>NC_058416.1:3909055-4136485 GCF_002201575.2 Neomonachus schauinslandi
ATATGATATGATATGATATGATATGATATGATATGATATGATATGATATATATATATATATATAATGCAATATAATTGCATATTTCTTATTCTTTCTCCTCAAGTTATTCAAAAAGCAATTGCATAAAACCATGTGTGTTCCATTGTGTTGTAGGACCTGTACCTTACAGAAATGTAATGTATTTGACAGTAATGGCACAAAGGAGGCTGGTGGGTTGCAGTGCTGGATTGCAATTAGGAAATGACATCAAATAGTAACACAAATCCCAAGAAAGAAATGAAGAGAACCAGAAATGGTAAATTAGAAGATTAATATAACTATAAATACCTGCTTATTCCTTCTTCTGTCAGCTTCTTTAAAAGACATAAGATTATACACAAGAATAATTATAAAATGTATTGTTGGGTTTGTAACAAATATGATGTAATATGTATAATAATAATAATAATAATGGCACAAAAAAGGGTGGAGGAAATAAAGCTTTTATAAAGGAGGTCAATTTACATATCTTATTGCAACTAAGGTAGTACATACCTGAAGTAGATTCTGATAAATTAAGATGTAGTATAAGCCCTAAAACAAGCACTAAGAAAATAATTTAAAACATACAGATAAAAAATTCATTAATGGAATCACAATGTTACACTAGAAAATATATCCATTTAATGCAAAAGAAGAAAAGGAGAAACAGAGGAAAATAAAAGATTTGAGCCATATGGGGGGAAAAAGCAAAATATCAACCATATTAGTGAATTAAACAATCCAGTTAAAAGGCAAGATCATCAGAATGGATTGAAAAATTAAGATCCAACTACAAACTCTCTACAGAAGACACATTTTAGATTCAAAGATACAGATACATTGAAAGTAGAGGGATGGTAAAAGAGCTAGTATGCTATACCAATATCAGACAAAATAGACTTTAAGACAAAACAAGTTACTAGAGATAAAGAGGGACATTTTACAGTGAGAAAATTTACCCAGAAGATATAGCAACTATAAACATAGGCATACTTCACAACAGAAACTTAAAAGGCATGAAGAAACTGACAGGACTGAAGGTAGAAACAAATATTTCAATGATAACAGTTGGGGACTTAAATACCCCAGTTTTAATGATGGACAGGACATCAACAAAGGGGTAGAAGACTTTGGCAACACTAAAACCCAGCTAGACTTCATGGACATCCGTAGAACACCCACCATCAATGGCAGAATACGTCCCCCTTCTCCAGGATAGACCATATTTTAGGCCATGAATAAGCCTCAGGAAATCTGGAGAATTGAAATCATACAACTGTGTTCGC
Source organism: Neomonachus schauinslandi (assembly GCF_002201575.2). Lineage (NCBI taxonomy): Eukaryota > Metazoa > Chordata > Mammalia > Carnivora > Phocidae > Neomonachus > Neomonachus schauinslandi. Next base: position 3,910,364 of record NC_058416.1, read on the forward strand.
CAAACAAAATGGAATAAAATTGGAAATCAATAAGAGAAAGAAATTTGAGAAATTCAAAATACTCCTAAATAATCAGTGCATTAAAGAATCATGGACAAAATTAGAAAATAGTTTTAGATTAATGGAAATGAAAACACAGCATACCAAAACTCAAGGGATGTGTTAAATTGGTACTCAGAGGGAAATCTTTGACTGTAAATGCCAATACTAAAAAGAAGATCTCAAATAAATAACCTAATTTTCTACCTTAAGACTAGAAAGAAGAAACGAAACTCAAAGCAAAGAGGATGAAGGAAGTAATTAAGGTTAGAGCAGAAATAAATGAAACACAATAGGAAAACAATAAAGAAAATCAACAAAACCAATTTTGTTGACTTTTGAAAAGATCAATAAATTGACAAACCTTTAACTGATCAAGAAAAAAGAGAACAGTTCAAATTACTAAAATCAGGAATGAAAGAGGGAACACTACAACCACTCTTACAGAAATGAAAAAGATTATAAGGGAAGGGAACATAGTGCATAGCTCTATGCCAAGAAATTAGGTAACAGATGAAATGGACAACTTCCTAGGAAGACCAAAACCACTGAAACAGACTCTAGAATAAGTAGAAGATCTAAATAGACATGGAAGAAGGAAAGAGGTTGCATGAGTAATTTTAAAACTTCCCACCAAGGAAGCCCAGGTCCATAGTTGCTTCACTGTTGATTTCTACCAATCATTTAAAAGGGAATTATTACCAATCCTTCACAAAGGCTTCCAAAAAATGGAATAGAACATTTGTCAACGAATTCTATGAGGTCAACATTACCCTGATACCAAATCTAGACAAACACATCATGAGAAAAAAAAATCCAGGCCAATATCTCTTATGAATGTGGATGCAGAAATTCTTAACAATATCTTAGCAAATTGAATGCAGCAACATATAAAAAAGATTATACACCACACCAGGTAGTATTTATCCCAGATATGCAATGTTGGTTTTATATCCAAAAATCAACGAAATACATTGTATTATTAGAATAAAGAAAAAAACCATGTGGGCATCTCAATGGATGCAGAAAAAGCATTTGACGAAATCAAACACCCTTTCATGGTTAAAAAAGCAACAACATTCAATGAACTCCTAAGAACTGGTCAGATGGGAACCTTCACAACCTGCAAAAGGGCATCTGTGAAAAACCCAGAGCTAACATCATACTCAAGGTGAAAGACTGAATGCTTTACTCCTAAAACAAGCAGCCGGACAAGATGTCCATCTCGCCACTTCTAGTCAATATTGTCCTGAAGGTTCTAGGCAGGACAATCAGCCAAGAGAAAGAAAAAGACATTGTGACTGGAAAAGAAGAAGTAAAACTATCTACGTTCAGATGACATGACCTTGTATATAAAAATCTTGAGGAATCCACAGGAAACGTTTTAGACCTAATAAATTATTTCAGCAAGGATACAGATATAAAATTGTGTATATTAATACACATAGCTAGAAAATAAGCATATAGAAAGGTGCTCCATATCACATGTCGTGAGGGACGTCCAAATTAAAACAATGAGATACCACTCCATACATGTTAGAATGGCAAACATCCGGAACACTGACAATATCAAACGTTAGCAAGACTGTGAAGCAACAGGAACTCTCCTACATTAGGGTGGGAATGCAAAATGTAGAGGCAATTTGGAAGACAGCTTGACAGTTTCTTGCAAAACTAAACATCCTCTTACCATATGATCCAGCAATCATGCTCCTTGGTATTTACCCAAAGTTGTTGAAAGCATGTCCACACAAACACCTGCACATGTTTATAGCAGCTTTATTCACAATTTCCAAACCTTGGAAGCAACCAAGATGTCCTTCACAAAGTGAACAGATAAACTGTGGTCCATCCAGACAATGGAACATTATTTAGCAATAAAAAGCAATGAGCTATCAAGCCATGAAAAGACATGGAGGAAGTTTAAACGCGTATCGCTAAGTTGAAAGAAGCCAATCTGAAGACGCTACATGCGGTATGATTCCAACTCTCTGGCGTTCTGAAAAAGGCAAAACTATGGAGACAGTGAAATGATCAGTGGCTGCCAGGGGCTGGGGGTGGGGAGGATGGATGAATAAGCAGTGCACGCAGAATGTTTAGGGTAGTGAAAATACTCTGTATGATACCATAATGATTGAAACACGTCACTACATGTTTGTCTAACCCCATAGAACATACAACACCAGGAGTGAACCCTAACGTAAGCTTGGTGATAATGTGTCCAGGTAGTTCATCCTTGGTAAAAAAAAAACTGTTCTGTTCTGGTGAGTGATGCTGATAATGAGGGAGGTTATGCATGTATGGGGATTGGGCTCCATGGGAAATCTCTGTTCTTTCCTCTCAGTTTTGTTGTGAACCTAAAACTGCTCTAAAATATGAAAACCTAGAAATATTTTGTAAAGATTTTATTTATTTGAGAGATAGAGAGATCACGAGCAGTGGGGAGGGGCAGAGGGAGAAGCAGACTCCCCACTGAGCAAGGAGCCTGATGCAGGGCTTGATCCCAGGTCCCCAGGATCATGACCTGAGCCACAGGTGACGCTTAACCGACTGAGCCACCCAGGTACCTCTAGAATATTTTTAAAAGTTTGCTATATTTAAAAAAAAAGAGGATAGCCAAGCCAAGTGGTCAATAAATGTATGAAAGGCTGTTCAGTGGCATTAGCCGCTATGTAGATGCAAATTAAAACCACATTGCAATTGTACTGAATAGCTACCCAAGGGGCTAAAATGAAAAAGACACAAAATAGCCAGTGTTGGCAGAGGGGGGAGCAGCTGTTCCCCAACCCCCACCCTGTGCTGAGGAAGCGTCTGGCACAACCACAGCCGTGACCGCCCCGTGGTTTCACAGCCCACAGAATCGTGTGCATGTGCTCACCAAAAGACCTGTGCAAAATGTTCACAGAAGCACTCTTCGTATTTCTTTGATTTTGTTTCCAGCCCCAGTCTTGAAACTGCCCAAATGCCCATCTGAATGGATGGTGGAAATCAACGAAGACCGACCAAGTGAGAACAGCAAAGGCCATTCAAAGCCTGCTCAGCAAGGAAGTGGACTGCCATCCCTTGTGTTTGGCAGAGACTCAAAGGCAGGCAGAAGAGTGGGAAAGTTCTGTATGGAAGGAGGGAGGGCTCCCAGTCCGCCCTGATGGAAGCTGCCAGCAGGGGGAACCCAGAGGAGGCTAGCCAGAAGCGGGGCGTCCTATGTGATTGGTTAGGGGCGCATAGTTGGCTTTCTCTGCTTGATCCTAAGCTGGAAGTAAAGACAAAAATTAGAGAAACTATCAATTATTAATCAAGTCTTGGCCACTTAGGGCCAATAGTTCCAGAAGTTACTGAATAGCTTCCTGGATTATCACTGGAGAAAGCAATCGGGCTTCTTGCGAGTCTGTCTTTGGGCAGACAGCTGGCTGGGCTGTTTCTTTCTGACAAGGGGGTTGGTTTCCTGGGCAGGGTGCTGTGAGTGTGGGTCAGGTTTTGCTTTTATACATGGTTTATATATGGTCTGGCCATTGTCCATTTGTATATTCAGACTCCCAGACACATGAATAATAAAGATGTGAGTGAGGTACATACACAATGTGGAGGAAACTCATGGATGTGATCGACTCTGTCCTCACCACATGGTTCCATCACATGAATACAAAACAGGCAGTATTAACCTGCGGTGTTGGGGAGGGGAGGTGGGCAAGTGGAGCCCCTGGGGTGGTGGCTGACGGGGACGGGAGAGGTCATGTCCTGTTTCTAGGTTACATAGCTGGGTCAGTCTGTGAACATGCATCGAGCTATACACCTGCAACATACGTACTTTGCCATGTATGTGCTCAATTTCACCAAAACATTAGAGAACGTGTCGGGGGTGGATCCATGAAGCTTCGTTCACCAGATATTAAAAAGGAAATCCATGGGTTACTTTTTTAATTGAGTATTTTGCTAAAGACGGTTTGTTTATTTTTTTATTTTTTAATTTAAATTTAATTAGCCAACATATAGCATCATTAATTTTTGATGTAGTGTTCAATGATTCATTAGCTGCATGACACCCAGTGCTCATCATATCACATACCCTCCCTAATGCCCACCACCCAGTTACCCCATTGTTTAAACTGTTCAAATGACCTACAAGAGTCATCTTCCTCTGATATCCAAAAATATTGAGAGTAGTGACTATAACTTCCATGGTTTGGGTAATGGTAGGCACGCGATGGTAAGAAGATGAAATATAATTTTTAAACTTTGTAGAATACTTGCCCCCAAGGAACTCAACATGTTTCCTATTTATCCTCAAAATTCCCCAATTATGTTCACAAAGAAGTAGGATGGCGGGGCATCAAGGCCTGGTTTTACAAAGCACAGGGGTAATTGTGCACATCTCATGTATACAAACAGCCTAAAAGGAAGGGATTTTTACAGAAACTATTCAGAAATCTGTTGAAATGCATTCATTTACTTTTCATTTCTTGATTTTATTTCTAAACCTTTAACCTGCTTAATCCTTGAACTCAGACCTTCCTGCTGCCGCCAGAGACTAAGACCCCTCCAGGCAGGGTCTCTCCTTCTGAGGCGTGGGGGGCTCTTCTATTCCCACTGCATCTGTAGAAGAGCTTCTACCCAGCCTGTGTGGTCCCCGGAGATGCACTCGGCTTCCCTTCAGCGCCCTCTGAATACTGAGGTTTGGGAAGGGTGAGGGGCATATGTGTGCACTCGGCTCTCATGGGTCAGAGAACTCAAGGAGTCCCTTAGCCTGGGGCGGGGGCATGAGCTGATTCTGGAGCCTTCCTAGGCCCAGGGGCCCTGTGTTCTGAGCTCTCTCTCAGCATATGGACATCCCCTCGACTCCTGACCACTGACCCCCACAGTGGGAGGCTGGCTTTGAGCCCACCAAGCACAGGCCTCCCGTCTGAATGGTCCCCGCAGTGAGCCGCTGTTTCAACCGCACACGTGGGGGCCTCAGCAGTTTCCGGTACACCAGAGGAGAGTCATAATGTGCAAAGATATGCTCCAGCAAATACCCCAGAGCCAAAGAGGCAAGGAAGAGGAAGGGTACGGATGGGGTGGGGACCGTCTTGGAAAGATGAGCTTGTGCCCAGAAGGCACATCTTAAAATTACAGGCAAAAAACAGAGCAAAGGCAAGAGTGAGCTTTGGGGAGGCGTGGTGGCCTCTGCCTTCAGCGTCTGGGGAGGGCGCCGGGCGCACGTGCGCTTGCGGGGCCGTCGATGCCACGCACCAGACAGTTAAAAATTTGAACATAAGGTAGCATTTCCTTTATCATATCCCATAAAAATAGCACTTTGCTGCAGCCCCGTAGCCCAGTTAGGAAGGGGGTGCGCCTCGTGATAAGGCAGGGATGACAGATAGGCCTGCTCCGAGGTTTCGCGGTGTCGTGCTGGGGAGCGTAATAAATTGCGAGGAGCCGAGGAGAGGACAGTCGCGCGCCCCTCCCCCAGCAGCCAAATAACTCAGGCCGGCTCCGTAATTATGCTGTGTGAAAATATGGGATTAATTAGACGGTGCACGGACACCCTGTCCTGTCATTAAAGGCTGCGCCGCGCCCCGCGCTGCCAGTGAGCAGGGCCGCCCGCCTCGGGAGGCCGCCTTCCCGTCTGGTGCGGTGCGCTGATGAGCTGACGCCAGTCCCTCCCGCATCTTCCCCGCGCCCGGGGCAGGGCCCGCTGTCAGAGTTCCTTCATTATTTTTACCTGCTTTAAAGAAAGGCAACACCCAAGTAGGACCACTTGCCAATAAAACCCTTCAGTTTGAGGCCCGGCAAGGGGGCAGGGAGGCTGGAGGGAGGGGAGGAGGGAGGCAGAGCCCACCCCACCCCACCCCTCCCCACCCAGGAGCGATTTCTGCTGCAGTTTCCACTTAACCATTTCCAGTCCTTCAACGGACAGGAAATCCACCCATGTGGCCGGGGAGGGCCTCGAAGCAAGAGGGACCCAGCTGATGCTGAATGGCAAGGAGGAAGCGCCCCTTCGGAGAGAAGCTTCCAGAATTCCAAGCACAAGAGCCTTGAGTAACCAGGTCAGAGGCCCTGAATGAGGTCCTGGTTTTCCTGCCCACAGCTGTCATGGTCTCAAACACTCAAGGCATTTGTTGGCCTATTTGGGGTGGGGGTCTTGGTGGCCTGGCCAGGATGGACGTGGACACACAGGAAGGGCTCCCCTGAGGTCAGGCCCTTAGCTTCCTTGTGAAAATCGGATGGGAGTCAAAGGCAGTGAAGACCCACCACTGCTCAGAAGACCCAGGACATGCTGTCCCTTACTGTAGACTGACCGGGGGCCACTCTTCCCCGGGCCCAGGTCAGCACTCACTCTGCTGTAGGAAGAAGCTGGGGAAAGAACCTTCTGGAAAGTGCCAGCTGGATGAGTAATGTCTCAGGAGCTGAGAGGCAGACTCCCCAGAGCCAGGAAGCCCACCGGAATCTCTGCTTCCTCCAACAGCCCCCCCCCCCCCCCCCCGCCAACACACACACCAGTACACACATGCACACCATAAGGCTTGACGGGTTGAAGTCTTTTGATGAGCCTCCCCAACTATTTTATTTTGGTTCTGACAATTTTGGGTGAGTTTAGAACTTGGAGTCGCTGCCAGGATTCCTAATACTCCAAGAAGATAGTGGATTTTATATTTGGGGTATTCCAGACCCTGTGTGGGATTTTTGTTGTTGTTTTCACTTATCCTAGAGACACCCCCTTCCCCCCCAACCTCCATGGCCAGGCTATGAACATATAAATCTTAACCTTTAAAACAGCAGATCTAGGGGATCACTTTCATCTGCATTTCTATTCCGTGGAGAGCAATTAAGAACAGAGAAGTCCTTGAAAACTGGGATTCAGATTGGGGGAGGGGTGCAGTGCAGAAGCAGGCCTGGGACGGGGTGGGGCGGTGCTAGAGAGAGAAGAAAATGTGTCCATTAGAAAATAAAGTAATTTAAGCTGAATTACACTTAAAATGACCTTTGCAATAGGTAATAGGCAATCCAAGACAGGAAGAAGGAGCTGAAATTCAACAGACTGAAGTCCGCACTGTGGTTTGAAAAATGGGAAATCCAAGAGAGAAAGAGGGAGCGCGGAAGGAGGGAGATGTGAAGTGAAGGCTGATACAGAGGAGTCATTTTCTGGAAGGTTAGGGTCATTAGCAAAGGGAAAATGATTAGCAGGAAAGTTCTCAAAATCACAGAGATTTTCTGAAGGGGCCGCAGCAGCCGTGTCGAGCCTGATAGTAATAAAAGTGATGTAGTGTGTGTGCGCTGTCTGAGGTGTTCGAGATGAAGTCGTAGCCAGATAGAGTGTGATCGCTCGCCTGACAGGAGAGAAGCGCAGGGTTTTTGTAAACTGCATGTTGTTCTGCTTTAGTTTCATTGATCTACTCTGGATAAAACCCTCAAGGAAGTGTCACTCTTTTTAGCAAAAATTGCTCCTTTAAGAGAGAATTTATCTCCACCTGCTTTTGGTTCATTTTAAAAACAAACATCATGATTTTCTCCCCCCAGGTTCACTTTTGGCAATGCCCACACCTTTCGCCAGAGTTTAATTTCTTACTTTGTGGGGCATAGGTAATTTTCTAACAGATTTGGGTAAATTTAGAGAAAAGTGAAAAAATATAACTTTAGATTCAAATTAATAAATGAAAAAGTGCACAAGTTTCCTCTGTGTGATTTATGCAAATGAATTCATTTATCGCACGATAGAAACCGTAAAAGCGAGGACGGTGTGACGCTGAGGCGGGATGAGAGCGATGGAGAGCTTCCTAACTTGGCTCCTGAGTCAGAAAGAGAACACCTTCCTGAGTCACTTCCCCTAGATTTCTAGTGAGACAAGACAGGCTGGATTTTAGGGATATTAGTTCTCCATGTTGGTGCATTTCAGAATTTCAGACTGACACGGGGACTCGGGATGATCTGGAAGAGTGTCTCCAGCCCACTCTCGATATGGCAACATTCACTCACGCGGCCTGGACACCTGGCTCAACCTCATACCCTCCTAACTCCTATGGTTTGTACCACATGATAAATGGGGAGCGAATGGCCTCTCCTGAGGAGCTCAAGGTCCAGGTGGACACACAGCTGACCAGCCATGAGAGGCAAGTTGCTTCCTGACACTCACAGATGAGGGGACTACTTTATAGTCCACTGTCAGGAAAGGCCTTGCAGAAAAGGCCTTGGGAAAAGGCCATGCAAAAAGAAGCCATGGAGATGGCACTGAATGACAAGGAAGACTTGGCTCTGCTGAGGGAAACTTCCAGCATCACAAGTACAAAGGTCTTGAGTAAACAGGGAGTAGGAAGGCTCAGTGAGCCTGGCATGTTTGGGAATCAGACAAAATGCCTAGAGCCAGGAGGTGGGCATGGACTTTGGGACTTCTAAGTAGGGTATAGTGGTTTAGAATATCTACAAATTCTTTGACAGTCCCTTCAAATGGTGGAGCCAAATTCCCCTCTCTTGAGTGGACTTGGTGAGTCACTCCAAACAATGGAATAAGGTGTAAGTGATGGTGTGTGACTTCGGAGGCCAGGTCATAAAAGACACTGCAGCTTCAGCTTCTGTCTTGGATCACCGTCCCTGGGAAGGATGCTGCAATGTTATTTGCTGGGAAGACACCCAAGTAGCCTATGGCAGGCCCATGTGCTGAAGCCAGTGGAGGGCGCCATCTTAGAAGTGTTTCTTCCAATTCAGTCAAGCCTTCCGGTGACGACAGCCCTGGTGACACCTTGACCTAAGCTCTCAGAGACTGTGAGCCAGAACCACCAGCTTAAGCTGCTCCAGAATTCCTGGCCCACAGCAACTGTGAGAGGATAAATATGTGTTGTTTTAAGCCACTAAACTTTGGGGTAATTTGTGCAGTAATAATTAACTAATGCAGATGAGAGGTGACAACTGATCTATTTTTGTAAAAGGTCATCCTGGATTGGAGGAAAGAAATAGTAGAAGCAAGAGAGGCTGTTGTTGCAGTCTGGGCAAGAGACGTTGGTGGTAGTCGTGGGCACCTAGAGAGTGCGCTGTCTGGATGTGAAGTACAAGTCAGCTGAGTAAGGGGAGGGGAGAGAGGTCAGGACAGCTCCTGGTTTTTGGCTTGAGCAGCTGAGAGACCATGGAGCCATTCACTAAGATGGGGAAACTTCTGGAAAGAGCACATGTGTGTGGATCAACAGTTCTATTTAGAAGGGAACATCATGATGATGATGGTAGTAAAATACTTAAAAAAATTTTTTTTTTATTTTTTAAAATTTATTCATTAGAGAGAGAGGGCAGGGGAGGGGCAGAGGGAGAAGAGAATCTTAAGCAGATTCCCCACTGAATGGGGAGCCTGATGCGGGGCTTGATCCCACGACCCTGAGATCATGACCTGAACTGAAACCAAGAGTCAAAACGCTTAACCGACTACGCCATCCTGGCGCCCTGGCTGTAAATACTTATTGAGCATTTATTCCTTGCCAGGCACTCTTAAAAGTGCTTTACTATATTAACCCTAAAAGCATTGTAAGGGTGAATCTATTAGAGATGTTAGAAGACGCTCATCAATAAACAAAATTCTACTGAAGCTAACAGAAGGGTTCCAAAGACTTCAGTATTACCCAAAGCATCAATTACCAAACAAAAAAATCTCCCCCATTGTGACATATATTTAGTGCATATTCCTGAGTCCTTCTGGGGTGAGTCCCAGAAATCTGTATTTTAACAAATCCCCCCAGTACTTCTCATATGAAAAGTCCGGTCTTCACAAATACACACTGGGACTCACTGGTGGGGCTCGAAATCAATCAAGGGAGTTATGACAAGCAATTTTACAAAGATGAAATGGAATAGAATAGAAAATATCAGGGTGTATCAGAGCAGTAAGGATAAGACCTGCTTTGTGAAACCTTTCTTCCAGTTATATCTAAATTTTATGTATGTATGCGAGTATCATGTATGGGGTCGTCAAAAGAAATACATTTTTCCCGGTGGATCACCATCAGAACAGTTGCAAAATCACTGGCCTATGGGACCGTCTTTATGAAATGCTGCTCAAGGGTCGTTGGGCATATTGGATTCCACATAGAGAAGTGCACCCTTCACCTGGCTGGTGGGACTGCCAGACCCCTGGGGGGCTCTCTGTGGGGGGAGTGACCCCCTCTGCTCCAGAGTTCTCAGACTTCCCGAGAGACTCCTCATGCCTGCACTGGGCTTCCCCTCTTGCCCTGACCTGCTCCTTTGCCTCACAGCTGGAACCTTTCCCACCGGCTACCCCCTCCTCCCTCCCCTGCCCTGGCCCAGCCCTCCCTGCCAGGACCCGCAGGAAGCACCTGCTGCCTGGTGCACATGCGCTCCATTCAGGAAGCTCCCGCCGGATCTATCCTGAATGTGGCACGCTCTGACACTCCCACCTTGCCCAGGCCACTGCCCCTATGTGGTCCATCCAGCCTCATCTCCGAGTCCATGTCAATCCTCGTGCTCATGGTGTTTGCTCTCACTCTCGTACCTCCCTTCCTCCACCGTGAACCAGTCTGCCCTCTAACACTTACACGTAGCAGTCTTCCTGCAAGCACTATGGTCTCAAAAGTCAAGGGACGCACACGGTCTCTGCCCTCGGGGACCTCCAGGCTGCCATGGAAGGCAGTTGCATGCGTGAGCAATCATAATCCATGGAGAGACGGTGGACTCCCCTGAGTGGAAAGCACTGGACGGGAAGGGTCGGAGGGTGTTGTGGGTCAGCCAGAACTTTCCAGCCACAGGGAACAGAGGGCACAGGCAGGGAGGTGGACAGGCTCGGTGCTGCTCCTCCCAGGATTTGATGGGGGGACGTAGGGAGATGAGACTGGTTGGGTAGGCAGAGTCCCAGGACTACAGGGAGGTGTAAACTGTGTTAAGAAGTTTACGTTTTGTCTTGCAGGTAATGGGGATCCAGGGTTCGGTGTGAGCAGGGGAGAACATCCACATTAGAAAGATTGTGCTGGCAACAGGGAGGCTCCTAGGATGGATGAGGGTGAGATGAGAAGCTGAGACTAGCTGAGAGAGGACTCTAACGACCCAGGCCAAAGATGGTGACAGCTTCCACTGAACACTCTCCTCTCTCCAGCTACATTGAATCTGTTCACAGAACCTATGGGTTGGATGGGTTGACCCACAGCAGTCATGGAGCTCAGGTGGCCACTCAGGGCAAGGGTCCGATCCCCTGTGCTGGACCTTCTCTCCCAGCCCCTCGAGATAACTGATGTGGGGTGGCAGGTCTAACAGAGGGCCCCTGAGGTGTGCCGTTGGGCTCTCATTCCTCTCCAGCACCTCACTGACTCAGAGGGCATCTTTCCCTCTTCTGTGCATAGTTTTGTTCCAACATCTCAAGACAGCTTCTTCTCAGTCTTCCTTCCACCTAATGGTTACGGGCAAGTTCCTTCAACTGTTTGTCTTATGACATGGTTGCTGGCCCACATGCCCGGGGGCTTCCTCTCCCACTCCGGTGGTGCCCCGCCGTAAATCTTGTTCCAGGGAGGGAAGTGGATTCTTGAGGTATGGGTGATGCTAGTGGAGTTAACGGGTAAGCTTCTAGCAATCTCCCATGGGGGGCGAGGGGAAGGTCATAGTGAGCATATGACCTTTCTTCACATGTGAACCACCAGCAAGCCAGATATTCCTCATTCCCCTTCAAGGAGCAAATATGATCAGAGCTGAAAGGAGCCTTCATGATCAGGTGGCACGACCAAGGCCTTCATTGAGAGACAGGAAATGCAAGACTAGAAGTCTTAAATGATTTCCACCCAGTGATTGAACTCGAGTGTTCATGTGTCGGTGATGGAAAGTAAATGTTGGCATTTACATGGATCCCTGTTCAAGTTAATCTTATTTTGGGGGGCTCAGGATAGGGCCATGTCTCAACTTTTGAAGTTGTCTCGGTACCTAGCCCAGAGCTAGTTTCATGGTAAAAGCTAGCAAATGAGGGGCAACTGGCTGATGAGATGTTTCTCAAAGCTGGTCACAGATATGACTCATCAGATAATACTATTTCAACATTCAAAATCCAGGTCACATTCTAGACACACCAGATTAGACCCTTGTCGGCAGAGCTGGAGAGCCTAACCTCGGGATTCACTGATCTCAGTTCAAGCATCCTTTGCTACCATCCTAGCGAGGGCATGCTACTGGCTTCCAGCACTTGTAGACTTGAGAACTAGGTTAGTGCTGTGTCCTGAGGCCTTTTCTAACCCCCTGCTCCAAATTCCAGGAGACCCAGCCAGTTCTGCTCTTAGCACAGCATATCATGGTGGTGGTGATATTCACGTTCTCTCCCACTCATCTTAGCACTGGGGCCCAGGTTTTTGGGGTGGAAATGTAGAGGACTAACTCCCTGTCATTTACCGCTGTTATTGTAGGGAAGAAATCAAGAGCTAAGGTCCACAAAAGAAGTCTATACTCTGGGGAGTTAAGAGGTCAAAAATATTGCCTTTTTTTTCCCCTTCCAAGTTGAGAACAAAGATGCCAAAGATGTGACAGCTTTATTGCTAATAAACTGATTGGAGGACTTGGCTTTAGATCTAAGGCGAGTAAGGATTACTAACTTGCCCTACTGCCCGCCTCCTTCCCCCAGCAACACAGGGTAGGCCTTGGGGAGCCCACCCAAGTTTGGAAAGTTTGGCTCAGCAGAGCAGACAGTTCCTTGGAATAGAAGAGGTAAGAAAAGAAGGCAAATGGCCAGTTCTTGCAGACTTTCCATAGACTTGCTCTACAACACTGGGGCAGATGTGAGTCAGCAGTTAGAAGAGATGGTGGGCTTCATTCCAGGAGGTATCCCTTCCTCTGAAGCACGATGCCAGGAAAAAAGAGGGTTGCCCACCCCTATCTGGACCATAAGCATCCCTTTCTTCCAGCCATCCGTGAGCCCATCATCTCTAACTCTGTCAGGTGTGCCTGTTGCTGAAAGCCAGTGTGAGCACCTTGCATTTAGAGAAGGAGATTATGACCTCTAAAACCACTCGCCTCATAGAACATATTTCCTGGATGATGTGGAACCAGAAGCCAAATCAGAGTCTTGGGGAGCCCCCAGGGGCAACAAGGCAGCCACCAGCTATTGAAAAAAATTCAGAGATGGCCCACACGTGAAGTCAATTGACATCCATCCCTGGCTTTCATTGGGTTGGAAGACCCATCCATCCCCAACTGACAAAAACATAACAACAAATTTAGAAGCCAAAAGCATTTAGAAAACTGAAGACTGAAGCTTAACACCATTTTGCTCTGAGCGCAGCTGACTACTATCATTCCATGCCATTCTCCTCTCTTGGTGATGAGTCATTCCAGCATATATATTGTTTCCTTCTTCTCCCTTTTTTACATACCCTCAAATTGAGCTATGCAAATAGACTCAAGATGGCAGAGTACGTCAGTGAAACCACTTGAGACATATAAGAGTCTACTGGTGGCTTCTGGCGGTTTCTGACTATTTAAATATACATTATAAAAGTTATTTGGTATGCAATAGTATGTAATTTAGTCTCTTGCTCAGATAACTAAACATGGCCAAGATGATTATTATACGGCTAATTGGTAGGAATTACCATCAGTCCATTTGAAGCAACTGACTCCATCGCTTTCCAAAAGCTGGGGTGGGGGGGTTAGCATTTCCAACGTGTGCATCAGAGACTGGGGAAATGAAATGCTTTTATTCCACGGACTGTGGACCAAAAAAACCTCTTTGTTTGGACATCCAGCTCCATGGCCAGTGATTTGGCAATTTCCTGATGCTGTCAGGCATCTCTGGGCTCATTCTGCAGGGCAGAGGGGCAGACGGGCGTGGCATAGAGCCAACCTGCCAGCCAAGCATGTCAAGTCAAATGGGAATCAATTCAACGTGCTTGGCTTTTTGGATGGAGGAAAGTATTACTTTTTTTTTTTTTTAAACAGAATTATTCACTTCCTAAATCATTAAGCATATGTACTTTTTTTTTTAATGTTCAGATAAACGACAGCTATTCAAACACTAAGGGTAGAAGCAGCCCTAGAGGAGGAAGTCTCTGATAGAAGCTGCCAGTTCCTCCTTCACGTCACAAGGCTGCTGTTGGCTTCAGCTCTATCCCTAGGGTTCCTGCACCAAAAGCCTGGGCTGTTGCCCCAGGATTCTGCAGCAAGGGGTCAGAGGTTTCTGCAGAGCAAAATTAGATTTCAGCTGCTTTTCTCCAAGCTTTCCTCCCACAGTGGCGGTGGCTGCCTGTGCCCCAGGACCCTGGGCGTAGCTCTCTCTCCACCCAAACACCCAGCTCAAAACACCCAGAACTATGCACGGGGGCTATCTCCTCATTCCCTTTCCTCCTACGCTTCCCCAGGGTGGACCATGAGGACGGAGCCAGAAGGCTGTGCTAATTTGCCATCTAGGCAAGAAATGGATGTTGCAATTTGTTGGCACTCAAATTAGGTGTCATTTTGAGATGCTGTCTATTAACCTCCTGTTAGGACAGAGGATTTAGTACGCTCATCTTAACCACCCCATTCTCCCCATTCTTCCAGCTTAATTATAGTACAACTCTTCTTAAACTCATTTCAGTATGAATATGATGACCGTGTAAACATTGTTCACTGTGGAACCAAGTGACTTGATTTTCTTTCTTATACATTTGTGTAGCTTCTTCTGGCATTAATATTACCTCACTGTTTTTATCAGCTTAGATGTTTTTTTATATGCTATCACTTATCCAAACTTTGAAACTATCCAAACTTTTAAAACATGTTTTTCATACAAATGAATGTATCAAGCCATCTATCAGTTCCATTCCTTTTTGCTTAGAGCCCTCCCTTTATCTGCTACAATGAGCACTACCCTGGAAATACCCCTTGTTGCCCCTATCTTGATCTTTTTTTCCCGAGTCTCAAAACTACTCTATCTTCTTCAAGAGCATATCTTTCAGTTGCTTCATGAAAAAAGGGTACAGCGGAGGCAAAACTTTGGAGAGACTGCACATCTGACAATGTCTTTATTTTTACCTGCATGTTTGATTGATAGTTTAGCTGGATATAGAATTCTTCTTTGATTATACAATTTCCCTTTGGATTTTGAAGACTTTTTTGACTTCTCGTATCCAGAATTGTTTTCAGAAGTCTGATGTCATTCTGCTTTCCTTTGTGTGATCTCCTTAATTTTTCTCTGTGAAAGATCTTAGTTTTGCATATTCTGGGGTTCTGAAATTTCATGTTGATAAGCCCAGTATGTGTCTCTTTCATTCATTATGCTGGGCACTTAATGGGTTCTTTCAAGCTGGAAACCCTTATCTCTCAGTCTGGTAAATCTTCTTAATTCATTCTTTGATCACTTCCTTCTTTCTGTTTTCCCTTTCTAGACCTTCTCTTGGTTGGTTCTGGATCTCCTACACTCATATTTTAACTTTCTGATTGGTTGTATCACCTAATTGAATTTCTTTGCCTTTTGGTCCTACTTTCTGAGGGCTTTATTCACTTTGTCTTCCAAAAGTGGAATTTTTAAAAACACCAATTTTTAAAAAATGACACCTATTTTATTTTTAATTTCCTAAATTTCTTTTCTTGTTCTCTTATTGTTACTTTTTAAAAATATAGAAACGTGTTATTATTTCATGGAAGCATATATTTATTCTCTTATTATTCAAGGGCAGTTTCTGAATTTTTCTTTTTAAATATGTTTCTACTGGATTTCTTTCTTTTTTCCCCTCCTATTTATTTTTGATCTTTTTTATTCATGTTGGTCCCTGGCCTTATGCCCATATTTGAATGAGGCCCTGAGGCTGATTGGAAGTTCTGTGTGGGGTCTTTTGGCAGTTGGCCTTCACTCCAAAGTGACCTGGTGGCAGTCAGCCCTGTCAATGGGAAAACCTTGAATATCTGTCTATGGAGGTCTCCTCTCTAGGGTGGTTCAGTTTCTCCCATAAAGAATCCTCTGGTCTTCAGCCGTCAGGTCACATATTTGGTTTCCCTTGTACTGGAGCCCAGCAGGAGAGAGACTGGAAGTGGGTCTCATTTGGTACATAGAATTTCTCCTAATCCCATTTGATGAATGGCCTCTCCCACTCTTTGCTGGGTCCCCAGCTCGGAGCCTTTCTGGTTGGAAAAAGAGAAAAAGCTTCCAGTTGTCTCCAGAAGAGAAAAAGCTTCCAGTTGTCTCCCGGATTAGGAAGTGGGGGAGAGTTCCTGTCTGGCAGCAGAGGTCAGGTGCAGGGAGGGACCTGTTTCGGCCCCAGCCCCAGCTTTGCCATCTGCACTGTCTGGGGCACAGCTGTCTCCACTTCTCAGGGCTCTGGGACGCGAGTCAGCGTGCTGTGGCTGGGACCTCCCCTGCTGGCACTGAGCGTCTGCTCTCTCTGGTTTGCTCCACGAGTTCCACTCCCCGACACTTTTCACCTTCACCACAACTTGTTTTCATATGGGCTCTTGCTGCTTCTCTTACTCTGTTTGTCTTTGTGGGATTATGCCATTTGGTTCCTTGGCTCTCTTTTTTGTGGGCTGGGGGTAGGAATGCATACAGGTCTGTGTTCCGTCCTCACGTGCTGCTGAGAAGGTGTTGATGGGTGCCGAATGAGTGTCGGCGGGACGTGTCTGGGGTTGGGGGAGCAAGCACACAGGAAGCCAAGAAGCCCAGGCTGTCTTGTCCCTTCACAGATCCTCACACTCGTGCTGTCTGAGCGGGTGAAGCCAAGTGCGGGCCGCTAAGCCCACTTCTCTCCTGACTGCGAGTGTCCAGCAAAACTGCCTCAGCTCCAGTCCCAACACCTCTTGAGAGTCAGGGAGTGGCGAGAACACAGGGGAGGTGCTGGACATTGGGGTACTTCGGTGGGGTGGGTCAGAGTGTGGTGCAGGTGAGGCGCTGCATCTAGAAAGAAAACGCTAGAACTTCTATTTCTATGTGTTCTTTGAAAAATTCAGAAGACACCCCGAGGACAAGGATGGCCACCTCGTGGGGCCAGTTTGTGAAGCAGCCACAGTCACAGGTTTGCTGAGGGCCGAGTGGGGGCCACAGAGCAGGGGGCGTGTTGCTGCACATGGCAGCCCCCCTGGGCCTGGCCAGGTGGACCTGCAGACCACAGTGCGTGGTTTCTACCAAGCTAAGCCCCACTAAACGGACCAGAAACCCTGCACTGGAGAGGATCCCCCCGAGGCAGCCCCCAGGGGACCCTCTTTCTCCTCTCACAGGGAGCTCTACAGCAGCCAGCTGAAAACACCGTCACACTTGGTCCGACCAGAGGGCCAAGCGTGTCTATTGATCAAGACTCTCTCAAATACCCGTCTACATCCACTTTCTGAAAAGATGAATATTGTCCTAATATAGAACAACAGTGTACAGCCGTTTGCGTCAGGCATGTGATAAAACATGGTTTGTTTTATCCACATTACTTGAATAGCTCCATTTTCATGTTTGTGTTCTATCATCAGTGCCACTTATATATTTAAATATATATCATGTCGCATTTATTCATACATGTGTCCGATGTGAGTTCATGTTTTGCTTTCTAACGAGGGGGTGTGTGAGCCGCTGAGGAACACAGCTTGAGGAGGAGCCCAGAGCCTTCCTGCTTTCCCACAAGCCTCTTCATCCTGTGGGGAGGCTGGTGCCCCTAGAATTGCCCAGCTTGGCTTGGGACTGGCTCTGTCTCACCAGCTCTCTGCGTCGTGCGGAAGAGGAAAGCCAAGTCAGCCCAAGTCAGCCCGGCGGCAGGAGGGGATGCGTGCCCAAGGCTTCGGGCTGGCCCTAGGTCACCACCTCTCGCAGACCGGCCCCACGGGCCTGCCCTCCATCAAACTTGAGACCTGCCGGGCGTGCCCTTCCACGTTCCCAGGACACAGCCGCTGAGCCTGCAAGCCGAAGATCATCTCCGCGGGAAGGTCTGAGCAAAGCCCAGCACTCACCATCCTCCTGGCGGGAGGCGAGGCAGGGGGAGCTGGCTGGGAGCAGGGGAGGACTGCACCCCACCCCCATCCCCCGACCGGCCTCCCCAGCCCGGGGCCTGTGCAGGAGCCCCATGGGGGCCTTGCCCTTGACCGCCGCCATCGCATCCTGCTCCTGTTCCGGGCACCCCGGTGGCGGGCAGCAGCAGCCCGCCCCTTCGGAGGCTCAGGGAAGGGCTCCGGGAATGGAAGCAAGCCCGAAGGCATCAGGAGGGAAAACCACGGAATGCATCAGTGAGTGGACGCAGTTTCGCAGGTGGAGAACTGAATGAAGGAGCGGCGCATTGGAGCCCAGGCCCAGCTGCCCCTGCCGGAGGAGACCAGCCTGGGGCTGGCATCTGGATCTCACAGCTCCTGAAAGCTGCCGCCGCGCCATATGCCGAGAGACTCGAGCCCGCTGATGCTCCAGTGACAGGACAGGACACGCAGTGGCAGATTTCCCGACAGAAAGACAGCGCCGGCTGGGCGCCCTGCCGGCTCCGAGAGCAGGGGAGCTTCGCCAGCCTTGCTCTCAGACCCGCTGTCGCCCGGGAGCAGCCCAGGGAAGAGGCGGAAGGCGCCCGTCCCCTTCGCCTCCCCTCGAGGCCAACCCGACTGCCCGACGCAGCCCATGACCGCCGGCGGCGGCTCGGGGCACCTGCCCGCCTGTGGCTGCCTGGGGGGCGTGGGCGGCCAGGGAGGCCCCAGGACCGGCGGGCCAGCGAGGCAGGAGGCGTGGGGTCCTCCTCCCGCTTCCCTCCCAGTAGCTGCCGCCCCACCGGAGACCCCAGCCCAGGTGGGCCGAGGAGCAGTGTGCGTGAGCCCTGCCACCGACTGGACAGTACCCAGCGATTTCGGAGGCACTGAGGTGTGACCGGCCGTGTGCAGTTTGGTCTCATTAAACATGGTGCGACTTCCCTCCTCTTGGTGCTTCTCTCTAGCATCTAGCAGACCCACTCCACCTCGGGCGGCATCGGGGACTCGGCTGCGCGGACAAGTAAGCCCCAGGCCTGAGGCTCGCTTGGCCCCCTTGCGTCATCTCCCGCCGGGGCCACAGGGCTCTCTCCAGAAAAGGTCACGATCATCCAAGACCAACAAGAACACCGGGATTTCTTCTCACAGAACGTCAAGGGGGGAATCACAGGTGGGATCAATCAAACTGGCCTGGGGACCTTAGGGCCAGAAAGAAGTCAGGAATAAGCAAATAGAATTCTAATTTCAATAGAATGGGAGATACTTCGCCCGGTGTCACACACGAGGGCTGTGTTGTTTCCTTTCGATCAGGACGATTAGCAGGGAAGAGGAAGGCCCCTGTGTCGTCTTCTGTTGATAAAAGCCCGAAAGTCCCCGTAACAGGCGTGACAGGGCGGTGTGCGAAACTGACTCAGGGCCTGTCGTGGGATTTGGTCTCAGGATCCTTCTGGCAGAAGGTGGAAATAAGCAGGGAAACAAGTGTGGAACCGCGTCAAGCAATAATGGTATGTGTGAGAGGCACTCCGTGGTCCCCTCTTGCCAGAGTTTTGTTGAGAAGTCACCACAAGGAAGAAGAGCCAGCAAATAAGCAGCGGCTGATGAGGGACTGAGGCCGCATGTCTTGACCCGTCCCTTAGACGGACGTGCCGGCCGCCTCCGGCGTTCCCAGCTCTGAGCCACTGGTGGGTCGCGGCCTCTGCCCTGGAGCTCTGTCCTCGGCGGGAAGATGAGGACAAGCAGCCGTACTCTGTGAGGGCCAGAGGGTCAGGAAGGGGGCGCCCACAGCCCACAGGGGAGGACCTTCTACCTCCAAACCTGTCCAGGGAGTGGCCCCTCTGCTGGGGCCAGAGCCCACACCCCACCGCGCAGAGCCTTCCAGACGTGGGGGAGACCACGGCTGTCGCGTGAGTCACAGAGCGGGTCTGAGTCATGGGTGGTGAAGCCCTGTTCCGTGATTTGCCGTGTGTAGTGCTCTGCACTTAAAACATCCCTTGAGCCCTTCAAGTGGGGCCAAGGCAGAAGCCGGGGCCGGGCCTGGATGTGGCGTCTCCCCGCAGACTGTGGCCCCATTTGCAGACCAGGCAGGATGGCACTGAAGATCTGCTGAGGCCTCGGGGGACAGCAGTGCGTGGGGACACAGGCCGTCCTGCTGAGGGACCCCGGTCCCACCCAACACTGCCTGGCCACGTGCTGCCCCGAGGGGGACGCCGGGGCCGGCTGGAGCAGCTCCTTGTCTCTAAGTGGGAACCCAGTTTGGGAACTGAAACACAAACCTTTACTTTGCATTGGTTTTTTATCGCTCTGCTTACAAAGTGATCGGAAGGGTGACGTGAGCTGTTCTGGAGAGCACGGACAACGGCGCTGACAGAGCGCCCTGGTCCAACACTCCCGCTCATCGCGGCTACAGGTCATCCTTCCATGGTGCTGGTAGCCAGGCCCCGGTTAGGTCAGTCTATTTCTTATTTTTTAAATTTAAATTCAATTAATTAACATATAATGTATTATTTGTTTCGGAGGTAAAGGTCTGTGATTCATCAGTCTTACACAATTCACAGCGCTCACCACAGCACATACCCTCCCCAATGTCTATCACCCAGCCACCCCATCCCTCCCACCCCCCTCCACTCCAGCAACCCTCAGTTTGTTTCCTGAGATTAAGAGTCCCTTATGGTTTGTCTCTCTCTCTGGTTTCATCTTGTTTCATTTTTTCCTCTCTTCCCCTAGGATCCTGTTTTGGTTTTCTCAAATTCCTCATATCAGTGAGATCATATGATACATGTCTTCCTCTGATTGACTTATTTCGCTTAGCATAACACCCTCTAGTTCCATCCACGTTGTTGCAAATGGCAAGATTTCATTTTTTGATGGCTGCGTAATATTCCATTGTATATTACCCACAAGTATGGAATTAAGTCATTTTAAAAGTATTTATTAAGAGGTATTGAAAATGTAGGGCCATGGAGTAATAAGCAAGTGATTCCTGGTGAGATCTATAACAGATTCATCCGAATCTGGTGACAGGCCTCGGTGAACATGTGCTCACCCAGGCGATTCCATCTTGGCTGGGCCCGCATGACCTCACACACTTAGGGTCCCACGGAGAGAACAGAAGGCTGACTCCTGTCCCGGGCTGAGGGCCCCAGGAGTTTTGGAGAAACAAGTTTCTCTACCTCACGCTGATTTCTCAAGGCAAAGATTCCTCGAGAGGGCTCTGCTTCCTTTATGTGACAGACCCAGAGTCGAACGGCAGTGATGACGTGGCTTACCCCTGGCTCCCCCTGGGCATGGCGCCTGTTTTCGTAACGCTGTCCGTCTTCGCTTTGGGAAACCCCGCAGCGGTGCACGTGACAACACCTGGGTCCCGATTCTAGAACCCCGCCCATGCAGACTTCACCAAGGAGCCCTCAGCCATGAAGGCCCCATGAGTCCCTCACGCCCAGCTCTAGCTCCCATGTCCCGGACACTGAAGCTTTGTTTTGTGTTCAGCGCGGGCTGGGAATGGACTCCGTGAGGAAGGAGCAATTCAAGAGCGGGGTGGGAGGGAGGTTCGTGAACGGCGAGCCCCCCTGGGCCGCCCCACCGGCTCCTCCTGAGTTCCCACAGCACTTGGTTCATGGGGTTCCTTTTTATGGTGGTAAAACATGATCCCGCAATTGAAAGCCTGAGCTCCCATTATGAAAACTGCCAAGGGGACCATCAGAAGGACAGGCACCCATGGTACTCTCCTGCCTCGCGGGGGGACGCGGGTACACGACGGGCCGGGCGAGGGCAGGGGGGACCGGCTCTGGACGTGGCGATGCCCGGGGGGCGGGGGGGTGCACGCAGCACCCGCGGCCCCCACTTGTGGCTCCGCGGGACCCTCCCCGGCCCGCTCCTCTGCTCTTCCTTTATCTCCAGTTACAAAGCAGTGCCAGGTTTTGTACTCAGCCGCTGCCATGTCTCCAAATGGCTTTTCAGTGTCAGGCCTATCAGGAAATTAACTCATCACGCAGTGACAGCTGCTAATTTTTTCCCCTTACATGTCAGACGGATCGCCTGCTGAAGCTAATAATGAATCACCAATCCCTGATTAGAAGGTGTTTCCGAAACGTATAACTGCCATCTGAGCTAACTTTTTTCTTCATGTAAAATGGTATCGCCCTAGAGGAGTAGAAAGCGAACTGTATTCTTCAACAAGACGGAACAGGAGCAGGTTGCTTAAGTGAGCTGTGTGCGCTCTTAAATTACGGGCTACTATTCAACAGTAAAATAAGGGAAAAACTTAGAGCTCCTTTCTTCGTTTGCTCAACAAACGACCTTTCTGGTTTCCCAATTCTCGTCCCAGAACCAGCTCTGGGTTAGGCTTCCGAGCTGGCCCCTCTGGTCTTCCCTACGTGCCGTTTCTCTCTCTCTGCTCGGGGAAATGGAAGGTATGACGGAACAGAGGGATGCGAATACTGTGCTGGACGCTGGGCTCCCAGGCAGCAGGTCTCCGGCCTCCTAGGGGAGCGCCGGGTCGGAGCTGCGGAGTCTGGCCTGAGCGTGGCCGGGCCTCGGGCCTCTGCGGGGTCTTCGCCGTCATTTATTAGGGGGCCGACCAAAGACCCACCGCCTGTCTTCTGGGGCGTTGGGTCCACATTTCTGGCCTGAGCTGCCGTCTGGAACTTCTGGCATCCCACTGATGCAATCCTAGCACATTCACTTGGTTCTTCGCAGAAAGGCTGTCCTTGCTATCTCCCGGGTGACGCGGGTTTCTTTGCTCGCGTGTTCTGGGGCGTGGTGGGGGAGAGGTTTCGGAGCATCCTCCTGCCCACCCTCCTGCCATTACAACTGTCCAGGGACTCCGGAAGCATCTCAGAGGGATGCCTGCTTGGGTCACCACGTTTCATGACAGTGACAGTCAGTGGCTAAAACTCTGTAACTCCCCATCCTCTATGGCAAGCTTCTGGCCCGGAAGGTGGACCCTAAACTATTTCTCTATGTTGACGTGGTCAGGGCAGTGGCCCCCCTGCAGGCCGGACGTCCCTGAGGCTCTGTCATACAGCTGGTTGGCTGTAGCTGCATATGAAGGTGGCCTTTCTGGATTTTAGTCTCCAGGTAACTCTGTTGTTTGCTTTGTTTTTTGCTTCTTTAAAGCGTGACTGTTTTCTCTAGCTAAAACCCCAAGGGAGGCTGGAAGCTTGCCTGTGTCTTCTTCGTGGGCACCCGCTGTAAGTGTGGCCTGCTCATAGGATCGGCCACGCCTCGTTATTCTGAGCCACGAGTTTGTGTACGTGCTTCTTGGACTCCCGTACATCCCGAGGGTTGTGTGATGAGAGAGAAGGGAGAGGGAACATGAACCCAGATCTACAGGTAATTACAGGATACACTAGCTTAGTGAATCCTTCGCAATCCTTCTGAGCCTCGAAACACCTTCTGTACAATTTTTTTATGCAAAGGCCTGCTCTTTTCATTGTGCATACAGCGTGATTGCTGGTCTGACACTGCGGGCTACGCTGGTTTTATGAAGGATTAAATGCCACCGGAGACATATTTATCCTAAATAAATCACAAACAGTAAACTGCAGCATGTCGGTGTCAACAGCCTGGACTCGGGCAGAAAGGTTAGCCGTACAGGACGGGGCACCGGCGGGAATTAGCATCTGAGCCGGGGGCCGCCGGCTGCAGCCAAGGGGAGGAGTGATCAGGAAGGAATATTTCCACCTGAAAACATAGCCCCCCTCCCTACCATGCTGCTGCTGCTGCTGCTTTTTTTTTTTTTTTTAACACGTATGAGAAGCTTGGAGAGGGGCATCACTTTATAAAGGTCACCTTTATCCTGGTAACAAACGGGAGTTGATCCTGTCACTGTTGGCTGAGACAAGTGTTTAGGAAGAAGTGGATCGCCCTGCCATTTTTAAGAAACATGAGCAAGTCATACTCAGCTAATTATGACTCTCGGTGTCAAACTTGAAATTTTACCTTTCATTTTTTGGGGGGTGGGGGAGGGATAGCTGTGTCAGGGAGGTGGCCCTGGGATGGCCGGACTGCAGAGGGACGAGGACGCGCTGCACGCAGCGCACCCCTACCCTGCGCTCCCAGGAAGGGACCTTACACTCAGGAGGCACTGTTTTCTCTTCCTTTTTTCTCGTGTCTGCTCCTCACAATTTTTAGATACTAACTGTGACAGAAGACGCTATTGTCACCAGAAGGTGCCTGGGCCACGTGCCAAACCCTCAGAAGACAGCACGAGGCCGCGGGAGGTGCCCTGGACATGGGCAGAGCGGGCGGAGAAGCTGCCCTGTCAGACAGAAGGACTAGTTCTTTCCAGTTTCTACAGCTGCCCATTGGCTGGCTGCTGGAAAAAAGAGAACCTCATTCTCTTTCAATGCTATAATTTTATTTCAAAGAAAAAAATAGAACAAAAACAACCTTTGCATTTGGGGGAGGGGATCGTGTTTACAGGTTTGGAAAAGGAAGAGCAATCGTATGGAGAAGTGAGTTACTAGAACACAGACTTGCATTCCACAGTTGCAGTGAACCCACAACTAAACATGGACGACGCTGGTTGGGGCCGGG
This sequence comes from Neomonachus schauinslandi, assembly GCF_002201575.2. Classification (NCBI taxonomy): domain Eukaryota; kingdom Metazoa; phylum Chordata; class Mammalia; order Carnivora; family Phocidae; genus Neomonachus; species Neomonachus schauinslandi. Next base: position 3,934,769 of record NC_058416.1, read on the forward strand.
GCTGCAGGGGGCATGGCTTTCTGTTAGTAACGTTGAACGTCAGCTTCTTCACAAGGACACGAATCACAAATAAATCCCGCAAAAATGGTATCAATATGAAGAAACATTCGTTATAAAAGCAAAATATTGATATGAACACTAGTTTCCAGAGTGCACATTTCATATATAGACTTTATTGTATGAAACGAAGTCAAAATTAGAAGCACTGGGTTGTCTTAACCAAGGTATATTTTCATCCAATAGAAATATCAAGGCTTTTCTCAACCGGAGGCTTGAGAAGGCTTCTTTCAAGCAGAGTGCAACCAGAGCTAAGAACACGCCCACCACGTCCGGGGGGGGGAAGTGATGCGTCAGAGGAGCTACGAGGTCTTCCTCTGGTCTGGGGACACCGTGACCCTACGATTTCAGAAGAATGGACAAGGGTGGACTGCTCAAGACAGGAGGACTTGCAGCTACAATGTTTAACCAAACCTATAATAAACTGTGGAAATGGCTCCATGCTGGACGGCACGAACAGGCAGGTCTCAGGCCACAAGATACACCATTCGGACTTCTCCACCACTAGGCACAATCCTTTGATAACTGAAATGGGAAAACATTTGCGGGGAGCGGGGGAAGGGGTGGGTGGAGACCGAAAACAACGTGGCTTCGCCTCAGCATGGTGGATAGAACAGAGGGAAAAGACCAGTCACGAAAGAACCGAACAGGAAACGGGTGTGGTCGGCACAGGGCCCCGCCCCAGCGGCACCCCGGCCCGGCCTCCCCAGCGGCGCGGGGCTCGGGTGGGCGGCCGGCCGCGGGCCCCCGGGGACCTGGTGCGCGCTGCTGCGTGGTCCGTGCCCACCTCGCCCCGAGCGCGGGCCGCCACCCCTCCGGACGGCCACGCCACTGTCCCGAAGCCGTGGCACGTGCAGCCCGGGGATGGCCGCGCCCACACGGGCCGGACCGGACCACCCCTTCCCTGGGGCCGAGCGTGACGATCCGTCCCTCAGGCTTCTTGGAGTTCGTGACTCTCTCTTTGGCTCTGGATGACGGTCGCGGCCGGGGAGCCATCCTGGGTGTAAATGACCATACTTGTCAACTGTTCGGCTGCATTTGGGACCATGGCCTCGGCGCTGAGCGCGGCCCCGGCCTGCAGGATCTCCTGAGGGCCGGCCGCCTCGATGACGGTGTGCGAGTACATGCCCGCCGCCTCCTGCGCGCCTGGGGGCAGCTCCGTCAGGATGTAGTGCGTGGCGCCCGCGGGGAAGCTGCCGCTGGACTCCCGCACCATGGCCTGTACCAGCTCCTCCGTCACGATGATCTGGGAGATCTCCGCGTCCTGCTCGGCCAGGTCCACGTGCTGGCTGTGGGCCTCGGCCTCCTGCATGATGATCTGCGAGCCCTCTCGGGCCAGCATGTGCACGGTGCCCTCCTCGTTCACGATGACCTGCGTGACGCCCTCCTCCATGAGCTGCCCGGCCGCAGCCGAGTCGCACACGGCGAACTGCAGCACGCCCTGCACCACCTTCTTGAAGGCCACCTGCGGGCGCTCCTGCGAGCCGGGGACGGCCGAGGGCCGCACCACCTGGGTCAGCAGCTCCACGGGCTCCACGGCGGCCGCGCTCTCCCGGACGTCCTGGAACATGTGGATCTCGGGGGCCTCGGGCTGGGCAGCGGCGGGGGGGGAGGCGGGCATGTCCGGCCCGGGCAGCTGGACCAGCACGTCTTTGTGGCCGGACCTGCCTTTGTCGTCGGGCCCGGCCCGGCCTTCCGCCCCTCCCAGCTCGGTGACCGCACACAGCAGGGCATCCAGGGCGGAGGCCGTGTCGGGCGGGGGGACGCCGGCCTCGGTGAGGTCTACAATCTCCTGCTTGGTCACCTGCTGAATCACGGCACCGCCCGGGCTGAGGGCTTCGTCCATGCCGCGGCCGTCCATCGAGCCCCCCACGACCACCACCTGGGTGGTTCCGTCGGCCAACTGCTCCGGCAGGAGCGGCCCGGGCGCCACGCCGCCCACGGGGGCGCCACCGTGGCCCGCAGCGATGAGCCGCCCGTCCTCCGTGATGTGCAGCACGCGGGCCACCTGGCCGGCCAGCGCCAGCGTCTGCAGCGTGGCCGCGGCCGTCTCCTCCACCGAGGCGTCGAGGGCGAACTCGCCGTCGTAGCCCTGGATGATGATGACCTGCTGGACCTGCTCGGGCACCGCCGCCTGCTTCCTGCTGCTCCTAAGGGGCCGCTCTCTGCCAGGGGCCGCCTCTGCCAGCGCGGCCGCCGTGAAGGGGCTGTCTGTCTCCACGAAGGCGGCTCCTTGGCCCTTCAAACGGCACTCGTAGGACTTGGACACAATGCCTATGGGAGACAGGGACCAGTTAGAGCCTGGAAAACGACTTTTAGGCTTACAAGTAAGACAAGTCTTCGGCAGCAGCTGCAAAGCCTCAGCAGAAACTCTAGAGTGAGCCACACTGCAGGGCGGCCTCGGGCGCCCGCGCTACTGGGGCGGGAGGGGACAGGCGTGCCGGCAGCCGGGCTTTCCCCGTCCTCTGCTCACACTGCCCGAACAGCACCGCTGAGAGCCAGCGCCTGGGAAGGAGTGTGGCTACTGCCCTCGGCGGCTGCCGTTGCCAACAAGACCTCAGTCGCCGGTGGGCGCGCAGGCCACCGAGCGGTGGCAGTATCTTCTGACCCAAAGGCGCATCTTTCTGTAAGGTTTTGAACAGCTGTGAGGAGGGCACAGGACGCGCACACACACCCACCTCCCCGGCGCCACCTGCGACCCAGGCCGATGCTTGTTTAATAACTTGACAGGGTAAAATAGGCCTGGCAACTGCCATCTTTATTTCCTATTCAAAACAGAATGACTCTTTAAACAGAGTTCCTGTTTTTGTCTTTAAATCCCAAATTTTCTGTGTTCTTACTGTGGCCTCCTTCTCCCTAAATGAGAGAACGACCTGCCAGTGATCTATGTGAGAGTTTCCATATCTCAATGGCCACCCCAGTTCTGAAATGCTCCACTTTACTCTCTTTATTGTAGGTCATTTTTAAAAAGCACCTTTATCCTTACCGAAGCAAAGAAAATGATAAGATTATGTACTGCTAGCATCCCTTAAAGGCCATTTTGTTCTCCATGTTGGGGCTCTTCTGCAAGAAAGCACTTCTTTCAACACAGAGTCCACTCTGAGTACGGACCCCAGACAAGGCCCGCGTCCGGTGGGTTCAGTGGCTCAGGTAGGAGTCACAGAAGCTGTTACATCCCATTTGCCAAGAGGACACCCCCAGGCTCACACCCAGACTGTGGGCAACGGTCCAGGATCTGGACTCCCGCGTTACGTTTGAACAAGGCAAACTCCTGGCCCATCCCGCACACACTGCAGCGAAGCTCTGTTGTTCGACACTCAGAGGTCAGGGGAAGTCCTACCCCTGCTTCCCCCTTCACGTGAGAGGCCAGAGGGAGTGGAAGGATCTCCTGGTGGCTGGTGTGTGCATGGAAATAACTGGGAGGAAGCTCACTGCACAGCGAGTTCGTGGGATCGGTTTTCTGTCACCATGTTCTTTCAGCTTCTGAGGCTCTGACTCGCAGTGAGGAAGTAAAGTGTACAGGTAATCCATCTTCTTAAACAACTATGAGGACCAATTTACATTGTGCCTTCCCAGACAACTCTCTACAGCGTGAATCTTGGGAAGTCGACAGGATCCCAGACTCTCGGGTCAGGAAAAGACGTGTGGCATCAACCAGGACGATCTCTGTCAGCAACACCTCCCTCCCTCATGCTCATTCGGGGATAATGGGATACCCTGACCGGGGGGGCGGGGGGAGGGGGGCGGAGTCGCGGGGGGGAGGGGCGGCGCTGCTCCGGGCTGGTCCTGCAGCCATGGGTGGACCAGGCCTGGCCAAGCCATCACATCGCAAAGGTCAACTGAACCTTCTCCGAGGAGGGGCCAAAGCATCGATGACTCTAGCTAAATGACGGGCCTAACTGTAGCGTCCCGCTCTGTGTCTTGTTTACCCTCTGAGGAAAGAGAAGAACCGGCCGGGAGCACGAAAGCTTGCTCCTTCCTACGCCTCCCTGAGCGAGCAGCTCCCGAATGCCCACCGTGTGGTGCCCGGGGGTGGGTGTCACAGGGCATCGGTGGTCTTCACACTGGAGACTCCCAGCTCTAGGGCCTCTGAAGACCTTCTAACGGTTCTGTGAGCCTAGGGCGAGTTTCCAGGAACCAACCGAGTGCACTTAAACTGCCCTGCCCAGGGATGCGCCTGTTGTGATGTCCCTCCTCCACCTTCCCCTCCCCCCTTCTCCTGCTTTGTCAAAGAAAAGCTCACCCCTGGGAAAATTACAGTTCAGAAGGCAAGCACGAGAGTAGGTGAACCACATGGGTCCTCGAGAGGAAGGGCTGAATCATGGTCTATACTTGGACCTCATCTCCCAGTTTATCTTCTGAACTTTAAATCTCCCTAAAATCTCTGTCTTCAAAAGCGCCGGGAGGCCAGGCAGCAGGCTGGGCAGGTGAGGACAGGGCGTTCCAGTGTCCCCCCGTTCCCACGTCCGTGCGTGCCTGCGTGGACACGGGGTGCTGCCGTCCTGCTCAGCGTGCCGTCCGCGGGGCCCCCTGGGTCTCCGGTCTGCCGTACCCACCACAGTCTTCCTCCTCCACCCTTGCAATTTCTCCCCTCCATCCTCTTCTCTACCTGGGACGTAACCGTTCCGCTTGCCTTCCGCGCCCTGCACTCCATCCAGTTTCTGCCCGTTCTGTCATCATGACACCCTGAACTTGATTTGCTTGGTTCTGTCCATTCCCTAACTTCAAGGGCATTTTCAGTCTAACTTAGAGTTCGGGGCCAGGGGCGGGGGGAGACATGAAGAAATAAAGACACAAAAATAAAGAAGGCAGCCTACAAATCAACCCCAATTAATTACAGAAGAGGCCATAGTACCTCGATGTCAAAGCAGGAGAAACGAGCGCAGGCAGGGGCCACCAGGCGTCCTGTGCTCTGGTGGTCTCCGGAGAAAGCCTATAGGCTGGAGCCCCTGCACTACCCTTCTTCAGTCTGCAACTGGACGGAAAATCTCTTGGGTGTCGAATTATCCTCTGAATCCCTTGCAGCACTGATAATGATGCTATTCTGAACTACTTATACTGAATTTATTTGAATCCAGAGGTGGGTTAAGCCACTTCCAGACCATTAAAGTGAACTACATGGGTAAACACCACTGTCACGATGGCGTGTGATGAAGCCTGACACCGCCAACATCTTACCCTCAGTTTGGCGCGAGCCCCGCTACTCCATCACAGTTCATAAATGCGAGTGCAGGTCCATCTTTTGATTCAGCAATTTAATAACTTCGAGTGCTGTCAGTACTGCTTTGAAAAATAGCACCTATAAAATGTAACAGCCTCAATCAGATTGAAAAAGATTCACCCACTGAAGATTCTTCCATTTCGCCCATAATGAATTAATGTGGAGCTATGCAGAAGTTCAAGTGTCATTTTAAACTAATGTGAATCTCTACTGTAACTTTAAATTCTAACTGGGCTATGACCAAAAATTTACTGGGCACATCAACTTCAATTTCTGAGCTCTTTCTAGTAAATATGAACCGTAAAGCTCACCAATGCAAATGGCCAAATGGATACAGTATTTGGAAAACAGGAACTCTGTACAGGCTTACCCTTAACTGCTTAGTCACCCGCTATCGGTCCAAAAGTGCACCAATCTTTAACGGAGCATGGACGCCCGACATAATGTTTGCACTATGCTTTACATCTATGCTTTACTATGTTTTACATCTTTCAAAGACATCGTCGGATTTCAGTGATCATAGTAGCTAATCAAATCGTGCATCTGATTCAGCCTTTTTGGACCTGTTTGCAAGAGGACCATAAATCGCTCTGTGCAGAAGGGGCAAACAGGTTAAAATGCAGCCTCCTGCCTGTTTATGAAAAATCCCAACTTACTGCCCATTTGCTTTCAGGAGTACAGAGACAGACGCCTTTCTCATAGCTGAATGCATTGAAAGTCTACAACTTGGTTGAAATGAGAAGGGCTTTGCGGGGAGCGGAGGGTTTGTTTTCCGGGAAATGGTTCCGAACTAGGCTCACTTCTCCAGGAGATCATTAGGAGCCCTCCAGGTCCTTCTTGAAGAGAGAATCCTCGGAGTTGAAAACCACAAAGTGTCACACAGCAGTGGAGGGGTTAAGATAGAGGCTCACACCCCCCAAAACCACGGGGATGGCTCTGTTTCGCTGTCTGGGGGCTCATGGGAAGCTGCACACAGGTTCTAGCACCCAACTGCTTCCCCTCTGTGTGTGTATGTTATTCTTTTGTTACTGTCATTGCTCTTTCTCACAGAATAAAGACCTTATGCTTTTGTTAAGCTTACATTTAATTAAAATGTACAGAATTTGTGCAGTAAACTCGAATGAAACAAATAAAACAAGGGCCCCCTCTCTTGAAGCCATACGTTGTGAATGAAAAATGTCATTACAGACTAAAAAATTTTGCAGTAAACAGGGCCTACAGAGAGAAGTTTCCCCTGTAATGACATCCATAAAATACACAAATGGCACTTTTAGTACCATCCTGAATATGGCATTTTCTGTGCTCTACACACAATCTAAATGGTTTGATCATAGAGCATAATACTCCATTGGGTTTATAGAACAATCAATGTTCCATAAAATGATGTATTTATCCAATAGTAGGCTCAGCAGTTACTGGCGTATGACATTGCAGGACACGGGCCCGGACTCCTCGGCGGCGCCCAGGCCGGCTGTAAAACTTATCTCACGCCACTTCAACAACTTCATCTCGTCCGCGTCAAGTAATTTGTGGAAGCCTCAGCTTGGCTTAAAAAAAACTCGTAATAAAAATTCATAGAATTTTCAGGAGAATGAAAGCCGATGACAATAGAAAGGTCACATTGTGTCTCCACGAAAGGGGTCAAAGGTGGCCCGCAGTTCTGAAGCCGAAAGTAGATTTCATGCATCGCGTAGCAGATAAAGATGGCATTAAAGAGCCCTGTGTGGGGTGGGATGCTCCACACGCCGGGGAAGCTTGCGCGGATACCCTGGGAGAGCCACGTCGTGGCAGCCAGCAGCATTTATTTTTAAATCTCGAAGCTTCTCCTGAAACTGTATTCCACGTTTACACACTGCTAGGTTATGTCGGATTCTCTGTGTTTTATTTTTATTATTATTTTGTAAAGATCTAATAGGCTTTATTAAAGGAGTCACAATCGGGGAGCACTCTATCCGGCCGACAGAGAGGCGCTCTTACTGTGTGTGTTTGAGATTCTGTGTTCTGGATGGGCACTAAGCTTGAAAATGCTAGGCTGGCTCATTGTCACAATTAAAGCACCTCAAATAGGACACGATTAAAAAAGTAATACTTTTCATATAAAAATTTGGGGCACACATGACACTGTGAATCTTAAGCCACATATGATTTTTCTTGACTTCAATTTTAAGATGTAATTTTAACAAGAACGTTAAGAAATCATACTTAATGTCTATTAAAATGAAACAATATTAACAGATTATGCTAATAAATTAGAACCATATTTTAATGTCACAAAAGCTTATAAGTTTTTCAAGTGAGAGCAGAAAAAATGACAAATTAAAATTCAATGCAATATAACCTTGTAGAAATTTCGAAGCAGGGGATAAATTATTCCTACAATAGCACAGCCCGTCAAAGCAGTATCAATAATTGCTACATAGTGTAGTCACTCTTTGGACAATACTAATTACCGGTCTTGCTGCAGGATGTCCCTAAGAGAGCTCCTCCCACCAAAACCTGGTTTTGAAGAAGTGAGGGCTTTCCACCTGAACAGGACACAAACTAGGGGGCGCTCCCTGGACCAAACGCTTTGCACTGCCTCGCGTCCCTGAAGGAAAACTCCACTCCAGGGGTTTAAGAAGGAATTCCAACCCGGTTTATAACCGCAATGGCGAGAGCAGCCTCTCATTCCTACAAACCCAGGCCAAAATGACAATTTCGCTATCAAAAACATTTTTTTTTGAGAGAACAAAGATGGTCAATACCTTATGACTATTATTTCCAAGGGTTAGAAATGTGTTCTGGTCAGTGTTAATAAAATGCACACACAAATCACAAATATTTAGGTGACTGGAGATACAAAATCAAAATTATTTTTAGTCTCCGGCACGCTTGTGAAAAATGATAGGTGTACTAGTGAGATTTCTTTCAGAGCACAGACCTGTTTTGGTCATTCTGCCATGAACTAGCCTAAGGATGGTATATACACCACAAAATAATAATTAAAAGGCAATTTGGTAAATATCTGCTTTGTACCACAAATAAATGTATAAAGGTAGATGTCAGAGTTATAGTAAAAGCCATAGCCCTGTCCTCAACTTTGTGAAGGCCACTTTTTTTTTTTAAAGGTTTTATTTGTCACAGAGAGAGAGAGAGAGAGAGAGAGAGAGAGAGAGAGCACAAGCAGGGGGAGGGGCAGAGGGAGAAGCAGGCTTCCCGTGGAGCAGGGAGCCCGATGCGGGGCTCGGTCCCAGGACCCTGGGATCATGACCTGAGCCGAAGGCAGACGCTCAACCGACTGAGCCACCCAGGCGCCCCAAGGCCACTGTTTTATGAGATGAGAAAAAATATTTTTCTGTGAAAAATTAACTGAAGTCCACATCCTTTCTGACAGACCCTTCCACCTAAGTTCAAATACAAAATTTTATAAGATACACCATGCAATTTTTACTGAAGGAATACTTACAGTAAGCCAGGACACAGATTTAAGTGACAAAAGTTTTAGTTCCTTTTTCTCAGTTATCATTAGTACTACATTTATGATTGGTAGTGATCAAAGATTATCAAATATCACCCCTGAAAGAAATTCTAAGATGTTCAGACAAAACTAAGAATAAATTTTATCTCAAGTTAGAAATACATGACTGGCCAGATTTCTAACTTTACCGTGAACAGTCTCCATGGGCCTAGATATTTCCATGGGCACTGAAGGGTGACAAAGAATAAAAGACAATATTTTACCTTTAAAGTCACAAACCCTAAGAAATTTTGTGTTATATCAGACTCTTAGGTATATATCATCGTTTCCATGCATGAAGATCTAATGGGAGCCAGGCGCACAAATCTCCCACAGGAAGATAAGAATGGTGCTTTAAGGTTATCCTGACAGGCTTTTTGGGAGGGAGGTCAAGGGGAGCGCGCGGTTAACCCTTTCTTGGCTGTGGCAGAGGCCTGCCGGCAGTGCTGAAGGATGACCTGCGACAGTCACAGAACTTCGGAAATTTGACTCATGTGACAGAAATGACGAAATGGGATTTTAAAGTTAAACTGTAAAGTACTCTGATCTTGTCTTTTACCCATGAAGAGCACCTTCCTAAAAATCGCCAGCTGATTCACTAGCAGAAAGGGCTCAAATGTCTGAAGTCCCGTCTGGAGCAAAGCGACGGGGAGGTGCCGTTGTGTCGGGATCAGCGCCAAGAGCCTTTGGCATTCTGTACACATTTGGGGGTATCCAGGTCAGCCCCTGGCCGCTGTGAGGGCTCCGTGTGGGACGCTTTCTGTCCGGGCGTGCTCTCCCCTGGGGCCATGGCCCTCCTGCTCTCCGCAGCGGTCTGGGCGCCCGTCGTGGTGGTAACGGCTGATGCATCCGAGGAGCCTCGGGGCTTGACTGGAGCCGCGGGATGCCCGGCCTTGGCCTTGGGACGCTTCCTTCCAAGATCCCAGGGGAGCGGCAGCCCCTTGGCCTGCTGTAAGGCCGCCTCCTCTGTTCGACTCAAACTAGCACCGATGTTCTTTCTTGCATTACGGAGTCAAGAAATTAGGGGGCCAAGACCTTTTCCTACTGTCCTCTGACAGGCTTATAAAACTCCCCGTACAGATAACACAATATTAGGAGACAAGGCCTATTTTTCAAAAGTTGTACACATCACGCACATTCTAAAAGGTAAAATCATGCAAAGAAGCAGCCGGCCAATGTTGTTAGTGCAGTGTTCCTCTTCCAAGGCGGGCTTAGGGGCTAACAAGGCAGATTAAACTGGTCTCCTTCTGTTTTTTGGGCAAACCCTACAAAAAGATCACACTCATTTTTGTCGGCATGTTCAGATTTCCTGTATACTGCAGTATCTTCCTATCTTTCCCAAGGAAATGAGAGGAAACAGACATTTGTCTTCATTGTGGACACTTTTGTATGGAGGTAAAAAGCTAACTGCTCCTCGGTAACAGCACAGAGGCACCATTAAAATCAAATTTACAGTAAACAGAACCTGCAGCTGGGCTAAAATGCTCAATGTTAGTATTTTAATTATCAGCAAAGCTTTCGGAGGTCTAACATCTGCTCATAGCCGAATGACAGTGGCTGTTTATGTAGACCCAAAACAATGCAAATTTCTTCTCCACATATTAAAATGAATCATCTGTTCTGGGCACATCACTGCTGTTTTCCTATTAAGCTGGCTTGTGTGGGTGAGGGGGCCCTGAACATCGTGTGGGGGCAACACGGTGAGGCCCCACCTCTTCGCAAGGATGAGATCCAGAGAGGGCACACGCGTGACCGTGGGGCGTGCTGGAGGTCACGCTCACCTGGGTGAGCCAGCAGCTGCTGAGGATGCCCCAGCACTGTGCTCACAGCGACTGTCAGGACGAGCAAACTGAGGCCACTCACAATGGCCTGGTTCGTTCTGTGGAAGTCAGAGAGAGCAGGGGCCGTACATGGGGCTGCCCAGCCTGCCCCAGGCAGCGCGTTTGGGGGCTCGCCACAGCCTCGGACCGCGCTCTGCCTTCTGTGAACACGACGACAGAGTGGTGATAGCTCAGGGCTGGGGACGGAGGTGCGGACACAGCCACGGTCAGGGTGGAAAACAGAAACACTTTCTTCTTAACCAGGAACTACTACAGTCTTTACTTTGAACATCTTCCTGAGTACCTAAGTTAAATTCCTATGTTCAACTTGCAGAATATCTAAATGCCTGCATAATAAAGTTTAAAACTGCTGGAAAATATATCAAACAAAAGACACATGATGAGGCCTGAACCCTTGCTTTAAAATGGACACAATGAAAACAAACTTACAAATTAAAATGTTGAGTGAAATGCAGCGCCTGGAAACCTCAGGTTTAGGAGACAGAGACACACACCTTCCACACACCTGCTGGTTCTCTGAGCTCGGAGGGAAATCCTTTCTGGACACGCCGCCGCCCAAGGGGCTGCCCTCTGCGGTGGGAACGCGTGGGACACGCGGCCACTGTGTCTGGGTCTGGGGGCAGCACCGAGCCGTTCGTCTGAGCGGCGACGCACGCGCGTGCGAGGTCCCCAAGTTTGTCGTGGCGCGCGCTGAGTGACAGGCACGACGTCTCGTGACGGGGTGTGGTAGGGGGGCACCCAGTCATCACACACGGCTACTCGGGCCGCATCAGGGTGGAAACTTGAGAACGTCCCTCTGCAATTATCACTAGTTCGCTAAGGAGTCAACGGCCTCGTGGCTCTGGGATGGGCGGCCACGTAGCAGGCAGCACTCGCCGGAGCCACGTGCAGCCGTGCGTGGGGATCACACGGCACGATGCACAGATGAGGACACAAGGGCAAGGTCCTCTCCCGGCGTCAGGTAACGGACACACCACGCAGGAGCTCCCGAAACTGCTTCATAAGGGGAATGGTGACTTGAACAGGCTTGAAATTCAACGCCACGTGTAACGACAACTTAGGAGCTCCCACAAGAAACATGGAGACACGAACAAGCAATGTCCGCCGTTCCTCTGGACACACAGCCATTTGCCCACGCGAAATTGCCATCAGCAATGCTTGGGAAAGAACTTAGAATGTGCTTTAGTGGCCACTTTTAGCCCTGGAATTGCCCACGGTCACAGAGAACAGAGCTGCATGACTGGCCCTGGTGGGGCGTCAGGGGACACGGAAGCAGCAGAAGCAGGCTCCCTGAGCTCCGCGCCTGAAGTCGGGGGGGCATCCTCCTTGCTTCCTTCAGTTGCTTTTCTCTGGATTAACAAATGCCTCATCTTGATACTCGAGGCAGCTGATCAACCATGAATGCACAACCCCTATACCCCTAACAGCACCAGATAATTACATTTCAGCCCATAATAGGCTACTTTCTGAAATTAAAAAAAAAATGATCCGCTTAATCAATGTCAAATTTTCATCTTTTCTTGAAATCTACACATACATACGCACACATCCATTTATGTACAGATAACGGAATGAACACACATACAAGCCAAGTTTACACTGTCCTAACCAGCTTACTTTTCTGTTTGCATCCTGCTCATCATGACGCTCCTCGTGCAAAGGTCTTCACCAAACGCCTGTCTTGAACTAGAGTCCATGACAGACCGGGCCGGCGGTGTGGATATCAAGTTAGACAGGATGGGCTCTGCTCTCTAGGGAGTACACCAGGTGCTCCCTGAACAGAAGCCTCTCTGGGGCTCTTATCTGATAAGGCATCATCTCAGACTAGTGCCACAGAGATGGACCGCAAGTCTGGAGATCCAGCGCTTGAGCAACACTTGTTAAGCCTTTAGCAGCTACTCAAGTTTTTAAGGGGCAGGATATGTAAGAAATTGTCACAGCTTAAAAGACCCCAAGGTTCAGAGTTTATGTTCTGTATCTGTTCTTCTCTCTTTCCTAGAATCTAGCATAAGGTCTCCTTCACTATTCATGTGGCTCTGATGTGATTCTTGTACCTCATTAAGAGGTAACGTGATGGAAAATAAAATCACAACACAGACGGTCCTGAGGACCCATCGGTAAGCGGTGCAGCAAGGCAAGGATCTAGTTCGCTCAGAGCAAGACTCAGAAGACAGGCCCACTCTGGAGGTCAGCAGTGTGGCCGCTAGGAGAATTTGCAGGTTCCCTGAATGTGCACAGGAAGAATACACCTGAACACTTATGGGGTTTGTCACATTTATAACCTACTAAATAGTTTCTCAATTCACATGACAGAACTCTGTAGGTTCTAAGGCAACCATACTAAAACTTATCCATAGGAAATTAGGTACTTAACATATTTTTAATTGTACATTTCTTTAATTTGGATGTCACTTCAGGTGTTACAGAGAAATTAAGTGGATACTCTAACTCACCTTTGTATACACCTCTGACACACTGAATTCTAATAATTCCTCAGCATGCCCATCTTCTCCCTTAGACTGAGAGCTCCCAGGGTGTAAGGACTCTATTTATTCACCAGGGCATCTCCAATGCATGGCATACAGCAGGGCTTAACAAATACTGCTTTAGAAAGATGGTGAGAAACTCCTTTTACACTAATGTTCATCAGAGAATAAAGGGGAAGGGACAATCTTCAAAATCCTTTCCAATAAACAGAAAGAGCAGAGCCACGGAGTCAGCATGCCTGGATGCTATTCCTCACTATGATTTGGGCAAGCACTTCTCCATGGATCTCTGTGTTTTTGCACGTGTTGTGCCTTTCTTCTACATCATCTTTTCAAGGATGTTTCTAGAGCAAACAGCCTTGGGAGACAAGATGCTGTGTCTTTTTTAGAGCGAAGGGCAGATTTACCGACTGTCCAATATGACAGAAACAAGTATCCCTTTCGGGAAAGAGACTGGCCAGCTCACTGCTCGTAGTAAAAGTTCTGGGCTCCCTGAGTCCAGACTCTCCCCCTGGGGTAGTCAGCCCGCCGTGTACAGAATCCACGGGGCCTCTTCATATCACCAATGGGAGCTGGGGTTTGGGAAGCAGAACAAGCACGATCCGTGGTTACTGCTACTGCTCTAACCAATAATGTCCTTTGCTTCTGATCCAGGGATCTTGTGTCTTCCGCTAGCATCCCTTAACTTGGCAGGATAACTTGCTCATCTGCAAGATCTTGGATCTTCCATTGTGCTAGACAGTTACCTGAACTCCTTATATCTCAGAATCTAACCTATAAAATGGGGTGCTATGAATGCCTGTCTCGAAGACTGAGGCACTCCATCTAATCTGCTTAGCCCTGTGCCTCACACACAGTAAGGGCTCAGGGAATGTTAGGCCTTATTATTATTTATTTTCAGTAAAATGCATCATAGTTCACAGGTCATGTCATCTGAAACCGCTATGTAATATGACTAATATATGTGGATATGTAGAATAATCTTGTCTGATTAAAATATTTGAAGTATTTAAAATCCTGCAATCAGGAGTAAAAAAAAAAAAAAAAAAGTTCCAGGCCAGGAAGAAAAGAACGTGTGGGTCGTAGCCGCGTGTGAGGTCGATGCCGTGCCCGCTCGGCATCAGTGCAAGCGCAGGGTCAGAAAGGGAGGGGGGCAGTGTGCGGACACACCAGTCACACCCGTGGAGGGCGCCAGGTGGAGATCTGTGCTCCACAGTTTAAGAAAAACATTGCCAGATAGGCATGAATACAGAGGAGAGAAACAAAAATACTCAGGGACTCGAAAACTCATGAGGAACAGTTTAGGCCTTCAAATATCACAGGACTATCTCTACAGGACACGACAAGGGGTCCATTCTCTGTAGCACTAGCAGGCAAGACTGGGGCAACAGAGAAGTTACGGGGAAGTCAGCCTGGCCCCAACACTGGTTCAAAAACGAACACAAGGCCTGAGTGATGAGCCCCCGTTAGGAAAGGCTGGGTGGCCGCTTTGGGGGGGATACTGCAAAGAGGACTCAAACCTGGGCCTCTATTATCCTTGCCAATCATTTAGATTCAGATTCTAGACCTGCTGAAGCTGGAAGCAGAAAATCTGAATATTCACGAACCTGTCCAAACAGATAGGCCGGGTGACGGGACACACTTTCAGGAAGCTGACAAACAAGTTTTGCCAGGATATGCTAGGTGAGAGCCTGCCAGAGCCCTGGACTCATTCTAGCTCTATGACCACATCTCTGGCTCCCACTCTTAAACACCCACATGACCTCTTTGGTGCTACTTAGTTCCTTCAAGGGCAAACCAAATGTGAACTTGCTTTGCCGTTACCCGGACATTTGAATCTGTCCAGGCTCCTGAGTTAGCACCCACTTCTCTGTACCTTTTTTTTTTTTTTTTAAGATTTTATTTATTTATTTGAGACAGAGAGAATGAGAGAGACAGAGAGCACATGAGAGGGGGGAGGGTCCGAGGGAGAAGCAGGCTCCCCGCCGAGCAGGGAGCCCGATGCGGGACTCGATCCCGGGACTCCAGGATCATGACCTGAGCCGAAGGCAGTCGCTTAACCAACTGAGCCACCCAGGCGCCTTTCTCTGTACCTTTATTTCTGTTCACAACTGTCTATCTTATCACCTGACCGTGAAATCTTGATGAACAAATCCCAAAGAATCTGTAATTGGTTACAGTTTATTTAGAAAGGCAGTGAGGTGGTGGTGGAAACACACCACTCAGACCCCCTGCTGTAGGAAGCCCAGATATCAGATGCCCCCCCACCCCCACTTCGCCAGGAAGCCTGCCGCGGGCTCGTGGGGTCCACAGACACAGTATGCAAGCACACATCCAGAGTAAGGTATGTGGCGCTGGATTAACCCTGAACTGGGTTGTTGGCCTGTGGAACGAGAGCCACCAGAGTGGGGAATGCCAAGCGGTAAACCCGCCCAACTCAAGAAGGTGACTAAAAAGCCCTACAGCATCCCGGGGAGTGTGGCCGAGATCAGTGCCATCGTGAGAGGCTTCCAGGATGCTAAGAGGCTGGCGTCTCTCACGTCTCCATTCAGTTCACCAGACTGGCTCTATGGAGGGGTGCTGGGGAACTACGTCCTCAACCAGCCGATAGCCCCGAGCACAGGTATTGTGCTGGATGTTCTGAGTGCTGGTTAAATGGCCCCAGAAGCACGGAATGCTTCTTTTCCACTCTGATTAGAAAAGAGGATCAGAAATAGTCTGCAACTGCATGGGAATAGCAACAAGATTCTTTCACAGCTTATCTCAAGGCTGTGTGAACTCTCCCACCTCCTGCTACAACACAGTCTAGAGAGGCTGGACTGTCTTGACGGTCCACAGAACATCATACACATCCACGACATCCGTGACACCACACCGAATGGGCCGCACGCACGCACGCCCAGTGGCTGGCATGCTGGAGGCCGCAGGGAGCCCAAAGAAGGAAGACCACCTTTGCAGAGTCAGGACCTGCCACGTCAGTGAGGCTTGTGGGGTCCGTGTGCAGGGCCTGTTGAGAGATTGCCCCCAAAGTGAAAATGCACCGTTCATCTTACTTCTCCCACCATAAGGAAGGAAGCACAGCGCCTGGTAGGCATCTCCAGATTCTGGAGGAAACTCCTTCCACTTTTAGAATGTTGTTCCAGTCCATATTGTGAGGACAGACTGTGGTGCGAGTCGGCCTGGCCCCCGTGTTATGATCCATTAGACGGTGCGGTGTTGGAGGCACTGGTGAGGGCATTGGAGGGGGGGATGAAGTACAGAAGCATGGCTTCTGTTCAGCACAGGCTGAACACTTGTGTCCGCCCAAATTCATATGCGGAGATGCTAATCTCCATAGGGATGAGTGATGGTATTGGGAGGTAGGGCCTCTGGAAGGCGGTTAGGTTGTGAAGGTGGAGCCCTCCCGAATGGGGTTAGTGCCCCTACAAAAGGGCACAGAGTTAGCTCCCTCTCCCCACTCTGTGAGGACACAGCGAGGGATCAGCCATCTGTCACCTGGACGAGGGCCGTCGCCATGCTCACATCCAAACTTTGGACCTGCAGCCAAACGAACTGTGAGCAATACCTTTCTGTCGTTTATAAGCCACTGATACACCTCTCTGGTATTTTGTAAGAGCGGCCTGAAGTGTCTGAGACAGCGAACCACAATGCAGATCCTTGGAATTCTGAAGCAAGACCGTGCCACCCGGGGCAGATATCACATGCCTCTGACTTACAGCCTGCGGCAATGACAGAGACAGTCTGACCAACTGACCAGGCAGTAAGTGGCCACACCACCAGAACCTCCCACTATGAGTCCGGTTCCAAAAGACCTGCCACGTGTCCACAGTGGCTTCCTGGGAGGTGGGTTCCACTGGGCTCACCAAGTCACGAAGTTGGAAGGGGCTGGCAGTAGTCATGGAAGCAGAGCTTCTGGGATCAAACCTCGGCAGGGCCAGAAAGCCTGAGTAAGCTGCATGAAGAAGTGGCCCCGACTCCATCATGACATGTCGCACCAGGCAACAGACAGTACGTCGGGTATTTCAAACCAACCCCAAACATTTCTTAGAGAGTCCTAGGATCCGTGCACTTTCCACACCATTTTCACATCATTACGTACGGAACTGTACAGTGAGAAATCATCTCCCAAATGACAGATCTGAGCATTGAAAGATGCTGAGTCATCAGAGAAAGATGGAAGATTATTTACTATCTGGATTTCACCAAAATAGGAAGGCAAAGATAGCAGGCAGAAAGCCTTCCACAGAATTCGAAACTACTGAAGAAACAGTTTCATAGTAAATTCTCTCTTACCCAATAAGACTATTCTCTAAGTCTCTAGGGATCCTAAGGTTTTAGTTCTGCTTATATTATTTAAATTTGCTGGATGTGCCATCTAGGAACTTGGGTATTTCAGATCATTTTCTTAATTATTATATATTCCACAAACACTGAAGCTAAATTCTTTGGATTTAATTCTTTACATCAGCAAGGCAAATATGAATTATGGCCTAGCTTTTAAGAAATTAATTATTTGAAGATATTAGCATGATAGACAACTATAATAAATAAAATATAAAGTAACCAGGTAACATACATTCAAATAGCCATGCCTTCAAAGAGAGAAGAACTCGCCTGGCCTAGGGTAGGGATCAGGAAAGTATTCACAGAAGATCAGGGTCTTGAAGGATGAGTAGGAATTTGTCAGGCAGTGAAAGCAAGTGGAGAAAACCCCCCACCATTCTACACATATTCTAGACCCAGCAAGTGTGTGGCGTGGCTACACAGTCTTAGTGTGGGGGCAAGAGAGGGGAGCAAAGTGAAAAGCTGGGCTCCTCCGCTCCTGGGAGGCTCAGGGCTCTGAACTTGGACATCTGTGGTGACGGGAGGCCAATGAGGAAGTCTAAGCAAGGAAATAACACAGTGGAAGAGATTTGGAAAATGATCTGTGGCATCAGACATGGAGAAGGAACGTGCAAGTTGTGATATCGTTGCTTTCCAAAGAGCGATCAAACCCTGTCCACCTTTGTGGAAGGAAGACAGGGAGGGAGTCTGATGTGGTAGACGTCACAGACTTACGGGCTGAGCTCCTGGTCTCACGCAAAGGTGCAGAGGTTCAAGGCATTCATATGAACTAGCTCACTGGCTTCGTTCTGGATGCTTCAGTCTCTGGGCTCATCCCTGAGTTCCTCCTGTCTCCTCTTTTCCTCTCTGGGCAGCAAGGTCTGGAGGACTAACATGAGGTCAATGGAAATGTTCTTCAACCCAGCAGGTGCTTCCTGAAACCCCAGCGGTTTGCTGAGGTGCTAGGGGGGGAGCTCAGGTCATTCACAGCGACAAGAACAACTGTTTCCATAGTTATTTCAAGAAAATCGATCAAAGAAGTACTTAAACATTTCTCTGTAGCAACAGAAGAGCTTGAGACCCTAAGTCCTGCTCTGTGAGCGGGAACAGCCGCAACTCGTGACACATTCACCCAGAGGAGTTGTCACGGTGTAACAACGCCCTGGAGGGGCTTTGACCATTTTAGAATTGAAACGTGTTCCTATGCTCAGTCATATGCTGTTTAACTTACCCCCACAGTAGACTGTGTTTAATGACGGGGAGCAGAAGAGACACTGAGAGTAAAATATTTGTCCAGGGAGAAACTGCGATGACAGCAATTCTACAAATTTACCTCGGATTGACTTTCCGAAGGTCCTTAACTTGTACTCATTTGATCAAGATTATTTATTTGCAAATAAGTGCTTACAAATGTGCTCTCTTACCCTGTCATTACAAAACAAAGCAAACACTTCAAACATAATTATAAAAATGTATGAAAATAATCTCGTTGATTTTTTGAAGGCACAAAATGTCAAGGATTCCAGCATCAGCTCATTGACAGCAGCTCTCAATTTAGAAGTCAAGCTGAGAATTGGATTCCTGTGGGAGAACCAGGAAGAGGTATCCAGTCGATTCTTTCCGGCAACACGCTGTGGGCCAGGGGGAAGGCTGGGCTTAGCTGGAGACTGCACGTCTGGCCGTGCCCAGAATACAGGTGGTGGTCCCAGGTAACTTCAGGGTGAAATCACCCAGGCAGGGAAGGGCGCAAAGTTCTGGGCCCCAGGGGACACTGATGGCCGAAGCAGAGTCAGAGGCAGGCAGGACGGCTGGATAGTCAAGACCTGTGGTCTTGCAGGGCAAGAAAAAAGAGGGTGATGGAGTGTGTGAAGGGCCAAAGAGTAATACCCGAAAGATTGGAACAAGATCTCTGCCAGCTAATGTGTTGGGGGAGAGGGCTTGAAATGTATCCTTCCAAGTACAAGACCACTGAGAGGAACAAGGGCGGGGATGGACAGGGCACGGGGACAGGAAGCACGGGCCTCACGCCACCGCAGACAAAGTAGGGCGTGCGTTGGCCTGGGTCCCATTCCCACCGGAGTATGTGATGCTGGCAATTTCCCTTCGGAGCACGTGGCTCATGCATCATGAATACCAACACACGGCATTTTTATACAAAAATCAGAATACAACACGATCTGATTGGCAGTTTCATTAAAAGAAAAAAAAAAAAAAGGTGTGTGAAACTTGGAATAACATTCACCGAAATACGGAAATTCCTGTTTACCTTCACCTCTGCTCACTATTAAAATTCCTCAGTATTTTTCTGAACAAAAATGTCCCACTCTTTCTTGGAGTCGCAAGACAATCAGCATGACAGTACTGAATTAATTCCTCATTTGCTGGCTGAAAGAAACTCAAAGCTGAATTGCCAAAGGGCAAAACAGAGGGAGTGACACCATACATCTCTGCTTCTATATATGTCCATTTGATTACTGTGCTTGTATGTCTGTATTATCCTGGCGATCTAACAGTTGTTGTCTTACTTCATTTACAGAGTGCCAAGGTATCTATTAGCAGGAACTATGCTTTGAAAAGTATTATTAAATATCTGGAATTCTTAATAGAAATCCCAGGACATCCAGCAGATAACTGACAGAGAACGAAGGCCAAGAGGCCTCCTCGGAAACGCTCCGTGACGAGAATGCTGGGGCCTCTGCCTGCCTGGTGCCCGCAGTGGGGTTGCGCGGGCTAGGGTCCTCCCAGACTCCGACGTCCAGGCTCTGAGACGGGGCCTCGCCGGCGTTCCTTGGGTGTTGCGAGTAACTTCTGTTGTCCAGAACTCCCTTGTGCTAGTTACTTCCATCGGCTGAAACAAACCCTGCGGCCTCTTCTGCTCTTTCGACGCCGTCCTGCCGGGCATGAGGCTGCCACAGATCAGCCCTGCCTCTGCACACCCCTTTCCCTAAACAACATAACAAGAACCAACCAACCCTGAAAATCACAACTTAGCCAGCCCACCTCACCCTCACTGAGCTTGGTTCTTTCTCAAAACATACTTCTCTTATTCACCTTTTGGTTTTATTGTCCTACTTCTTAAATTCATTTTTATGTATAAACAATGTTAAACATTCTAACGGATATACCCAAAAGTAGCCTGGATTTCGGATACAGCCTTATTAAATAAAAAAGGCTTCGCTCCTTTCCAACCTACAAAGAAACTGCCATGAACATGACATTCATTTGGCCCATACTTAACTTGGACACATTGAAAGACAGGGGGCAAGAAACACTTGGGAGGCAAACCACCAAATCCTGATCAGAGATTTTTTTAGCTCAAACCCTCACACAGAAAATGTGTACCTAGAGGGAGAATGTTTTTTCTTGAAATCAGTTGTAAATTCAGCACCGTGAATAGAAAATATCAAGGAAGAGAGGCAATTAGCACACAGACTCTTTACACAGCCATTCGAAGGGGCTGAGCCCACGGTAGGCGCCGTCTGTTCTGCATCTAACAGAGCCCAAGGCGCCGGCAGAATCACAGCCCCGCCATGCTGGGTGACGGTTTGGCTGGGGGCTGGCCCACTTTCTAACTGTTGGCTCATGTTAAGTATCAGGACTACTAAAGCTTGACCCTGGAATTCCCATGTCCAAGACAGACGGAGACGAAGCAGTCTGGCCACTCAGTTCCCTACCACATCGTTTAAAACCCAGCGGGCTAGACGCCTCTCAGCTTCTGCTCGTTGGAGAGTTCTCGGATTCCATGACCGTGCCGATCCTCTCAGGGACAGGCTGAGCAACCGGATGGTAACCGCTGCTTAGTCTATGGAAAACACCACCTATTGACTGGGCTCATACTGTTGTCTTTTTAGAATGAGACAGTATGGTCGGGCCTTTCCTGTTTAGCTATGAATAAACATCCTCTTCAGTACTGAGCATACCTTCACCTCCACAATATAGTAGCTGATTGCGCTATTTAGATTCGGAAATTAATGGGCTGATTGTAGTATTATAGCTCAAATGGATTTAGAGTTACCATATCTGGCCCAGTGTGATTTCAACTAAGAATGACTTCTGACCATTTGAATGGAAATTCAGGAACATTAAAAGAAGCCATGTTTACAGGGTCTGGTTCATCACATGCAAATACTGTGCATTAAGATGGGAAATACCCATTCATGAAGATAATGAGAACTGACATCAACATAATAAAATAACAGGTTTATAGATTCTGAGACTTATAATATAAAGCAGTAGATTTGCTCCTTCTGCTTAAAAGCATATTCATCCCCCACCCCCCACTCACATTTGATCTGCAATCCAAAAACAAAGCTCTCTGGTCTGTTAGCACGAAACCTTATAAAATCACTCAACATTGGACATTAAAGCTTCCATTCTGTAAAAGAACAGGGTGCGGGGTGACAAGTATGCAAGCTGAGAACAAACAGCGGCGGAGAAAGCGGCGGGTCAATGGGCGCCCCCAGACTCCGGCATTCATAACACAGTCCCATGAATAGCACCGCGAACAAAGACAGTGATGATAAAATTGGTGTTTTTGTTTTATAAGGCTGGCACAGATGGGCCTGGCATGCTTCATGATTCATTTTCATGAAACCTCAGCCACATTTCTACTGTCCGCAGGCAAAGGGTCTACGTGAAGGAGGCCAACGACTTGCCAATTGCTTTTCCAAATGCCCCAACTTAGGCCCAGAGAAGGAATTTAAACACTTCTCAGATTGGCTGAGTGCTTATCATCTTAGGTAAACAATGGGACCTGAATGGCTCAGGTAGGAACATGCATCTTAACTAAAATGAGTAACTTTTACTTCCCAGCTAGACCTAAAGTTCTAATATAGAACTTTCTGTTGCGATGATCATAGCTGTACACTTTACACACACACACACATTTCCTAATCAAGCTAAAAAAACATGTCATTCCTCGTTCAGTCACGTATTGCTGACAATGCACTCTTTTACTTTACAATAAAATCCTGGAAGAAAGTCTTTGCTATAATGGAATTTGCACCAGTGTGTTTAGACTGAGTGCTGAATGTGGGGGTAGCCAGCGTAGGTTCCCGCAAGAACACAGATAGACAAATACATCTTCAGTCTTGGCCCCAAACATTACCTACATGGTGATCTCTAGCAGAAAATAAAACACTTTAAACACCACACGAAATAATAAGTGTTAGTTTTTTCTTTCAAGTAAACCGAATATCATTTGGTTTTAGTCACATCTGGCATACTGATATAATTTCTTCACAGTAAGATACAATTAATATATTTATTTTACACCGCCTATCTTTTTTTTTTTTTAAGATTTTATTTATTTATTTGAGAGAGAGAGAATGAGAGAGAGAGAACACCTGAGAGGGGATAGGGTCAGAGGACGAAGCAGACTCCCTGCCGAGCAGGAAGCCCGATGCGGGACTTGATCCAGGGACTCCAGGATCATGACCTGAGCCGAAGGCAGCTGCTCAACCAACTGAGCCACCCAGGCGCCCTACACCGCCTATCTTAACACATAACAATGAAAATCTCACTGTGCCTCACAGTTGTCCAGTTTTAGGAAAGGGCCTTAAATTAAAATGATAGCAGTGTAGGGCTGTTTCAGGTTCAGGCCCACTTCCTGCTCGGAAGGATGACCGAGGGCTGCTCTTAGTAATGGAGGGGTGAGAAACAGCAAACCAAACCAGTCTGAACGGGATCTGTGAACACTGTAGAATCTTCTAGTTATGTCTTGAAGTCAAAGCCAGAGCTATTGAGGAATCTAGTTCTAAAGGCCTGTCTCCTTATAAAAACAAACTCCTTTCAATGAAGCTGCAGGTAAACAAGTTAAATTTGTGCTTTTGTTCAAAGGGCAAGACATTTTGCCCCCAAATGCTGGTACGTATTCTTAAAACCAGATCTAGTACCAGTTCTGTAAATTATGAAACCTTCACGGAAAGGTTCTAAAGATGCAAGGAGAGGCCAACTGCTCTTCTCTGCTCTCGTACGTTTTCAGTAGTGTTTTATATTTTGGTCCCAGGGATCAATCACCTTACGCTGACTGTATCTGCATATTTCTCAGGACCTTTTTACAGAAGCATATACTGCTACATACACCAAAGATGGAAGGTAATCAGAATAATTCATAACTGCTCAGCAGCTCTAAGTGTCCGAAGTAAACCTAGCGGTTTAGCAATTTAAAAAATTGTGTCGCTGATTACTAAATCAGCTGGCTTCCCTGCAAGTCCTTTTATGTACTGATAACTGTCAGCTCGCTATACTTACTGGACGTTGGAGTCTAACATCAAGTCACAGGGCACTTTGCTTGGCAAGTGAAGCATTTTAAGCAAGAGCTTAGGTAAAGCCACAGGGGCAGCTCATTCAATCTGACCACGATAGAACGTTATCGCTGCCCCAGAGGTGAGCCCAATCTCTGGCCGCGTGCAGAGAAGAACATCACACTCGATGCCAGAAACCACGTTTTAACAGAGGAGGGGGACTAGCAGGCACAAACCAGAACACGTCCGCACGGATGTGATAGAGAAGACCCCATACCAAATGAACATGGGAGCGAGAGAAGGAGGGAGAAGAAAGCAACTAAGGAGGCTGGCTTGGCAAATCTAGAGGTGGGCAAACCCAGATGAAAACAGTGTCCAAAGTGTTTGGCAAGGTGCCAAATAGAGGAGGGACCGCACACCACCTGGGTAGCTCTAGTCTACCAGAGATATGTTTTAACTCATTAGGAGGAATACTTTTCTAAAAATTAGAGCAATTCACACAGGAAAACATACCTGAAAAGACGCTCAGCATCGTTAGTCACTAAGAAAATGCAAATTAAAACCATGACGAGATATGACTACGCATTAACTAGAATGACTAAAATAAGAAAGACCAATAATGCCAAGTGTTGGTGAGGATGTGGAGCAACTGGGACTCTCACACGTGACTGGTGGGGATGCAAACTGACACAGCCGTGATCGGAAACAGTTCGGCAATTTCCGACCATCTGACCCCACAATCCCATTCCTAAGGAAATGGAAACATGTCTGCACAGGGACCTGTCCCCGAATGTTTACTGTGGCAGCTATTTTCATAATTGCCCACAACTGGAAACCATCCAAATGCCCATCAAAAGAAGACCAGATAAACACACGGTGGTATATCCATACGGTGGAATACCGCTCAGGATCAAGGGGGAGCAAGGGCTGGTAGATGCAACAGAAGGAATGAATCTCAAAAGCATGACGCTAAGTGAAATAAGGCCACATACTGTACAATTCCATTTACATGACATTCTGGAAAGGACCATACGGTAAGGAGAACGAAGGACTGGGTGTGAGGAATGTTCTAGAACTTGATTGTGCTGATGGTTAGATGGCTGTACACATTTGTCAAAACTCATCCAACTGCAAACCTAAGGAGGATTACATTTACTATATGTAAATTAAACCTCAATTAAAAAAATAGTAAATATCCTACGTATAAATACTGCGTTCCTTCTCAGGAAAGTTCTTGAACACGTCTAGGTGATTTCCTGTCACAAATGCTGAGACATGTTCTTGCATTTGAGGGCCATGTGGATCATTTTCCATCGAAGCGGTCTTAGGATTCTATAGTTATGTAATACTATGACTTTCCGTTCTTCATCTCTAGTTATTTAGAGTAACTCAATGACTTCTTTTTAACAGTTGGAAACGAGTCTGCTCCAGCTAGTGTCATATTTATTTTCTAGAGACAACGTAAATCCTGTGGTTCATATAATCTTCTGAAGTCTAATAATGACAAAAATCATTAGGCTGAATTATCATTTATTTCTATGTTTTATTTTATCGATGACACAGAAATGAGCAAGGCTAAATCAGAGGGCAACAATATTGAGGGAAGCCAAATATATATAAATTAGATGCCTAAAAAAAGGAGATGCCCATTCTCTCAAGCTGAAGATGGGCTTCTGTCAGGCTAGGTTTAGTGTTCTGTCTGTGGGAGATTCTGGGAGGTTCTCCCCACTATCTTTATTAACATTTATGGATGTATGCTACACTCTATTTAATTAGGGAAACACCACCTCTTCAATGAATGTGGCTTTATATAAAAATGGGGATGTGAATGTCCACCAGATGGCTGTAATTGTGGTCAATTAACACTGCTTTTTGTTCTCTATTTATCCTTTGGTTGTACTAGAGCTGAATACTGGCTTTCTGCTTGGTACTTGTGTGTGTGTGTGTGTGTGTGTGTGTGTGTGTGTGTGTGTGTTCCAACACAAGCCAAATGTGGGAGACCTCCAGCGGTCCCCACTAGGCTACAGTGATGTGAGAATAACGTCAAGCTATTGGTGGTTTAGATGGACCCTGTGTGTGTTGACAATCGGAAGTCGACAGTTCAGGAGAGGGGGATCCTACTGCTGTGGTCGCTGGTGCCTTCTCGTCTAGAGTCAGGGTTCTGACCATCGCTTACACACCCGGTAAGGCTTTTATCTGCCAACACTGCCACTTTTTCTTAATAATGTGGCTGGTGGTCGACTTCCAGACTCCGGTAGCTCCAGACTGAAAGGGAAGTCTGGCCACAGCTAGTGGTAAGTGCCCAGACAGCGTACTGAGCCTTTCTAAAACTGTGCTTTCCCTGACTTTAGAACGTGGCTGTGGCACCTGCCAGGGTGTATTTTAAGTGTTAGGGAACAGCATGTGAGGCACCCAGCAGCACACGCTTGGCCTGCGGTCGTGCTTAATGCATGGGGAGCAACCCTGGCTCCTGATTCCCTCCAGAACCACTTACTTCTGAAGTAATTACCGCTTCTGAAAGAAAAACTCCTACACCTGGAGTATGACCCAGTATGAGTCACAGCACTTGGTGGCATCGCATGGTGCTCCGCTCTTCCCCGCATGCTAGGCCACGGCAGCTTCCAAAGCTGCTTTTCACAAGTTAGAATGGTGTTTACACATCTTTGTACTAGCAAGAGTGTAAAAAGTTTACTGAATTTACAGTAATTAACTGCACCTGCATCAGTGCAGGTTAATTTAAGTAGTGCACACTTTGGGGAAGGCGTATGCAGCAGCCAGCTTTGTGTTCCGAGAGGCAAAGAGGGACTATCTGCAGACTATTACATACACATTCTCAGCTACAAGTTATGAATGCATTTATAATACTTAATAGTTCGATTATCATGTGGTTGAAACCAAGTACAGTCAACTCTTGACCCCTGCAACGAAGAGAAGATACGCACTGTGCACTCAGAACAGATGACAAGATGGAAAGGGTGCAAAGATATATAAAGATATAAATCCAACTGATAAGATAGAAAGGAAGACAGTCTTTAGTCTTTTCACCCCAATTTTGGATAAAGATCAATACCCATCATCTTTTTTCTTAACATACTAAACATGGGAATCAATCACAGCCACTCAGTATGAATAAGGTGTTTTTTTGTTTTTTAAACGTGATTGTTCCCCACAAATGCGCAGTACCCAGGACCCAGGACCCAGGACCCAGCATCCAGGATCCTACACCCACGGACTCCGCACAAGGCAAGGTGAGCAGAGCCCTCAGGGTGGCTCAAGGCTTCCGCCAGGAGGAAAGGACATGCCTGATCTCACTGGGCTGCTTAGCCCTGCTCAAGTGAGCTACCTGGGGGATCAGACACGGTAAGGAATTTGGGGGGAAGTCACTGAGCGGCAACGGGAATACAGGGCCACTGACTCCAGGAAGTCGAAGGCCAAGCGTTCCGGCTGAAATGGCCACAGAGAGCCGGCCAGGTCGATAGTGGTGAATGCGACAGAGCCGTCCCTGTGCCTCTCTCCATGTCAGACTGGCCAAATCTAATTGTATACAACTCATTTACCATGGCTGGAAAACAACAGACCCAGCTTATGAGAAAACAGAGATTTCACCAAAAAATTTCCCTGGGGAAATGTATGAAATTGAGCCTTTTCCTTATGACAACAATTTTGAAACTGTAACCTGCATCAACTCAAATTACCATCACATGCCTGAAATCAATTTGTCGAGAAAGACTCTCTCCATAATGGATGACAAAAAAACAAAACCAAAACCAAAAACAAAAATAACACAAAAGCAAGGCAGTCAGCCAGCCAGCCAGCCAGCAAGCAGGCTTGGCACCTCTGTTTGGAAACTGGTTAAGAGATAATGTGCAAAACTCAAAACTTTCCAGTATTCCTAAGATATAAAAAAACATTTAAAACAAATGATTTGACAGCTGCAAATGCAGGATAACACCTAGCTGAATTATAGAAACAGTGTGGATAATTACTTTTTTCAAACGTTGGGGCTCTGTGGACCAAGGTCCTGTCTGAACCTCCCTGCAGCAGTTAATATGCAATAATACGTATCTGCTGTCATATTGCCCTAAGTCTCTTTATCATCCGCACATCAGTGAGAATGATGAGAGGCGTCCCATGATTCCAGCAGTCTTCTTTGAAGGATCCACACGTTAATTACCGCACTAATTATGGTTTTTGAATAACTAACCGGAGCAAGCAGCCTATGGGAGGTACAGCATAAACCTAAGACTGAGAAAACACTAGTCACTGAGTCATCAGTGTAGACTGACACACGGAACAGGTTTAAAAGAAGTGGAGGCAGAGGATTTGTAAAAGACAAGCATCTGCAATAATTAGGGCTCCGTAAAGCAAAAAGAAATGCTATTTCTTAATGGCAAGTGCATTTAAACTGTTATCTAAAGATCTGAAGGTAAGCCTGCTTAATTCACTGCTTCTTCTTTTGTTATTAGGAAAACATAATTGTTCCAAATAATTAGCACTAGAGTACATCACAAGCTGACAACAAAATTATAGAAATCTTCATATTCGGATCCCTCTAGCTGGCTATTAGGAACAGTTTCTGATCATAACCCATTAGTTGAAGTGCTGTGAGTTCTTGATTGCCACCAAATAACCTCAGATATCTGCCTAAGTTAACAGCCCCTATTTATCAGGGTTTTCTTGACAGTAAAAATTACTTAGGATTTTTACAGCTGCCACACAAAAGAATGTATTCGATGTATGCACTTGGAAGATTAAGTGATACAATAATTGAAACATGGATTTTAAATACACTCTTAACTCCTAAATTCCTATGTGAAAACCCTAAAAGACACTTTTCCATTTTTAACAGTGGCACCACCCTGTTTCTCAGAAACTGGAATGGTCCCATTTCGTATCCTGGGATGTTCATGTTAATTTTTTTTTTGGCTTGCACTGTAGTCCTACCTTTTACAAAACATCCCTTTCATTTTTAAGTTTCCTTGAACGCTTTTTTTTTATTATTGAAAAAAAACTCCCCGTGTGTGAACAATGCCATGTGTACACTTTGGCTTGTTACTAATAATTTAAAACTAGCTCAGTAGCATTCTGTGAGGCAGGGGGAAAAGAGACAGAGGGGCACAATATAGTTTTAAAGATAGTGAACCAAATGACCTGCGTGCCAGAAATCGCTGTATTAACCTCCTGTGGAAAAAACAAAAAACAAAACAAAAACAAAAACCCAAACCCCAGACACTGTGGAGAATCTTCTGCTCTGCTGGTTACACAGCCCGCTGCTGGGAGCAGCTTATTGATAATACAACATGTGGCCAATGAAAACGTGTTGGAATAATCTAGTAATTTTGTAATCAGTAATGCCATTTAAAGTTACTTCGGAAATTCTTCTGTGCCAACAGCTTAGCTGATAAACCCACAAAGCTTTATGTTTTATCCCATGAGGGGGAGCTTTGATTACTCTGGTAATTAATGATGTTGGAGAGTAATATGGATTTTCTGTTAAGATTTGAGTTTGAAGTTAATTAGTCTTCACGTTATGATTTGCTGATTAATTATGGATATTTAGCTATGAAGAGAGATGTTAATTATTAATCTCAAAAAAATCATCTAGTGTAATTAACTAAAACTTTGACATCAGTTGAAATTCCCATTGCATATACCTTCTGAGATTATCAATTACCGGCGCAGAGCACCGAGCGCGCGCCCCACGAAGGAGGCATCCCGGGCGCCCGGCGAGCGGCTGGAGCGGCGCGGCCACGGAGCGCACCTACCGGAGGCTCCGCTCAGCAGCGGGGCCGTGTGTGCCAGCCCACCGTCTCAGTCTCTCGTGGCCGTTCTCACGGTGCGGAAAAGCCTCTTTCAGAAGAGTGTGCTACAGAAGAAATTCCAGCCTGAGCGCTACCTCGGTGAACTGTCAAGTAATGCCGTGGCCTCGGAGCGGGAATGTGCCCTCGAGACCGACGGGCTTCGGAGGCGAACTTCGCTGTTGCTACAGATATCTTTACTTCCGGCAGCAGCTTTTGCAACTACCGAGACAATACTGCACAGCACAAGCACTAATTAGTGTTCTATTCACATGACTTGAAATCACCTTTGTGGCTAAAAAGGTTTTTTCCTTCATCTTTTCCCCTAATCTGTCAGCAGCTTGATCTCTGTTACCAAAACGAGGAGGGGGGATGTGATTAGGAAGAAGGGTTAAACCAAAAAGCATCATCGGCACATCACTGTCCTGGAATTTCCCCCGCAACACAGAGTCTGAACAGGGATCTGTTTACATTATCTCTAGATCATCTTGACAATATTTATTCTCTATTTACCTAAATGAGGCAATATGATGATATTTATTGCTCAGAAGGGCTAAATATAGACTTTTCTTGAGCACTCAGTACCATAGTGGGAGGTTTTGCTCTAATCTCCATCTTTAAACTGACAAGCTGCAGAATTCCTAATGAATGCCTCCTTTCATCTGGATGTCTGTGTGTATTTGACAGTATAAATATTTAGCAATATCGGAGTCAGCTTGTGATTTTACCCAGATGGACTGATTGATGCCTTGGCTCGATGTTGCCAAAGACAATCCATGTAGTTATATAAGCAATTTCCCTCTTACTTCCTAAGAAGCAATTAGGTGGCCAAAGGCAGCAACCCCAAAATAGTAGAAATACTTCTGGTATCAGCTGACAAGTCTGAGGGATAAATAAAATATGGTACTTAAATTATTACCACTTTACTTTCATGAATCACGGGATTAAAGCTTTCACTTCTAAAGTACATATAAATTGCAGGGTTTCTTATGTCTGTAATTTGCAAGAATCTAAGTTAAAATACCAGCTAATCAGTCAACTCACATTCACCTTGGGAAAAGTACCACCCTTTCTTGTCATTTTTGTAAATTGCATGCCTAAGCGCCAATGTTATTTTGAGAAGAAAAGTCGCTTGTTGTCAATAACACATACTGCAGTCTAGTTAAAACAACATTTGTTAGGATTCAATCGCAAATGTAATCCGCTTTTAAAGTTTAGACAGAATGCTCAGAGAAATTCAAGGGAAGGATAATAAATCATTTTCCTCATCTTGGGCGTGAACAAGGTAGACCTGATTCATTCAGGTATGTCGTTGCAACCACGCACGGGATGGATTCTCTCCTGCGAAACAATAAAGGATCCGTGCTCAGAAAGGAACCACTAAGTGGCACTACCCACCCCCCCCCACCCCCCCACCCCAGATTTTTTTTTCTGTCTACCGACGTTGTTTTCTTCTACGTAAATCACAATGAGAATGACATCAAAGAATTACAGTCTTTTTCTCATCATCACTGTAATCCAGCTGCGAAGGTTGATAAGCTCTTGCTAAAACTTAGAACGGGCTTTTGGAACTCTCGGCACCGGCGGCAGGTACCCTCCGCTTAGCCTCGGTGTCACATCACATGAGATGCTGATGAGGATCATGTCAGGTGCATGCTCCTGCTCTGGGAGGAGAAAACGCTACACATTGTTTTTGGCACCAGCAGAATCATGCATTTCTGCAGTGTTGCTGCTTCCCTACCTCTCACCCACTCCTGCCTCCTCTCGTTGCTTTGTTTTCTATTAACTCATCCCAACCGCTGTAAAACCCATGCAATAACCCAGGAGAAAGGGCAGGCAAGACATTCTTCTTCTTGACACTAATACCTATAGATCCTATTCTGGTGTGATACCTCTCCCTATCACAAGATATCTCAGCTAACAGAATCCTCAGAAGTCAACAACTGGCATTTATAATGCATTCCAGAGGCGAGTGGGATGCGATGCCCACTGGTAATCAGACACACACCAGATTTCCGGGGACAAGCTGTCTCGCGACGACATACGGCAGCGTCAGGTGCAGGGGCACATCAGTCATGTACCTTTTTGTGCATGGCAGTTTCTATTTCCTAAAAAAAATTATCCCATGTCTGCTGGCTGCTAGATGAAAATAAATGTCTACAGTATTCTATTTATATGATGTGATGACTAATAAATTGGTTATTGATCAGATATAAAGGGCCAGGGTCTGAGGTGCAATCTATCGGTATCTATCTATTCCATCGGCTATGCTGCACTTCAGTCGGTAGGGCGAAACCAGTATTTGCTTTGTTTCCTTATTTGAGGGCTGGAGGTCTCGTAATACAACGATGAGAGAATGCAAGATGCCACTTACTTAATATACCACCTTCATAACTGTCGAAAGAACCTCTGTGTTCACAGATGAATCTGGTGTTTGGGTGACAACCCAAATGTTACCCTGGGTAAGCCGGCGTTGGTGGTATAGTGGTGAGCATAGCTGCCTTCCAAATGTTACCCTGGGTAACAACCACAGAAACAAAGTTTTGAATGAACAGCACTTTTTTAAAAACCAAATTTGTCACTGGGATGGCAGATGCGAAACCATATGAACATGGCGCCACACTGCAAACAGCGCGAAGGCTGTGCGAGGGGACACGGGAATGTCCGGAAGCCTGCAAGTGAGGAGCTTCCTTCATCCTTCCGCGGCTGAATCGTGCTTACTTTAATGATGCATGGTAGCCTGCAACTACACTTAACCTGTGCGTCACATGGCAGCACAAACTATTTACCTAGACTTACGAGGAAGAAAACAGCAAATCCAGCCAAGAATCTAAGGTGTGTACATTAACCTCCCACATGTCAACATAATTTTCCCCTGGAGATGATATGTAACAGAGTCTCTAAACTGCTTTCCCTTCTACGCAATAGCATTATGCTCCAAGTATCTCAGCGCCAAAGTACGTGTGAGAAAGTAATGACAAATGTACCTAATTAATAAATCGGAACGTATTTAGGACTAAATGAATTTTGGTTTTGCTGTTAATTAAATTGTATCTCTAAAAAATAACTCATATATTCTACTGAAAAGGCTAATTTTTAAAAAATCCAACACGGGGCAAAGACAAATGAAATTATTTCACTAGCTTTTAACATATATTAAAGATCAAGGAGGACATTAAGTGCCCTCTTTGAGGAGATATTCACCAAATGAATTTAAAATACACTTTACGCCATCAGTCAACTCCTGAACAGAGCTCTCCACGCTTTCACACAGAATCCCGGAATATGGGCCTGTGTGCGTGTGACATTGCTTGGTTTCATGATGCACCAGGCCACCTAAAATCATTTCCAAGTGAGTAAAGCTAAACTCTGATTATCAGGATTACGGAAAATATGACTTGACTAGTTACTACAGTGCTCGCCATCTTATTGCATTAGATAAATACAGAGAAGATATAAAAATAATATGGTTTCACTATAAATATTAATCATCGAGTTTACTGTGATTATCTTGAAGGGGGTCAGGGAAAGCGCCATCAACAGAAACACTAGACAGAAAATTCTCTCCTTTGGAACCAAGTTTTGGAGCATCTGATTAGGTCCCCGGCTGCAGCGCTAGGTATTCCGTTTTTGCCAAAGGGCCAGCTATGATGATTAACGTCATCTGTCTGAATCATTACTCTCTACCTTGGTTCAGCAAACACTATGAAGATGGCACGGTAATAAATGACCGTCGGATTCTTTCCTGCTTTGGCCTCTTTTTATCTGCCACCTCTCCACCGCCAGCTCCATCTTTCTGAACCTCTCTGAATCCCCAAAAGGGACGGGGTGTCTATTTGTTTTCCACTAGGTTACCACTCTGTCTATTGTTGTTTGCACTAAAGGGCACAAATTCAATTCATTCTTATGACATAAAAGCACTGATACAGTAAATATTTTGCCCAAGAGAAAACAAAAACAAAGTTGCTGAATATCGAATAAGATTTGAAGCAGCAGCATATATGTGAAGAAGCTTTCTGAGCAGGCTTAGTTATATAAAACCATTTTTTCTAAATGCATGTGTGTTCTCAGCAAGGGCATCCAGCACGTAAATGTGTATGAAGCAGTGTCCAGTTGGTGTCTGGGGGTAAAAGTGTGATTAT
Source organism: Neomonachus schauinslandi (assembly GCF_002201575.2). Classification (NCBI taxonomy): domain Eukaryota; kingdom Metazoa; phylum Chordata; class Mammalia; order Carnivora; family Phocidae; genus Neomonachus; species Neomonachus schauinslandi. Next base: position 3,968,378 of record NC_058416.1, read on the forward strand.
GTAAACCACAGGCTGGGACATCATGTGATGAGATTTCGACTTTTTGCACAGAACAAGGTCTGGTAACTTCCAAGTGGTTCTATGGAAGATTGGACTGGAGAGTAGACAGCACAGTACAATTAATAATGAAAGACAAGTACAAGTAGAATAAAGGAGTTAAGAGTGGCCACCAGACACAATTCTCTACACACCAAATTCTGTACCATTTAGGTCTTATTGCCCATTCTGGGAAATGAGCATGCCATTTAAATAAGTCAGTGAAACTGAACATAACCCCTGACCACAGTTTGCACCTAAAGTGACATGGAGAGTCTGTGACAAGGTCCTGTGTGATGAGACAGCCCTTCGGACACTTGGACAGCGGCCCACAAGCCGGGCGGTGGGCTGACGGTGTGGTGCAGACGGGTGAGCGTGGGCGCCAGAGTGGGATTCTGCCAGTGTGTCTCTGCCTTTAGGCCAGCTTCCGTTCACAGTGGAAACTCTCGTGTCCTGAAATATGTCAACACCCCATGTTTTGGGGAATTTAAAGTATGTAAATAGCACGACAGAGCTTGCTCACCAGTAACTTTTCTTTGCCAAGGGTAACATGTTTTGCTAGATAGGATGCTAAGAAGTGCCAAATGCTGTAAACCCTAAAGAGTATTGCCAAGTACCTTCTCACTCTGGGTCCAAGTCTTAAAAAACACTTAATACAAAATGAATCTGAAATCCTGTAATTGCCCACAAATCCTGGAACGTTACCTTGTGTACAACTCTAGTTATTATGAAAATGTTTTATATTCCTGCCAGAAGTTAAGAAGTTATCACTTGAAAATCACTGGCTAATCTAGCCTGCGCTAAGATGGATTTTTAATGAAAGTTTAATGAATGATAAATACTCGTTTCTTGATAAATGTTTAATTATGCCAATAATTACCAACTGCTGAAAACTACTGTTGTGTTAATAACGGCATTTTAGTACACATGCAGTTTCACGAGTCATGGTGCTGCTAGAGATCAGAGCTCCATCTGTCTGATGCAAACGAGCAAAACAAAAGTCTAATTAATATTTTGATCAATTTTCTCTGCACTCTAAAGACTATCAATGTCCTTTAAAAATTTTTTTTGATCTATTTTCTCCTTCATGGGAAAGAGGTAAGGAAAGAGGAAATGGGCAGAACTACTCTCTAAGATTAATTTGTGCAAAAATTAAAGAATAGAAAATAGATATTGAAATCCACTGATTTTATTACCTCACTGCATTATTAAGTATAATAAGCGCTTTCATGTTCCTTAAAGCTGTTTCTTAGAGCAGCGACCATTACACACTTAACAGCACAGAACTGTGAACTTCCTTTATTAGTTGGTTCAACTTGGCCCTTAACAGGTGATACATGAGACCTGCAATCTGTGTTGTTACGGCATGTGTGCGGTCCTTGCAGAGCGTGAACTGCTATTTGTAAGAGGGAATGACAGCTTTCAGGTCAGCAAACCCAGGATTCTAGAAGGTTCAACTAACCTTGACTTAATGAGCATTTGTTAATGATGGCAAATTGCTAAAGAGAAGGCGAGTCCCTGTGGCAGAGTGGGAGCTGGAGAGGGAGCCCTGTCCTTCCTGCCGCCGGGCTGGGTGGGTGAGCTCTCCTGCCTGGGGACTTGGGGGTAGCAGAGCAGGGCCTGGAGCCAAGGAGGCAGCTCTCCTGCTGTCTGCACAGGACCTTCTCAGAGCACCCTCCCTCCCCAGCTTCCCACAAGGAACAGGGGGCCCTCTTGGGTGGGGGCGCCTTCCAGAGGAGATTCCTGAGCAAGGCGGGCTCTACCTGCTTTGCCTTATTTACCCACCACGTAGTCCATCCCCCGGCCAAAAGTTTCCAGAAAAGACTGTGCGCAGGCTGAGTCAACGACGGTTCTAAAAGCATGTCCTTTCAATATCTTGTAAGGCTACAGACTTAGAGAATCTGGTACACAGCCTAAATACCAGGCTAACAATTCATATTTCCAGTAGTTCATATTGTGAAAGCAACCCAAATTATGCAGATAATTCCCAATTACACTTCATTTTTTTCAGACCATTTCTCTTTTAACAGTTTATGACCAACCCCGAAAAGACCATGTGATTTTTAGAATGAACTCTTCTCCCAGAAATACTTGTTTTATATAACCCTTAATCTGACATATCTATTTTATAGGAACACTTTCAGTATTTCCTTGTTATCATTTGTTTACACTTAACACTATGACTCTTAGATGTATTTTTATTATTTATTTATTTACTTTTCTTACATGTGTTTTTAAAATTTTACCCTCATGATGGACCTCACACGCATATTGTTTCTTAAACGAGCCTTTTGGCAAGAAGTCATCTAACTTTTGTATTTTACTGTGTACTCTGAGTTTAAAGTTACTTCTTGTCACTACAACTGTAGCTCTCTGACATTCTTAAGTATTTTCTCACCGTACGCTAGTGACGACAGTCTGCACAGAGTGTAAGAGATCACAGAAACGCACCTACAGGCACGGGAAGTGCAGACACTGAAGAAATCAAGGACACACACGTGTTGGCCTTCGCACACGCTCCCCCCCACACACTACCTTGAGTGGGTGGCAGGCACGTTTCCCCGTCCCACCGATCTCAGTACAGCACAGACTCTGAGCATTGAGAAGGGACACCCCCTGCTCCGATGAAAGCTCACGGGCTCCTAGCAATCGCTTTGTGGAGGGAGTGGACCCATGAGTGATACGGGAATTGATAACTTTTGCCCTCCGCAGCCACCCTGGACGTGCCGCTGCTCTGAGGCTCGCTCAACAAGAAGTTAACTGGGCTGTATAAAACAGGCATAATAAATAGTGCTTGAGATCGAACACAGGCTTTCAAATACCCGTCTTTGAAGGGCAATAGTTTAACGAAAATATCTTGTGAACTCTGCTTCATCCACGATGTGTGTGCACACATGGGCACACAGGAGCCAACCAGAACACGGCAAGAACGAAATGTTAGGGATGGATTTTATGAATGAAACCAAAAGGCTGCCTATATTATGTGTATTTAGATAAAAAGGGTCTGTTTTTATTCTGGTACTGAGAAGCTAGCTGTGCTAATTTATTAACGCCTGCAATTAATGACCAGAAAACACAGCAGTGCACAAACCAACTGATGCACTTATTATTTTTTTTTTTTTTAAGATTTATTTATTTGAGAGAAAGACAGAGTACTCATGCAAGTGCATGGGGGGCGGGGAGGGGCAGAGGGAGAGAATCCTCAAGTGGACTCCCAACCCTGGGCTTGATCTCACCACCCATGAGCTCATGACCTGAGCCAAAACCAAGAGCTGGACCCTCAACTGACGGAGCCACGCAGGTACCCCCACGTGTTTTCTGATACAGATTTTGGCTGTGGTAGCAAATCCACGTGTCGGATCTGTGCGTGGAATCTAACACGGGGATGTTCTCACAGACGTACTGCTCTCCACTTTGCCACTTTGGGAGACGGAGGGGACTCGACAGTGTGAGCAGCAGACACGTAAGCACGAATTCTCAGAGGCATGTGGGGTAATGTTTCCATGTTTCTCCTGTAAGAAGATCGGCTCCGTAGGGCAGGGACCCCAGCCCGCTGGCTGCACCCAGTCTCTGCAGTTTCCAGGGTGCTGTGGGAATTACACTTCAGTGTTTCTTAAAGTGGGGTCGGAAGTCATTTAGGGGCATGTGTTAAAAATGCGTATTTTGGGCCTCTTCTGTGCTGAATTCATATGTAGAAATCCTAATCCCCAGTACCTCAGAATATGACTGCGTTTGGAGACACGGCCTTTGAAGAGGTAATCAAGGTAAAATGAGGTCATTGGTGGGGTAGCTAACCCAATCTGATCAGTGTCCTTACAAGAAGGGGTGGAGGAGAGGTGGTTAGGACACAGTAACCCACAGAGGGAAGACCCTGTGATGACACAGACATGCAAGCCAAGGAAAGAAGCCTCAGGACAAACAAACCTACTGATCCTTTGCTCTCGGACTCCTGGCCTCCGGAACTGTGTATGCATGCTGGTAAGGGTTCCAGAGGACGGAGGTGTGAACGGGCGTTCAAAGACCAGCCAAGCCAAGGACATTCTTCCTCCAAATCTCATAAGCAGTAGATACAGCTGACTGTGTCTTTCTTCCACTGTTTTCTTGACTTCTTTTCTTGTCTGTTTTCTTCCTGTCCACTGACCAGTGCTTGACCTCCAGGGCTGGCTCTCTGGCCTTTGATGACCTTGAACCTCATGGCTCCTCACAGTTCCACCCTGGGCCCTCTTCTTGTCTCCTCATACCCCATCCCGAGTTAAAGTACTCCTACATCTGCTGTCTACTCCGAATTGGAGAAATCAGTTGATATTGCTTGAGCTGGAAACCTGAAGGTCACCCTTAACCCTTGATCCTGCCCCACTTCCCCTACATTAATGGGCTAGCAAGTCCGCCAACTTGTCTCCATGGTTACAACTTCAGTGCAGACTGTCTCCCAACAATTCCCTCTTTCTGCCCCTGGTCCCTCCATCTACCTTCCACAAAGGCAAAAAGATGAATTCTTAAATTGAAATTTGATCCTGGAGTTCCCCGGATAAAAATCCACAGCTCCTCCTTGGCATACCTGGCCTCCTCACGAGCCATGCGCCTTGCCCTCTGTCACACCCCGCCACACTGGTCTCTCGGTGTTGCCTGCTCTCTCCCTTGGAAGGCCTGGAGCGTGTTCACGCCCTCGCCTCCTGCAATAGCTACTTTCTCCTCTTCCTGAGAGACGGCTTCCCCAAGGAAGGCACGCGCAGCCCCCATGCCAGCGTCTGCCACTCCCCATCACAGGCACCCGCTGTTTGCTCTCACAACCTGTATTTATTTTTTTTTAAAGATTTTATTTATTTATTTATTTGAGAGAGAGAGAGAGCAAGCATGAGAGGGAGGAGGGTCAGAGGGAGAAGCAGACTGAGCAGGGAGCCGGATGCGGGACTCGATCCAGGGACTCCAGGATCATGACCTGAGCCGAAGGCAGTCGCTTAACCAACTGAGCCACCCAGGCGCCCACAACCTGTAGTTATTTTATGCTTACTTAGATCTAGAATGCAAGCTCCGGGAGGGCAGGGGCGACAGCGTTTCCTGAGGAGATGCTCAACAGAGATGCGTGATTAAGGACTGCAGGGACGAGGCCCACCTAGCCTACCTGGCGGCCCAGGAGCAGTCAACCACTGAGGCAAAGCACCTGCTATCACTGAACACAGTCCACGCTCGACAGACCTACCGGACATGAACGTGTGGCCAAGCATGTAAGATCAGCAAACGCCACGGTTACGTACAAGACGCAGCAGCTGGATCAACACTACCACGTCTTGAACTACATTTTAAATTGGTTTGCGAGAGCTGCTTATCTCTGAAATACCTTACATCGGTGAGTTATGGAATCAAGCCGTGCCTTCTAGAAGAGCCGCACTCACTCAGGTTATGCCTTTGTTTCAGCTAGCAGGTTTTACTGAAATCATGATCACACTTAATAACCATCTCTCCTGACATGGCATTATGAACAAAGTCTACCTTTACCAATGTAAGACCTTCATTTGTTCTTCATCAGAGAGGTGAGATGTGTGTACGTAATCAGAAATACAAAAACTTGGACTCCTAGCAGTGACTCAGGAGATTTAGCTATAAAGCAGTAATTCTGTGGGATTATGGCAATTGAAACTGACTTCCATATTCTCACATCCTTTGTATAAGAATACTAACAATGCTTTTCATCTGATATTAGGGGATATGCTCAATGTGAAGATTTAGCACGATTAAAGGGATTTTAGGTAAAAAAAAAATTAGACATCTGTCATGTAATACAACATACAAAAATGTGTCTTCCTTGTCTCTTTACTTAACAGAATGTTGTCGCATTTTCGGTTTGGGCAAGACAGAACTGCTCATTTTCCCCTCACGGCTCATCTGGTTTTACCCAAGCTGCTAGCTAGACAACACTCTGAAGAGAGAGACAAGTTATTTGTGGTGGATGTTAATACACTTAACACGATGTTACTCACAACAAACTGAAAGCCTGACACATCTCACCCACCATACAGGATAGTCACTCTGCACTGAAAAACACAATTAAAAAAGGAAGTATTTGAAGAACATCCAATTTTCACCAAGACCTCATTTGGGAGGCCAAAGGGGAACAGGTATACTTGGCAGCATAATGACTAATTATTATGTTCAAAAGATGGAAAAGTTGTTCAAGAAATGTCGGGGCATCTGCATCCCTGCAGCACATTAATTATCCCAAGCAGCATTCGGTATTAGGAGCAGCAATTTTTAAAAACCCAGTGCACCCCCCACGCGCCCCCACCCCAGAGAAAATCTTCACAGGAACTGTTTTACAAAACCAGAACCAGAACGCTTGCCCTAGATGGCTCTGGGGGAGTTGTCGGGGGAGGCGGGGGGAAAGGAGAGGGCACACGATGGTCAAGAGCGCCACGTGAAATGTTCCCTATGTCGCACGGATCTGCTCCTTAAAAATCGACATGGAGCACACCATGTGAACTGCCACATTTATAACCCGGTGCTGATATTCAAATTCTCTGTCTTAAGCTAAAGAAAGATTGAATGCCCTGCTGCTGTGTGGCCAAGATTGAAGAGGTGTCTCACTGACATTGTTCAAAGTTTATGAAAATATATGAATGCTCAAATGTCATTGGCTTTGCGCCTCCAACAGACTGTGGTTTTATGAGAAATCAGTCTTTTAATCAAAATGATTGAATACCTTAAGGTCGAATCCAAAGATATCAGTTAATATCTAGAAACGTGCTATTTCTGCAAATTTTGCCAAGCTGTACATATTGTGGTGCATTTTAAAGTGTTAATTTGTGCATCCCATAATGAAAATTGATCTTGAGTTTTAGCTTTTTGTCAAGCAAAAACATATGGTTACAAGCTCTCTGCGTTTTACGTGACGGCTGTTGAAGCTGTCACATGTGCAAACTTGATAACCGATGTGACACACACGCAAATAATTTGCTTGTTTAGTAACAATTCAAAGATTCATTATTCATGCAAACACACATTTTTTAAAATGATCAGATGGAAATAGTCTCCGTTTTGTACAACCTAGTCTGGCTGGTGTGCAAACCCAGATAAAATAAAGCTGGGAACTAAGTGGTATTAAACAAATCCAAGAATATGGGTATTTTCAGATAATTATTGAACCAGATGGTGTTTTTTGTTAATTCTGCCATCAGCCTGAGAACTTGATGTCTTACATCTGCACTTGGTAAAATAAATTTTACCACTGACATTATTTCAGCTTTCTTAAAATATTTCAATCAGTTTTGAACCAAGATTTGCAAACATCTGCCACAGTGCATGACTAGGAGAAGAAATTATTTTGAGATAATTCCTTTAAAAATAGACACCATTTACATGGAATTTTAAATTTATCACCCTTTAAACGAAATCTTCAGAGTTACCAGTCTGGATGTTTAATAAAAAGTAAAATGAGAATAAGATGGCACATGTGAACATGAACATGGTTAACAGGCCGCAGAAAGTGCTGACTCACTTGGACACACCATCTTGGGATTCCACACTCCAGTATTTCACAACCTTGACTTACCAGGGAAACGTTAAGTGCATTTTCTGTGTGGTATGACTAGAGGACAAAAGCATATGGTGGATTAATCAAAAGGCACAGAGGGTAAAGGGACTTTATGTAGGAGTAAGTTAACAGCCCTAACTGCATTCCTCCTCAACAGGACCTCTGCCAGGCTCCACCCACCAGCACACATGCTGAGCTTCAAGTACACCCCAGAACCAGAATGTCAGTTTTCGGTTCCTTCAGAGGAGGTTCTTGGAAACTCAACTTAAACATAAACCCCCCCCACGCGGCTTAACTCCTTTAAGGTAACAAACATTCTCATTGAAGCCCACAAACAAAACCTTACTTTTGAACTGAGTCAAGAATTTCCCACCTTTTGTTGTAGAATAGATTGCATTTGGGTAACAGTCTTTCGCTTCCAGGTTAGACAAGGAATTCTGGGCAGAAGTTTTGGGATTCCTACCCACCCCCCCCCCTTTTCTTTTAGTTTCTTCCCCAAACTCAGACATCTGAAACAAAACAATAATTTAGTATAGTGTGTTCCAAACAGAAGGTCTGCTGCAGACTGACCAAAACCGAGCAACAAAAAACTAGTATTACAATGAGAACTAATTTTGAACTGTTTCAGCTGTAACAGTAGTACCTAAAACGAGCGTACAGAGGTGATCCAATAGAGAGTTTCCCATTTGAAAGCAGGTTCCATCGCTTCTCGGCCTTTTGGCTAAGATCAAGTGAAAGCAGGTTCTATTTAATGTGGAGAATGGGATAATTACTCAATACCACCAAGACTTGCATTCCAGTTGGCCATGGGATAGCCAGAGGGGCAGGCATTTCATAGCTAGACTCCACATCTGTGAGCACCTTGCAGCCTTCCTCCTCCCACAAGGCTCTCAAACCACAAGTGACATTAGCCCAAGGAAGTCCACTTCTGGTTGGTCTGGGAGGAAGGAGGTGAGGCAGGAGCAGGTGGTCAGCTGTCAGCAGCTAAATCTGAGGCAGCTCCAATGAGCTGAACCCCAAGAATTCAGTTGCTTTACTTGGCTGCTTGATTCCCTCAATTACTTAGACAGGGGTTATTAAAATTTGCTACTATTAATTATTCATTCTACTTATATATGATACATTATTAATTACATATTAATTATAATTAAAATATAATCCATATCTGTTAATCATAATTAATTAATATCTGTTAATTATTGTAATGATAAACAAATAATTAATAATTCAAGGCTTAGTAGACGACGTATGCTAAATGGTAACTTTTGCATGCACGATTTTACTCATAAACTCTCATGCAGCACATTCTAGTATTCCAACCCCCCCCCCCCCAAGGAAATTCAAGTCTGGAGGACAGGCTCTTGCCCTAGGCCATGTAGCTACTGAAAGACAACTGCAGAGTTTAAACTTGGTCCCCCTGACCCCAGGGCGGTACTCCAAACCACTCCAGGACCCTCTCTATGGCTTCATGCTACTCAAAGTCACTGCCCTTCTCCCCACCCAGGACTCCCAGGCTACCTTTCCTAAATCTTACCGGTGAAGTAGTTAGTTCTCTCTTTTCTCCTCTCTCTTTCTTACATCAAAGGGTAAGACAATTTCGGAGGTACTTTGTTTCACACCATCAGGCTATTTCCCAAAAAGCCAATGCCAATTAAAACTATTAGCTGCAGTAGATGCATATTATGTCAAACTCTCTGTGTTTTTTTTTTGCTAATTTGATAGAAAGTATATAATTGCTGTTTTCGTTTAAAAACGAAGTTTGCGTTTCTTTAATTACTAGGATGATGAACACCTCTCCAGATGTTTGTTTATAAGTTGTATTTTCTGTTTTATGATTGCTCTGTCATCTTTTCTACCTATTTATTGTTTGCAGTGTTTTCCCTGTTGATTTGCATGAGCTCTTTATATAAAAAGATATAAAACATTAATGTATTATTTGATGAAAGATATTTTCTCAGTCTTCTGGTTGCCTTTTTATTCTGGGAACTTTGGACATATAAAATCTAGCTTATCATATAGCTAAATCTATCAATCTGTTCCTCTGTTTTCTTTTATTTGTTAAAATTCTTGGAAAGTTTTCTCATAGGGATTTGGATACCTGTTCAATTCTATTTCTGTAAACTATTATACTTTATTTTTGTATTTAACTCTTTAATTAACATTTATCTTTGGGAATTGTGTCCAATAAAACTCTATAAATTGATGATTTGCTATCCTAAGTCTCGCACGATTTATTAAATATTAAATAATACATCCCTTCTCCATTGATTTGTGAGTCTTCTTGAAGAATATATACATTCACATACATACATACATATATGTTAACTGATTACCTGTGAAAGACTGGTGTTGATAATTTATTTGATCTCTTGCTTTGTTACACCTTCTTAGAGCTTTGAAGTCAGAGGTACTGCATTTGGAGTCCTGGCTTTGTCATTTAGTAGATCTCAGGCAACGCTTGGTTTTCTCATCTTAAGAGGGGATAGACAGTGTCTACCTCCTGTGGCTGGTACGAGGATTAAATGAGATGAAATATGTCAAACCTCTGGACTCAGTGTCTGGGACACAGGGAAACCTCAGTAATGACAGTCCTGCTATCCTCCATCCCTGGTGCACTGTTTTCATTATTATAACTTTGTAAATCTTCTAACTCTAGCTTTTCTGCTCAGGACTTACTAGAATTACAACTACAAATTAGAGAGGAAGAACGCTTGTCTTCCCATTGTGGAAATACTAAACATTTCGCTAATTCATCTTCTATACTTATCAATAAAAACTGTGTTTTTCAAATATAAAATTAACCTTTTGAAATGGGCATGGACAGTGTTCTTGATTTCACTGTTGCTGTTAGAATTGTGAATGGGATTATCTCTCTAGTATTTTTCTAACTGGTTATAGCTACGATGCAGGATGGGTCTTCATTTTTGTATGTTATTCTTGTATTCAGCCATTTTACGGAGCCATTAATTTCATAGTTCTAAAATTCTCACAAAACTTTCCAGGCAGAGAACAATTTATGAGCAAAAGAATAACTCTCCTCTTTCTGTAATTACTTACTTTGGTTTTAATTTTATTTTTTATTAACCAGAACTTCCAGAGCTATTTAAAATAGTAACAGTGGTCACATGCAATCTTGTTTTGCCCTTGATTTCGAGGGGAAGGTTTCACACCACACAGTTCTGAGAGATGTTGGCAGTCAGTCCTAAGTATAGGAACTCAGTTTCTCATCCCTGGCTAGGCTCCTTATCTTTACAAAAACTTCACCTTTATTTTATATTATTGGATTTTATTTTATGTATTTTGTACCATTTATATATTTTGTGTAAGTTTCCTAAAATTTTTTTATTGGATAAGGAAAATATGCAACCCCATCTATTCATTTTGTTCCATTTTTACTCATTACAAAATGGTTTTATAACAAATGCCTCTTTTATCCTTTATCCTTTTATTCTTTAAGATAATCAGCTGACTTTCTAATTAAACCTACTGATATAGTTAAGGGATTTTCTAATACGCTACAGATTCCCAAATGTGTGAGGACAGATCACTCTATTTACTACGTTTTATTGAAGACCTTATGTTTCTATTCTAAGAGGTTTCTGAGACTGGTAACTGAGAAGGGAGGGACAGTGTTTAGAAATTATTATATATGAGTGTTTTGTAGAAGACTGTGTGCTCAAAAAATGTACTCTTGAAGTTTTCAGACTTGCAAAACCTGCAATTCCCGTCATAAAACTTTCTAGAACATTCAAAAAAGAAAAAGGTCTCAATTTATTCTTGCATCATCTTTTGACATTTTCAAAACTTGTGAACCTTACATTATTATACAGCTTATTTTATTTGAAGCATTGTCTTTTTATCATTTATACATTTTTCATTTTGAATTTTTTCTTGATTTGCTAGATTTACCTAATTTCTACCTGAAATATCTTGAATTTATTAATTTTTGTTTTTCTATTTTCTAAGTCACTTATTACTGCTTTAACTGAATTACTTTATTACTCCTTTTTTGCTGACATTTTTGGATTGTCCTAAATAATTCAGTTTACCTTTCTGAATGAGTGAATGAAATGAAATAAATGAAATAACGAATAATAAAATTGATTTTGAATGAAATTCAACACATGAATGAATTCAATGAATAAATGAAAACATTTATAAAAACATTTAAGACTGCATTTATTTCTGAATTCAACTGGTCAACTTCTATATTCTTAATTTACTTGTTTTTTTTTTCCCATATTACAAAGTATTTTAATGTTTAGAGGTGATTGTTTTTCCTGCTTAAACTTTTATTGTTTATCATATTACAATCAGAAAATATGACTTGGTAATTCCTTGTTTTTTAAATGTACTAAAATTTCCTTTAAAAAGCTAATTATAAGTTCCATTCAGTTTTCATGGAATGTTGATCACATATGTTTAATGATGCCAAATTAAATATATTTATTAATTTCATCTTATTAATTATATTGTTCAAATGCTACACTTGATTTTTCTTCTTCTCGAGTTATCATAGACTGCTATGGATTAAATGCTCCACCTCAGTTGTGCTTACAGCAATTCTCTTTGAGTCTAGTGACACTTTGCTTTAGTGGACCTTTTGCTAGATTATTCATAATGCTATATCTTTACCTGTTCATTTAATCATCAAAAGTGCTAAACACGTATGATGTGCCAGATACTTATCTGGGATGTGGGGATGCAGCAGTGAATAACCCTGTCCTTTTGGGGCTTCTACTCTAGAAGAAGCAGAAAATAATACAAATTAAAATAAGTAAAACAAAAGTGTTCCAGACGCTTTCAGATATATTTTGAAGATTAGCCAAGAGCATTTGCTGACAGAACAGCGATCTGATGAAGTATTACATATCAATCTCTGATTAAGCACCCTGAAGAATGGCAACATGTGGAACATGATGGGGATGGAGGGGTAAGGGAAGGTTCGGTTTTAAACAGGGCAGTCAGAAAAGGCCTTGATGAAAAGCTGACATCAGCAAAGACTGAAAGTAGAAGAGGGGGCAGACCACATTGCTGACTACAGGAGGAACAGTAAGTGCTAAGGCCCTGAGGTCAGAGCATGCTTGTTATGTCTGAGAAACAGTGAGGAGGCCAGTGTGGCTGGAGCAGAGTAATAAGGGGAAAAAATACCCAGATGAGGCTTGGGAGCTGTGTTAGGTAGTGTGAAAATTTTGGCTTTTACCGTGAGTGAGATGGTAAGCCACGAAGGGTTCTGAGCAGTGAAGGAACATGCACTGACTTACGTTTCAGAACCGCACTGTCAAATATGATAGCCACTAGCCACTTGTGGTAACGTTAATTAACATTTAAATGAACTAAATCGAAAGGAAATTGAAATTTCAGGTCCTCATTGCACTAGCAGCCTTTCAAATGCCCAACAGCCACATGTGGTAAGTGGCTACTCCTCAACATCACACAGCTGGAACATTTCCTTGGTCACGGAGCACTCTTCTGGGCAGTGCTGTTTCGGAAGGGTTCCTCTGTCTGCAGTCCTGAAAACCAACAGCAGCAGAGCAAGGGCGGCAGCAGGAAGAGCAGCGAGGAGGCTACTGGTGACAGATGGTGGCTGCAGGGACCAGAGCGAGCAGTGGGGGAGGGGACAGTGACCTCACTGCAGAGAGATGCCGGGGGAGTAGCCATGAGCGTCTGCTGACAGCCTGGATGTGGAGCTACCAGTCAGTTCCGCAAAAGTCAAGTATTACCACCAACCGGATTTCGTCAATCACCACTAAATTACCGTGAGCAGCGGCAGGCACTGGGTGGTTGCTGAACAGTACTCGCATCTTGGCTGCTCCACACAGAACAGGGAAAACTTCAGCTCTGACATCTTACCCCCCCCCCCCCAAATAAATGGATCTCTAACCCTTCTGCAAAGGAGGGTCATGTAGGAATTGGAAAAAAAAGCTCAAACTTCCCTTAAGTTGACACATAGTACATGAATCATTAACCCTTAAAACCTGAGCAATGAACCCCCTCTAAGGTTACAAAGTATCCCTCTAGCAGGTTTAGAAAACCTGGGCGAAGTGATTATATCCACTTACCTGAGTACTATAAATGAAAAGTACTCTGTGAACTGCAGTGTCCTTCAAAATGCCCGTTACTGTTTATCTTAATTAGTAACAGTAATGGTTACTTATATATTATTTACCAAGATCTCAGATCTAAGGGTGCATGCATTTTCTCTTCTATACCTGAAACATAGTAGATGCTCTATAAATACTTGTGGAAAGAAAAAAAAAATGAATGAATTCCACCACTCAGTTTTATATCTCAGTTTTATGCTGAGTTGGCCAAGTCTTCAGGTGGTAAAAATGTTCTAGTTACTTTGCCTGGGACCTGATGAACTAAGGGGTAAGCTACAATAAAATCCTTCTACTTGGCCTTCAGGGCAATTGTGGCTACAAATACACTGCTTCTTTTCTGTTTTCAGCTCTTCTGATGTGCTTTGATGAAATATAGAGGAATTAGGAGTAGGGGCACTAGCTAAAGGATGTCAGGATGAAATAAAGCTAATGTCACTGTAGGGCAGAAAATCAGACACAGAAGACCAAAATGTAATGGTATTATAACTGGACAAAGGGAAAACTCATAGGATGAAAATTACAAGTATAACAGATTTGGTTGAACCTTAATTACTACCAGTATTCTTATCCTAAATTCCGTATCTTTGGTGGGAAAGGCTGGAAGTTAACACAGTACATTACTTAAATTTTACCATGCCACTAAACCTCACCTGCCACGTAAGAACAATCATTCCAAACAGGAGTCGGAGTCAAGGCAGCTCGCTCAGCTCAACAGGGCACTAATGGGGTAATACCCTGCATCAGAAATGTACCCTAAGTCCCATCACAGCAGGAGTGATGTTAACACCCCAAGTAGTAATAAAAATTGTGATAATTCTCATACTGAAATAAGTTGAAACTACATGGTGCTTGAGTTTAAAATGACATGTAATTGTTACCATGTATTTTAATTACCTAATTTAAGAATTTAGAAATTAGTTCCAAATAAGGAAATGAGAAAACAAAGATTGTAGCTATCAAGTAGGTGAACCAGGAAAGTACAAAAGTTTTTGACTCACAGATCTCTAGTTCTGTATGCTGAAGTGAATAAAAATTCACCATTTTAATGTTCATAAATACATGGCTTCTAATATTTGTCCTTATATGAGATTTCTGGCACTACTCAAAACTATAATACCAAAAAAACCCATTTAAAATTATAATATTACAATGGTTTAAATGTAGTTCCTGTCCATTTTTAGATTAAAAAGTTTTTTAACTGACCAAAAAAAAAAAAAAAAAAAAGCTTTTTAAAATACACACAGGATAGCCAAGACTATCAGTCGATGGTCTATTTTATTTCTTGCCAGTAGACACCATTAAAAGTTATAAAACTCTAACAACTGTTTTCATTTCTCTCTCTCTGATTACCCTGATTGCTGCAATGTCTGAAGAAGTTCAGGATCTGTAAAGCCTGTCACATTATAGAAACATGTCTCCCTAAATGAAATGTGAAATTCCAGTAATTGAAGTGATAAATCTAGTGTTTTTTGCTGGGGTACTTTTGATGAGAACGACAGTAGTAAATTAGGAAATATTCTGTGCTGTTATATCATAGTAAAAGCCTTTCCATTACCTGTTGTCAGTCACTAGGGATGGGCAAATAATTCAGCTCTCAATCTAGCTAAAAAACCTGAAGTTCTGTGAATGATCAATAAAGAACATATATATAAACTCTCCATTACCTTCATATAATTCTTTAGACAACTCTAAGTTGTTTTCTTTCCCTGAACTGGAGCACATCTCATTTATTCAGAACCAGATTGGAGATCTAGGAATATTTCATTGTTTTATTGCTTGTTATATGTCACCTTGTTTTCAAATAGTATATGAGTGTTCCATTTCAGTATGTAGAAGCCTCTATACCTGGCTGCTGAGGGTAAGTTTACACATGATACAGACTTAATTGAATTACTAATAACTGTTACCTCCATTTCTTTATTGATTTTTCAGCTAAAATATTTATTGCCTTACGTTTTCTACTTTAAAAGTCTATTCTTTAGCAGTTCTTCAGGTCACATAGAAATATTCTAGAAGCCGTATCCCTTTCACATTATTCTGAATAACAGCGAAAGCAGAAGGGCAACATTAGTATTCTCTCCCAAATGAGCTCACTCATAGAATATTATAGGGGAAGGAAATAGATAATCTCGTGTTTCGATTAAAACAACCTATTCAGGATCCATCAACTTCCAGTTTAGAATGTTTGTCTCAGTTGTCAAAACCAGGTAACAGGAGGTCTGTTTCTTGAGTTACTATGAAATTCCCACCTCGCCGGTGGGGAGCACCTCCTATTGCTGGAGCCGAACACCCACAAGCTGACACCCTGTTCATTTCCATGGTACTGTTCAATTCTTACAAGTTCTAAAGGAAGAAAAAACAGCAATAAGGATAAATTATCTTTAAGTTTTATGCTCAGCTTAGATTAAAAAAAAACAACAACAACAAGTAAAAGTACTTGAAATGTCAATGGAAAAGATTAATGGAGACAAAGTAACTCATGTCCCTTACCCTCAACACATTAAACTTCCTTTATCACATATTTTATTTTGGTTGATGATTTAAAAATGGCTAAAAGAAAAAGAATCTGATTACTTAAGAGGATAAATGGCAAGATTAGAGGAATCATTTATCTGGAAAGAAGAGCCCTGATTTGGTTAAGAATGTGCAGTTGTGTACATCTAACTCAGAGTTACTTGGAGGAAGATAAAAGGACAAGAAAGCAAGAAGATGGCTTGATCTTCAAGAAGGTAGGAGAAATGACTTCTGTTGAAGGAATTAAAATGGGGGCGTGTAGTGTCAGCCAGCAGCTGGGAAAAGGACGAGGGACCATCTGAGAACGTTAGAAGCACTGAGAGAGTATAAGGATCTGGAGCACCGAATCCCAGAAAAGTCAAGTCGGTGACCAGGTACTCAACCAATACACGAACACTTTCATTTCTTAATTCCCTTAAATCCTAAAGTAAAGACTGTACCTACTTTCTTTAGAAAACATAAAACTTTAGAAACCCGGATAAGGGGAAACATGAGGTGAACATGCTGATTATCAAGCTTGCTTTGTTCCCCTTGGTACACTGTAACTACGCTGGGACCAGGCAACCCAAACGAGCACCACACTCATCTGGTAGCAGTTACATAAAGTTCAAGGCTTTTCCTTAGAAAATATAAAAGCTTTGATAGAATTTGACCTGCAGTCTGAAGTCTTTTTGGCAACAGAAATTGCGAGTACTGAACAAATTTCCTCAAGAACTCCAGCTAAACCAAGAGTACTCCATATGCTGACAGACTGAGACTAAATGGGCCGATTTAATGTTCTGGATGTCATTTATCTGTAATTACCAAAGGCAAGAGTCAAGGAAACACACAGACAAAAATACAAGGCAAACAGAACACTTGCTTAATTTATTTTTGGAGAGTATATGCGCTTGAGGAACAGTTTTATCAGAGCTTTTACGGGTCCCAGGTGGTCCTGCAAAGAAGGTGAGCAAGGGCCGGTGGACCGTACGCTGGGCTGCCTGCCTCGCCACTCGGAAGGAGTACATTACGCTCCCTTAAACCACGATACCAATCCTCTCCAATTAACACATATTTCACTAAATGTGAATGCTTCTGTTTTCACCTTGTTTCATGGGCAAAAATCCAGAGAACATTTCTGCTGGCTTTCTTTCCTCTAGTAATGAAACCACATGTTTTTCTCTCTTAGACAAAGCCTTTTAGGGGCTTTTTATTGAAGAGGGATAAAGGAGGGAAGGAAGGGGTGTGCTCCAAAGTGAGGAGGGATTCTTTTCTCTGCTGCCATTTGAATTTGCCATTAAAAGTGCAAAGGAAAAAAAAAACAACGACTCATCACTTAATAAATATGGATCTACAACAATTCCTGCTGTGAAACATCACGTCTTCACTAAGAAAGAGAAAAACGGGTTTCTCCCAGACCTTTATTTGAATTTACACGGAACACACTTTCCTAAAATTGCCCACATGTCACTGCATCTATTTTTCTTTTTAAATCAGGCATTAAATATGCATCCTGACTCCCACATAGGCAATCTGCAGCACAGCAAAATGACTGTGTATTCAATTATAGGCTAAATAAATATAGCAAACATTAGGGAAAAAAGTTTCTAACTCTATGGGCACCAGGCAGGGTCTCCTTTGCCCCCTTGCAGAATCAGGTGCTCTGTGTCAAGTACTGCCCTGACACAATCCACGCACCGAACCTTCTAGGAGCTGTCAAAAAAATGGGCCTCTTCTGTAGTTAGATACTGGGTCAATTTGCGAAAACAAAGAAAAAGAAAAAAAAAAAACTTCTCTATGGAGTTGGTCGATGAATCTAGCATGTATTTAAAGTGAAAACAGGTTACTTTAATGAATAAGCCACTCATGGAATAAGATATTTATATCCCCCTTTTCTATTATGAAATTAGGTTAACACTTCTATAAACAAACTGAATTGCAAAACAGCAAATTCACAACAAAGTTAAGATTTTTTCCCTTCATCCTTGTTCAACTGCAGAGGTTTTCAGAACAGTCAAATTCTACCAAGATGCATGATCCATTGCCATCATGGGGAATATCTGCTTCTAACCTTTCTATTATTACTAACCTAATTCCAGTTTTCAATAATTTGGAAGAAATGCTTTTGTTTGAAGTCACTGCTATGAGCCTTCTGCAAAGTTCAGTAAAACTGGAAAACACGGTTGGGGGTTAAAATGATGATAAGTCATCGGAGCCTCACACGCTGGAGTCCCCCGGAGCCTGCCAGTTCCCCTGCCTGTCCTGACGGGGCCTGAGAGCCTGACGGCGTCCATCCTGGCTAAGTCCCAAGCGGATGAAGTGGGGGCCCACTGGCAGGAATTGTGGAAGTACTGCTAACGCTCTACAGCATGAGGGCCCGACCACCACAGCAAGCACCTGCCATGCATGTCCGCATGAGCCACTTTACCATCTAAACGTATCAATAGCCAGGTGCGAACTTCCTGCTGAAGGTTTAAAAAAGCGTTTTTAATATACCACATAATAAATATTTAGACACACTGTGAATTTAAATCCCACACTTCTTAATAAAGATTTATGTAAATTTTACCAGGCTATTAAAAAACCTTTCCAAACACAAAAAGTCCATTTGTCATTGCGCAAAATTTATTCAGAAAATAGTTCAAACAAATATACCAGATTTGTCCCATAATTTATAATTTCCTCTTATAAGCCTTTTCAAAGTGGAATTATGATGCAAGTTTCAGTTTATAAAAATGGTAGTACCATTTAAGTAGACTCTACTTGATAATTTAAAAATACTGACATGACAAATCCAGTATTTATTCTTTCGTTCAACAAATATGCGTTAAATGTTGCTTATAAGTGTTTTCTGACTTTGGTAACATATTTGAATGGATCAGTATTTTCTTACTATCTCCCTTCTTTTCCTCTGCCACTTGGATTCATGTTGTTGTAAGCAAAGATATTTTTCCTGTGCAACAATATTTAACAAAACACTGTCTGTGGCAAAGAATAGAACCTGAATGTCCGTGTGTAAGGGAAGCGTTGAACACACACTACGGTGTGCTCACTCTTACATGCCATACACTCATTCAGAGGAGTAATTAGATCTGCATCAACTGACCGAGAGGGAGAGAGCAAGTTCCGGAATTACGTGTGTAGTACTATTTCCTTTCACCTCCCAAAGCAGTGGTGAGGGACACATGTTCACTCCTGCAGGGAGGTGTGGTACAGACTCAGCTGTGGGCGGTGATTCCTACATCGTGAGATGACCTTTTTCTTCATTTGTGTGTGTGTGTTGTTTCACTTGTTGTAAGTCACTTATTGGTGAATTAAAAATTTCTAACAAGGAAAATGAAAACCGAGCACAAACCAGGAGTGGCTTAATACAGAAGACTCAGATTTTAACCCACTAATTCCATGCCCGTTTCCTAGGTGCTTAATTCCCGTCAAGTTTTCTGCTCCCGGCTTGGCGTAAGATAAAGTACAGTTTCCTCTGGGCCATTCGCAGATGCCAGGTTCTCTGTTACATTTTGACTGTACCTGACAAGGGACTGTTCTCTGCTAGCATGAAACAGCAGTGTTCTATAAAGCTCTCCCTGCCCACCCCCTCTCCCTGTCCAGAGAGAACAGGAGTGAGGGCAGGGGAGGGACAGAAGGAGAGAGAATCCTAAGCAGGCTCCATGCCCAGCCCGACACGGGGCTTGATCTCACGACACTGAGACCATGACCTGAGCCAAAATCAAGAGTCCTACGCTCAACCAACTAAGCCACCCAGGCACCCCCAACAGCAGTGTTTTATAGATGAAAGACTTACTTGCTAACCAAATGAGTGCTTTTCCTTAAGTAAAATAGCCATTTACACAGACCCAGAACTGGGAGGCATGTGAAACCTGTTATTAGTCCAATACATCAGGCAGAGATGTGTGCAGCAAAAAGGACCCCGCATCCTCAGGTGAAACAGGAGGGGAGGGGTCATTCCCTGTGGGTCCATCACGGCTGCACATCAAAAGAACCTGGGAATCCATGCCCACTGGTTTATACACAGCAGTGTTCAAAGAGCCGCTGCTGAGTCCATTGGGACTGAGGCCGCCAGCACGTGGGGTTCACCGTGCCCGATTGTGTACGCTGCTGGGATACAAAACACAAATACTTCTGGCCACATAAATACAGCAGACATTACGGAAACAAGGCTTGCAGTTCTATGGGCGTCGGGCACTGGAAGCGACAGAAAAATCACCCACAGTGCCCCACTTATTATTCTGGTGACACAGGACTCGCGGGGGCTTCACCAGCTGTGCACAGGACTCTGCACTGAGCTGTCCGCCCACCCTGTTCTACAGAGAGCCCCCGCAAGTCTCTGCATATCCCCCACATCCCCTGGGCTGACCTCCTAACCCAGCACACCTGAATGGCCCATCATCGAGGGCCCTGTGGGAATGCACGCCCCTGCCCCTCTCTCGGCAAATCGCACGGGCAGGAGCAGACAGAGAAGTGACTAGAGAGCCTTGGAAGTCAGACCATGCTTCTCCTCCATCTGCAAACCCACAGTCAGAAAATGGCTATTGCAATGACCAGGAGCCTCTACAGGAATCCAAGAAACACTGTCATAAAGTGGTTTCAGGTACTGTGGTCTCTTTTAGGTCAATGCTTCTTCGGGATTTCCACTCAATATGCTTTTTTTGTTTTAATCCTTTGAATTTTTTTAAAAATTTTATTTTATTATGTTAGTCACCATACATTACATCGTTAGTTTTTGATGTAGCGTTCCATGATTCATTGTTTGCGCATAACACCCAGTGCTCCATGCAATACGTGCCCTCCTTAATACCCATCACCAGGCTAACCCATCCCCCAACCCCCTCCCCTCTAGAACCCTTAGTTTGTTTCTCAGAGTCCATCGTCTCTCATGGTTCGTCTCCCCCTCCGATTCCCCCCCTTCATTTTTCCCTTCCTACTATCTTCTTCTTTTCCTTAACATACAATGTATTATTTGTTTCAGGGGTACAGGTCTGTGATTCATCAGTCTTACACAATTGATATCCAAATGGCCAATAGACACATGAAAAAGTGCTCAACGTCGCTCAGCATCAGGGAAATCCCAATCAAAACCTCAATGAGATACCACCTCACACCAGTCAGAATGGCTAAAATTAACAAGTCAGGAAACAACAGATGTTGGCGAGGATGCGGAGAAAGGGGAACCCTCCCACACTGTTGGTGGGAATGCAAGCTGGTGCAGCCACTCTGGAAAGCAGTATGGCGGTTCCTCAAAAAGTTGAAAATAGAGCCACCCTATGACCCAGAAATTGTATTCAATATGCTTTTAAATTTTATTGTATTTCTACATCAGTTTGCTAGACTAACTCCTTAGCTATAGATTAAGGCTAACTTAGGGTTTACATTAGAAAGGAATAAAAAATGCAAGGAAGCCTCTACCTAAGTGGCAGCAAATGGACTTGAATTATAACTTTTAATTAATTAGTTCAAAGAATGTGGATATGAGATCCAAGACTGTTTTTTATCAATTACTTTAATCCCATTTACTCTCCTGCCATGCCTTCCTTGCTTAAAAATGTCAGGTGGGCAAAGCTCTTGCCTATCACTCATCTCCTACAATTCCCAACACACACATCTTGTGCCCACGAGTTTGCCTTCCTGTGGATATTACTGCTGATCCTCGCTGGGGGTGCTCTTTCCCAAGGGCCCAGTTCAAATACGTGCCCAAACTGCTCATCTCTAAACTCCTGGAGGGCTGTGGTCCCACTTTCCTTTAAAGCCTTTCTCCCAGTGACAGAGTAAACTGCTCACAAAACTTTCTGGCTGCTTCATCCCAAGTAAACAAAGTGGGGGCAGGGGGCTTCTCAGAGAGTGACCTTTGGTCTACAGTTTTGTGTCACAGTCCTGGTCACTGTCCCTCTTCCCCATTGGTCACTATCCAAATTCCCACATGTCTCCAGAATAAGCTGTTTTCAAGTAAAAGAATGTGTGTCACGTTTATAGATTCCAGCTGGATAAGAGGTTTGGCTTTTCACTGTTGTGCCACCTCCCAAATTCAGTTGTTTTCTGTTTTGTTTTATTTTGTTTTAAGTCATGGGTCCCTCTAAAGGCAAGGGCCTTCCTGGCAGGGGTGAGGACACTAGGGATCAGACTGCATGCTGATAACCCATGGATGAGTCTGTCCACCTTTGAGTCTGAGTCTCCAAGACACTGCCGGCGAGGGAGGCCGTGGGGGATGGAGAACTTGACGGAGCCTGGAAACGGCACCGGCAGCGCTCAGGGACCGGACACCTGGAGGACTCGCCCGTCAGGGAAGCACCCATCAGCACCCAGGATGCGTCAGCCAGAGGACTGCGGAGGCGGCTCCAGCGGACGCCCGCACAGCAGCTGCTCAACCAACGGGCGCTATTGGCTGACACTAGTGGGGTCCTGTTGCTCAGGCTCCTCACTGGAAAACTGATCACTCTCTCCTCACAAAGCTAAGTTTATGAAATGCCTGAGATCTGCCTTAAGGCTGTCTTCCTTCATTCCCTTCTTCCTTCTTCAGCATGGGGATCAGAAACACAGAAACGGGGAACTGGAGATCGGAACGGAATGGGTCAGCCTTGGCACTGGCGCCAGACTCCCTGGGAGAGGAGGGGTAGGCAGCCGTACGAGCTAGTCCTCTAGTTTAAAAAATTCAAAGATACATAATGCCAACAGAATAGACTGTTCTGTTCTGTTCTTATAAGCCCATCACCCAGTTTCCACAGTTACCAACATTCTCATCTCTCACCCTCACCACAACTCCACTCAATTCTTTTATTTATAGTATTTTAAAGTAAAATTTACATCCAAGGAAATGTGCAACTCAACCATTCCATTTTCACAAGTGGATACACCTGGGTAATCCGTGCTCTGTGTCTGCACAGAACCTTTCGCTGTAGGAAGTTCCCTGTGCTCCTGCCCATTCTCCCTATCCCACTCAGACGCAACCACTGTTTGAACATCTTTTTTTTTTTTTTTTACCTTAGATTAGTTTTGCCAATTCCAGAATTTCATATAAATTGATTAATATGTTTTCTGGCTGTGGTTTCATTTGCTCAGCATAATTCCTGTGATTGTGCCACACTATCTATCAGCAGTTTTTCTAAGTAATTTCCCTTTTTTAAAAAAGATTTATTTATTTTGGTGGGGAGGGGCAGAGGGAGAGTCTTAAGCAGACTCTGCAGGGAGTGCACAGCCTGATACGGGACTCGGTCATGACCCCGCTACCATGACCTGCGCTGAACAGTTAACCAACTGCGTCACCCAGGTGCCCATTGTAACTAACTTCTGAAGAACAAATCGCCAACTACCACAGTGGCTTTCAGGATATAATGGCTGGCACAGCAGTCCCAAGCAAAACAACGAAATCTGCACAATGTCCCCTTAGAAACACTCTCCCATTTCATGCTTTTTGTCTTTTGCTACACCTGTCCCGCCTTTAGGATTCAAGACATTTTACTTCATCTTTCAGTCTAAGACATCACTGGTTGCAAAATACAATTCTGATTTTGAACAAATTATTGGGACTTCTGATTTCAGAAATAATAAAATGCAACACAAAATCCCCTTACGAGTGCCGAAACGTGACATGCCTGCTCTTGGCAATATAGCACACTGCTCAGGGGTTCGCTTCTGGACTCACACTACCTGAGTTCAAATCCAGGCTCGGCCACGTGTGCCCTGAACAAGTCACTTAAAACTATCTGCCTGGACTTGCTTTACTGTGAAACAAGGCTAACGATGCCCCTACAGTAGTTATTATGAAGATCAAACGGTTTTGTATACATGACAAGCTTATCAGAGTGCCCAACATGGTGAGTGTTTAACAAGCTATTCTTTTAGCTTGCCACTGTCCCAAAATTCCTAGTCTCTTCCCTAATTCACCCTCACGAAAGTTATTTCAAGTTATGCCAACACTTAGCTAGGAATTACTGAACAAGGAACACATGTTCATTGTGTGGCTTAATTCTCCTGGAGGGTATTTCCATTTAAAAATAAGTCTGTTACCAACTGTGTATCCTTAAGGGTGTAATATACAGGGCTGATGGACCTGAGCGGGGGGACTTTTATTTCATTCATTCAACTATGTGCTAGACCTTATAGTTTGGCTATTTCCCTGTCTACCACTTATTGCCAGTGGGTTAAAATATGTGGGACTACCTATAATGTGTAAAACGATCAGCTGTGAACTAACAGAACAGAGTTCAGTGGCTTGATATAAGGAAAACAGACAAAAATAAATAGCTCTTCTATGTACCAATAAAATGGTATATAAGTAAAATGTAATTTAAAAATTCTATACACAACTGCTACCATAATATTTACTATACGGGGAAAACAACTGGTTGAAGGAACAAAAGCTGAAGTAAATGGTGAGAAACAGTGTTCTATAAAGGAAGTTTTAAAATTATAAAGATGACAATGTACTTGAAATGTATTCTTGAAGAACGCAGGAGATAACAGGAAGGAAGGGAATCTGTCCTCCTCACTGTTAAAAGAGAACAACATCACAGGCGGGGCAAGAGAGGTGGTGTACCGAGCAGAATAAAGGACCTGGAGAGAAGATGAAAGACTCGTGGGAACTGAGCATGAGGTGAAGGTGGCATTTCAAATCAAGCAGGGAAGGTGCAGATTACTCAACGAATACACTGGGAAAATAACCATTTGGGGGGAAAATGAAATTAGAGCTTTTGGTCAGACTTTATACCAAAATAGGTTCCCAATGGAATGAAGGTTTAGATTTTTAAAGAGACCATAAAAATACCAGAATATAATCAAAATGTTCCTATAACCCTGAAATAAAAAGGTATGACACCAAAGCCAGACACCACACACAAACGTCTACCTTAAAAACAAAACACGTCATTGAAGGGAAACGACAAGCAAGGAGTTCACAAAGTCAACAACACAAACGTGTAATAAACATACAGGAGAGCGGCGAGTCTCACCAGCGATCCCAAGAGCATCATGCTGGACACACCGGCTATGCTGCTGAAATGAAGACTGCGCACACACAGTGAGGAGGGGCTGGGAGGAAAGAGGGCTCTCTTTCCTGAGAAAGAGACTCAGCGTGAGTGGTTCAGTGGAGGGCAACTTGGCAACACGTACCAAAGCTCTGGAATCGACGGCTCCTGGATCCCCCTGCTAGGAAGTCATCTCTAGGAACTGGCAATGTGCACAAGGATGCTCACAATCCCTAGACCACCCTCTGCAGGCCCTGCCATCAGGTGGCTCTTGTTCCAAGAGGAATGGAAAGGCCACTTCGCCAGAAAGGCTCCCCAACCACTCACGTGGGGCTATGCCACGGTTCCAGCCTTCCGTGCACCCAGTGCTTTTCCTTCATCGCATCTTCAGGACTGGACAACAAAGTCATATGCATAGTAGTGACAGCGCCCCTCGCTTCCGCTAGACAGCAAGGCCTGTGGCCCTTCCGGTCTCCTGGTGGGGCTGTGGGGGCAGCACAGGAGGCAGTGCCTGGGACCCTGCAGGTATTCAACAGATTCTGGCTGTATCCTTCCAGTGACTTGCAAAGAGGTGATCAATAAAATCTCCACGGACTCCCCAGTACCCAAAGGTCATGTCTAACCTGCTCGGCATGGCAGACAATGATCTTCATAGTCTGTTCCTAGTTTGACTTTGCAGCCTCACCCCCCCCCCCACACTCCCCCATAAGGTCTTTGACCAGCTACACCGAGTTTACCCACTTTGAGCCTGTGCGCTCCAAGGATACTCCTCCTGCCTAGAATACCATGTACGTGTCTATGAAACACCCTCAAAACCTGGCATCTAACTCCGCAGCACACCCTGACTGTGGCGAGCTGAGTGAGCCTCCTCTTGAGCCCCTGTGGTGTCTGATGCAAATTTCCCTTCTGCACCTCTTGTGTTGCAGGGGAAGGACCTACTCACACATACCTTCTCCTCTACTAGAGACTAAGAGCCCCCTGAAAGCAGCAGCGGTTTCATTCTGTGTGCCCTGACCTCCCTTGCCTTCTCTGGCTGCGGTGCTTCAAATTATAGATTAATAATAAGGAGAAAAGCTACAACCCCATAAACACCAGGAAACGTAAGGACAATTTAAAATAACTCAAGAGATTGAGGAAGAAATCAAAATGGAAATCAGAAAACATTTAGAGCTGAAAGATTTCAGAAGTTCTAGAATATTAAAACTTGGAAGTTGCAGCTAAGGCGTTACACAGAAGGAAATTTGGACCCTTATAAATATAGCATAGAAGTTGGACAAGTGATTAAGCCTTCACTTTGAGAAGTCAGAAAAAAAAACGAGTAAGCCAAAAAGTAGAAGGAAGGAAATAAAACCTAAGAGCAGAATTTACTAAACCTAAAACAAAGACCTAACAGGAAGGAGCTGCTTTTTTGAAAAGACTAATAAAATGAACCAACCACTCTCAAGCGACAAGAGAGAGGGCACAGAAGACAACATCAGCAATGCCAAAGGGACACACCAAATACAGCAGCTCAGAGGCACATCCCCAAACAGGCCTTGCCAGGGTTTACCCACCATGCCTTCACCACAGCTCTTCCCATTCAGATCCCACACTTCATTTTAATAGAGATTCAGCAAATGGAAATTTTTATAAAAAGTCAGTACTATGCTCTAATAAAGAATCAAAACTCCTCTGGACCCACTGTTTACTTCAGTTTTCCCAAACACACATTTCCAAGTCAGAGGTAGGTTACAGTCCACCGGAGAACACCAAGCATGGCATGCAGTGCCATGAGCCCGGCAGTATCAGAAGCTCGTGGGAATTTGACACTTCCTGAACTTTCTAACTTACTGAAGGATGCTAACTTAGAGCATTCTTGAGGAGGAGAAAGCAATTCTATGTATAATTCAGGGAAAAAAGACTTAAAGTTTAGTTTAAGGAGACAAGAATTTAAGTTCAAAGATCTGTTCTATGGAGCAGAAATGTGGACGAGCAATGATGTTCAAATAAGTAATAGCTATGAAAACCTTAGGAAAAATAAGACAATCTACATCCAAAGTTTTCAATCCCATTAATAAAAATAAAATTTCCAATTAGCTTATCTTTTTTTACAAAAATAAATCTCTCTTAAGTTAAAAAACTAAAATCATCCATTCAATGAAAATATACCAGCTAAGTTTGGGACAGGGCCTGGGCTGAATTCAGTGGTTCAACATAAGACCTCCTACAAACAATAGCTCTAAGGTGGGGGGTGGAAAAAGGCAAGTTCTTTTGTTTTAGAGACCAGAAATGCAACAGAAACAAAATATAATAAATGAAAATTCAGGTACAGGAATTATGCATTTCATACTGAATAATTATTTCTGTACTGCCTGTAAATCCTCTCTGGTAAGCTGTGCATCTAAAACTCATCGAACTGCCAAGGGGTAAACGCAGCTCCATCCATCAAGCAGCCACTTGACAAATACATTCCATAATAGAAGTTTATTTTTATGGGAGGCTGAATCAAGGACTTTCCCATGCATACAAAAACTTGTCAAAATTATTTATGAGTCTTGCTGAGACACACAATATGTCATATCAAACTCCTATTTTCCTTCCAAGAGCAGACTGTCAATATCTCCGCTACTATCAATAACGTGGAGCGCCGCTGAGAGAGGCCCCCAGGAGCTGAGGTCCTGTGCCCGTCCCGGCCACTGCCGGGAGCTGTCTCTAACCGCGGTGCAGCCGCGAACAGGCGATTTACCACCGCTATGAGGTGCACTTAACGTAAGCACTGGGGACTGCACTCAGGGACTTTGCAACATAAAGTAAAATGGAAACATATGATTGAAAAATTATGGTGGATTATGGCTGAAGTAAAACAAAAATAACAAGATATTTCATCTTTAATTTGCACACAAAATATTAGTTAAGGCTGATAAGACAAACACTTGAAAATCATGAAAATGGCCTGTCCCCACTGAAGTGTCCACCCTGAAAGCTTATTTTGATGGCCTGAATCAGAGAGGATGAGGCGTCTCTCGGAAGGTGAGAAGTGTGCTTCGTGAGGGCGACGGGAACTTGGTTCTGCCCCTCCTAATACTGCTACCGTTTTATTTTGTGAGGAAGCATTTCTTTTAGTGAGTTCGGCCTTTCATTGCTGTGTCACTGTCCCCAACACAGGGGATCACATTGGGAGTAACAGAAAATGGCCGTGGCAATGGGAAAATGCATTCTTATTTTTCAGCTCCCGGGGTGATGGAAACGCCAGTCTCCCATCCCAAATTAGCCCCTAGAACAAGTTGGATACAGCAAAAACCTACGTACTTCTCAGAGATTCCCTTATTCTAGGAAGCAGTGAGTTTTACCACTGCTGCTTCAGCCCTGTGCTTTGACACGAGCCGTGGCAAGGCCGAAAAGCCATGAACTGACCACGATGACCAGGAGCGACACCCACACCACAGTGGCTACGTCTTGGTGGCGCTGGGTGGGCGGCAAGTGTGAAAGGGGGGTTGTTGGACATTTACTTCAGTTTCTCAACACTAACAGAAATACACACTTGTGAGATCTGCTTCAGGACTTCAGCGCTCTCTGCTCCGTCCCACCTGTGTGGGGCTGGGGGAGACAAGCAGCTGCAGAATGCTTACAGGAAGCCTGCCAGCTCCGATCCCTGGGTGGCTGCTGCGCACCCCTGCAGGGAGGGGTCGCCCTGGGGCCCTGACCTTAGGTCAGGTGACTGAACAATTGTAATCACTGTGCGCATCTCACCTGGTCACAAGGATTCCGTTCAAATTCGATGCTACAGAATAATGCACAATGCAGAGGACACAGTGTCTGCACTCGGAGTGAACAACACAAAAGTGAGCAGCCAAGCAGCTACATCGCTGTGGTATGCCAGAAATGTCTCATGTTCTCCCCTGAATGTGATTTAAATTCACTGGTCCTGATATATAAAAGTAACTTTGAATTTGTTTTCCTGGAATGCCTAAATTCAGTACTGACAAAAATGGGTTCGATGACAGATTTTTTTGGTATAAGTGTGTCCTAAATACTGTACTATTTGTTGTGTGTCTGAAATTCAAATTGAAATGTGTGTCTTATACTTTTATTTGCGAAATCTGAGGACCTTACATTACACGGTTTAGAAAAAGAGAGTCTCTCCTCCTTTTCTACAACAGATAGAAAATCAGGTCGAAGAGCCACATTTTGCATTTCAGATGACTTAGGAATGATTATATTATGTGCATTAAATATGTTTTCCCTCTGCACTTACTACGTATAATCCTTTAGTATGGTTGGTACCTTAACAACTGGTGCTTTTCATTCCTACATAACCTAAAATTGTGTTCTTTGTCCAGAAAGGCTGGTGACTGCTGTCTACTAATAGTTTGTAATTTGTAAAAAAGGAAAAGAAAGGTCTCTCTTTAACAGATACCCATAAAATATGTAACTTTCTGGCTCCAAGTTTATGGTAACACCTTAAGGTTCTCAGTTCAATGCCAACTTGGAAGCATTTCACAATATCACGACATTCTAGTTCTACTCTCACATCCCATTTACTACTCTCCCAAACCTTCTTAGACTTGAATGATCACATTCGTTATTCCTGAGAAACTACCAACTGCCTGAGCTTTTGCTTAATTTATTCCCCATTCCATTTACCTACCTTCTCAATATTCCTCTTCTTAAGTCAATTTTTCTCTTTTTCACTTAAAAAAAAAGTTATACACTAATTCGCAACACTGGAATAATCCAAACAATGCAGGTGTATGTGGTGTAAAAGTTATGCGCCCCTTCAGGACCCTGCGCGTATGTTAGTCTGCCTGCAACCATGTATACATGGTTCACATTTTTCTAAGGAAAATGGAATATTGGATCTACAAGTTTCGGATTCCACTCTCTTCTATAGCATATGACACATATTGCTGGAGTTATGCTTTGCTTCTTTCCCTGAGCCTTTCTCATTGACCCGCCCATGCTGATCTCTCCACGCTGAATTCCTACTGTTACAGCCCACATTTCAAAGATACTGCCCCCCACCCCCACCCCCAACTGCCCATTTCCTTTTTCCTTCTGTGCTAGGAACTCTTAGCTACTGGAGAAACAAACATGGCCAAGGCCTGGCTCCCGCTCCCAGAAGCTGAGGGTCAGTGGGACCTCATGTGATGGGCATTGATGACTCTGAACAGAAATGATCCACTTTTGGCAGGGACTTCAAAAAGGTAATTCTGGAAGTGACAATAATCCGCACTGGGATGGGGGTGGAAGAGGGACAGAATCTGGGAGGCTACGTTACTACATTATACAAGAGGCCACGAGTACCCTAACCTGGTGTTGATGTCATCATTCTGATTAGTATAATCATTCTCCAAGCATCTTAGTGCACCTGTCTCACCTTCCCAGCTGAAGCGCCAGGAGCTCATGCTTACACGTGTTCTACAACCCTCTTAGCATGACGTCGATCACAAAACAGGCAGGGAGGGGCGCCTGGGTGGCTCAGTTGGTTAAGCGACTGCCTTTGGCTCAGGTCATGATCCTGGAGTCCCGGGATCGAGTCCCACATCAGGCTCCCTGCTCAGCAGGGAGTCTGCTTCTCCCTCTGACTCTCCTCCCTCTCATGCTCTCTGTCTCTCATTCTCTCTCTCTCAAATAAATAAATAAAATCTTTGAAAAACAAAACAAAACAAAACAGGCAGGTAGATATTAATGATGATTTAATAGTGAATACAAAATTTTCATTAATAAAGTACATCAAAATGTTAAGCAGAAAAAAGAGAGCAAAACTGAAGTGTAACAAGGGGTGGGTCTTCCATGAACTTCCTGGCACAGTTCTTGCCCTC
This sequence comes from Neomonachus schauinslandi, assembly GCF_002201575.2. Lineage (NCBI taxonomy): Eukaryota > Metazoa > Chordata > Mammalia > Carnivora > Phocidae > Neomonachus > Neomonachus schauinslandi. Next base: position 3,999,312 of record NC_058416.1, read on the forward strand.
GCCAAGTGACGACAGGCCAGATTTGTCCTCAAGTAGGAAGTTATCTAATGAGAACTCTGACACATAGCTTTTATTTTGGAAACTGCTGGTTTAAATCACACGAGGCTGATGATGTTGAAAGAATACGAAGACAAAGAGGCTGTGCCCTGACTGATACGATCACTTCGGCCTCGTAACAACAAAAGTGAGTGTGACAAGCGAGCGAAATTCACGCTCCGCGGTACAGTCACTTTACAGACTGCGAAGCACTTTTACAGCCAGTTTCTCAGTTTAATCTCCCGAGAACCTTCTGAGCTAGGACTATATTATGCCATTTAAAATTAATTATTTCTAATGAACTACTGGGACCTCATCAAGATAAAAAGCTTCTGCACAGCAAAACAAACAGTCAACAGAACCAAAAGACAACCAACAGAATAGGAGAAGATATTTGCAAAGGACATATCAGATAAAGGGCTAGTATCCAAATCTATAAAGAACTTACCAAACTCAACACCCAACGAACAAAGAATCCAATCAAGAAATGGGCATAAGACATGAACAGACATTTCTGCAAAGAAGGCATCCAAATGGCCAACAGACACATGAAAAAGTGCTCAACATCGCTCGGCATCAGGGAAATCCAAATCAAAACCTCAGTGAGATACCACTTCACACCAGTCAGAATGGCTAAAATTAACAAGTCAGGAAACGACAGACGTTGGTGGGGATGCGGAGAAAGGGGAACCCTCCTACACTGTTGGTGGGAATGCAAGCTGGTGCAGCCACTCTGGAAAACAGTATGGAGGTTCCTCAAAAAGTTGAAAATAGAGCTACCCTATGACCCAGCAATTGCACTACTGGGTATTTACCCCAAAGATACAAATGTAGGGATCCGAAGGGGTACGTGCACCCCGATGTTTATAGCAGCAATGTCCACAATAGCCGGACTGTGGAAAGAGCCAAGATGTCCATCGACAGATGAATGGATCAAGAAGATGTGGTATATATATACAATGGAATATTATGCAGCCATCAAAAGGAATGAGATCTTGCCATTTGCAACAATGTGGATGGAACTGGAGGGTATTATGCTGAGTGAAATAAGTCAATCAGAGAAAGACATGTATCATATGATCTCACTGATACAAGGAATTCTTAAATCTCAGGAAATAAACTGAGGGTTGCTGGAGTGGTGGGGGATGGGAGGGACAGGGTGGGTGGGTGATAGACATGAGGGAGGGTATGTGCTATGGTGAGCGTTGTGAATTGTGTAAGACTGTTGAATCACAGACCTGAACCTCAGAAACTAATAATACATTATATGTTAAAAAAAAAGATAGTAGGAAGGGAAAAATGAAGGGCGGGAAATCGGAGGGGGAGACGAACCATGAGAAACTATGGACTCTGAGAAACAAACTGAGGGTTCTAGAGGGGAGGGGGTGGGGGATGGGTTAGCCTGGTGATGGGTATTAAAGAAGGCACGTACTGAATAGAGCACTGGGTGTTATACTCAAACAATGAATCATGGAACACTACATTAAAAAAAAATTAATTATTTCTGAGTAGGCGATATATTTACCTGGTTCAAAATTCAAACGGTACAGACGAGTTTATAGTAAAAACAAACATAAGAGAATGCAGGAAAAATAAGGTTCTAAGTACAATGTATAAAAAAGGAGAAGAGAATCTGATGGAAAAAGAAAAGAATTTTATGGAAAAATGGTCGGGAGGGGGATGGCGCTGGGGATTCTGACCACACCAGGTCCTCCAGCGGAAGGACAAGGGACCTTCCCATGGGGACACAGGCTGGAAGACAGATGCAGAAGAAAAGGGTTCTAGGAACAAGCAGGTTCATTTCATTCAAAAAGTAATTTTATTTAGCACTGTCACTTTGCCTTTGCTGAGCCAGGCTGGTCAAGTAAAGAAGTAAAACTGTCCCTGCCCCAGGAGAATTAAAATCAACAGAAACAAGGCCCCATGGAAACAAAGGATATTTAAATACACAGTTAAAGGCCTGTGTTCGAATTCCAGCCCCGCCACGGACGGAGGGAACAGGATGGAGGGAACAACAGGCGCCAGCATCAGTCCCACCTGAGAGCTGGCACCCGGGTTCCTCGTGTTGAAGAGGGAACAGCACAGATGTCACACGCACAGCAGAGACCACACGGACCAACAACCGCGGGAGTGACCGGTGCAAGATGTACACATGCGTGAGCTGTTAGAGTCACGGGAAGCACTGGAGGGCAGTAAGAGTAATGGGATCCAGGGAAGAGTTGGTAGGAGAAACGTCTTAGGAAGAAGTGAGGTCCGTATGGTGGATAAGAGAGGGGCTGGCCTGGGAGGCTGCGGGCAGCCGCAGCACAACCAGGGAGCCGCCGGGCTGCATGAGCTCAGCCCGTGTTTGTCTGCCGCCGAAGCGCCCTGGAGGAGTGGCCACCGCCCCGGCCCAGGGGAGCAGCTGGCTGGCCAGGGCTGCAGGAGAACGCGAGTGCCTCGGGGTGGCCCGGACGGGGGGCACGGCAGCGGCAGGAGCCGGCGATGTTAGGTGACCACAGGACAGTCACACGATTTTCACATGTCCATGCTCATCTTAGTGGCTAGCGGGAGAACGGTCGGCCAGTGTAACACACCTGTGATGCCACGGGGAGCAGACGTGAGGGGGAAAGCGAGATGCTTCCCTGATGGGGAGGACATGAACTGCTCGAGTCTGAGAGTTACTTCGAGCAGGAAGAAGATGAGCAGACTGAAGCCAGTCTTTCACCCTGAAACAAATGCTTACAACCCCAAGCCTCACAGTTGAAGGGACAAGAGAAGGGCCACAGCTGTCACATCATTTGCTAACAGGGCCTAGGTGGTAAAGAGGTAAGTCCCAAATGTTCCAAGAGAGGAACTATGATGATTTTAAAATGCAGTTGGAATGATCCAAATTACCCTCTCATGGGACGGAAATGGTTCCAGAGAATAAAATCCCGAACTCACACACGGGCGGGACTTTTTTCACTTTATTTTCCACGCTGCTGTGTTTTCCCTCTGCACTGTACAGAAGCCAACGCTCCGAGCCCTTCCCCTTTGTTGGGGCGAGTGACTTTGTTAGCCACGCTGCAGGACAGGCGGCAACCGCAGGCCCGACGCAGGCCCCTAATTGTGAAGCTCTTAGGAGGCTTGAACCTGATCATTCACTGAATTGTTGAGTTGATGGGATTCGTGTAGCTGGTTATAAATTGATAATCTAAATTAATTCATTCAAGCAGAAATCGATTTTGTAACTCCTCGAGAGCTTGTAATAATGCTTACCTCCCACTGCTAGCTGCATTCTCTGTTTCGTAAAGCGGGTCGGAAACAGCTGGGTTCAGGTGACCCGCTAGCTCATTAAATCTGTTACATGTTCCTTCTAGTAAATGATATTAAGCTGAAATGTCCTAACGTTGATTTTTTTTCTTTAATTTTATGACAGAAAAAACCTAATTTGTAACACAAAATAACAATCTCCTTGGATTACTTTGCCTTGTTAAAATATTTTATGCATTTTTCATTTACACAAAGGTAATGGAAAAACACTTAAACTATCTGTTATTTAAACCACAAGAGATATGTTACAGAAAGTCTGATAGCTACAAAAATGATTGTCTCTTCATAGTCTTTACTTTATATCTGTAATAAAAGGCAGACAATTCAATTCATTGGTTAGTAAATAAAGTACGATAGTTTTTATTTTATTTTCTCTGCATTGCTAGAACTAAAATCAGATTGCTTTTTAAATTCATTTAGAAATAAGACTCATTACTTTCCTTTCCTCTTTCTAATCTAAAATGTCTAATGTCCATTTGGATCCTCACATTTTCTTCATCAACAGAAGTTGTAACCTAATTCTAAATCCCATATTAAAAGAATCATTTTCCAAGCTATTCACTCCCTGTGTACTGAGGTGGAGTAATGAAATCAGAGCACCTGCCTTTTGTGGGTGAGAGTATTAAATACTTATTTCTAAGTAACCTCCTAATTTCATTTCCTTTTCCTAAATAAATTTTAAAATAAAAACATCCAGGATGCCAGAAGAACACAGGTAAAGTACATCAAGTGACCAATCATGTTTATTGCTATAGTAAGTGATAAGCATTTCTCAACTCAGGAAAGGTGACTAATTGAAGCCCTATTCTCCTTCTCTTCAAAGGCTCTAACATTTACACAGAAGGGACACACTCATCCATTTTATGGTGTCAAAAGCTTTACAACTGTTAAAAATTAAGATAATGCTTGTTGGCCTGCCTTTCCAATAGGAACCGTCTTATGACAGAGTTTATTAAACAGACTGAGCAACATAAAATAGCATCACTGAATGTGTGAACAGTTTAACACTGAACGCTACTCAGTTACTATTAAAAATGAACTTAGGTATTTTTCTAAATACTATCCCTAGCACTAAACTCACTGTGTGAAGTTTCAAAAGAATTTACTTTAAAAATGTCTAAAGACCATAACTACTCATGCCACAGAAGTTAAAAAGAGAATTTTAACATATTAAGAACAAATGGTTTTATAATCCTCATCTTAAAAAAAATTCTTCACAATTAATTTTTATTTTGAATTGCACATCCCAGGATAAAAACAAATAACACAGCCACTCACTCAAACTGTGTGCAGATTTCTCTTGTCTAACACAGAGTTTTTTTGGCGGGGGAGAGAAAAGAGAAGAGGGAGGGCAGCTGACGACATCTCTGAGGCTAGCTAGGTGAGGCGTGTAGCTCCCAAGTCTCCCCGAGTGAATCACCTTCCCCTCTGCCTCTCCCACCCGACCCTCTGAGTGTCTTCCTTAAAAAAGAAAGCAGAGTTCATTGACAATTTCTCTGAACGCTATAACCTAGAATAAAACAGGGAAAACAGAAATACAACTGACATACAGTGGGACAGAGACAGGATGACCCAGAGCCACACACACACTGTCAGCAAAGTAACTCGAGAATTGAGAGGAAATGCTGACTTCACTGTGGACTGGCGTTGAAGCTTCTGGAACAGTTCAGTACTTGTACACTTTGTCTTGAACCACACACTTCACAACTCGCCTACCCAAACCCCAACCCGGCCCAGGACACTCGCTCTGTCTAGGGACTGCGGCTTCCTCGCTCCTCTCCCGGCCCTTCTGTGATGCTCCCGCCCCTCAGCGGAAGCTCCCACTGGCGCAAGTGTCTGTGATCTTAATGCCGCTCCCTGGTTCAGCACCTCCCGCCCCGAGGCCCTCCCCTCCTTCCCTGCTTCTCCCTCATCTGCCTGAGACCTTGCTGCACTGCCCTTCCAGAAGCTGGACTCACTAAACACCCGACTAAGAGAAGGTTCAGAAAGGAAGCAAGAGTACGACCTCAAGCGGTTTTTCACAAAAGAAGTCAAAGAAAACACCTGCATGAAAAAACACTTCCTAAAAAGAGCATGGACACAGAACCACAGCTCATCATTTCTATCACACCTGAATACCATCCCGTCTCCTGGGTATCTCATTGCCTGTTTGTCTCAGTAGTCAGTAAATCACTAACAAGCTTTTCTCCCTCCAAGCACTCATAAAAACTCTGTGGCTGTGTTGTGGCTTTTTGGCCATTTGGATACCTTTGTTTCCAGATTCACTGTCAGAGTTTTGTTGGAGCCCTCTGCTTACTGCTCACGCTTGCACTAGGAGGAGCACCCCTCCAGGCCCCTTTCTCTGATCTCCCGTCCCCTCCGTCCTGAAGGCCGCTGCCATCCTTTGTAAATGGTTTCCCGATCAGGGAACACGTGTTGCAAGGAGCACGCCATCGTGTGAAAATCGAGGCACTGACCCCGGCACATGCGTCGCGCGACCACACGCCAACAGTGGTCGTCCACACTCTCCGGATGTCTGCCTCCCTCCTGCGCCGGTCACACTGCCCTACCCTGAACGCCTTACAGAAGAACGTACAATCTCCTGACACGCTTGCTCCGAAAATTCTAACTGCAGTCACTTCTGTAGTTCTTCTTAGTTATTTCTTCACAGGAAATACGCATGACTTTCAGCAAATAGTACCTTGACCCCACTTGGTTTTTACTTTTCGTAATCAGAAATAATTCCAGGCTTACAGACAATTTGCAAGCAGAAGACACAGGCCTCACTCATGCTTCTGTCTCCTCACTGTGCACGTGAGACTTTGTTTCGTCTGCTCCCTCTATATGTGCACATATTATTTTCCTTTTTGTCAACCATTTGAGAGTAAGTTTGCAGAACGGATGCCCTCTTACTTGTAAATTTTTTCCTGTGCGTGTCCTAAGAGCAGGGGCTTTCTCCTCAAATTTCACCAAATGTTCCCGTAATGCAATAATATCATTTAGAGCAACAACAACAACAAAAACAAACAAAAAGCCCCACCCCCCTCCCCAAGAAACCAAAACAAAGGAAAAGAAAGAAAAAAGCGAAATTCTGGCACAGGACGTGGCCCTGGCCCACGCACCGTAGGCAACGGGCAATGCCAGTCCGTCTCCCGTCTGTTGGAACGGTCCCCGTTTCTCCCCATCTACGGTGCTCTGGTCAGTGATGAAAAGGACAGGCCAGTGACCAAGTACAATCCCCTCCACGCGAGCTGACCTCAAATTATTCTCTACGTCCCGTACCGAGAAAGCATTTCTCACTCATCTCAAGCATCTAAATTCCTGCTCAAAGTACATTTCTCCAAAGAGCTCTCCTTCGATTAGGGAACATTGTTCACTGCTACCTACTCACACACTATGTTGTGCTTCAGTCTGAACACTCCAGGTTCCACCTGATTTTTTAAAACCAACCGTACTGAGGAACAACTTACAGTCAATGAATTAGACACAGAAGTGCGTGGTCGGGTGAGTTGCACAAATATATGTACTCTTGTAGCTCTCACCAAAAGTAAGAGATACAGTATTTCCTCCCCCCTTCAAAAGGTTTCCTCATGCCCCCATTCCAGCTCCAGGAAACCACAGATCTGGTGTCTATCACTATCGATTAGGAATGCCCGTCACACATTTTAAAATGAATGGAGGCATACAGTACTTAATCTTTTGTGTCTGGCATCTTTTGCTCAGCATAACGGCTTTGCAATTCATCCACGCTGCTGGATGTGTCAGTAACTGGTTCATTTTTATTGCTGAGTAATATTCCATGTTATGGATAATTTGCCTGTCCTTTCATCTGTTGACGGGCATTGGCGTTATTTTTCGCTTTGGCTATTATGAACAGAGCTACTACAAACATTCAAATATAAATCTCTGCACGGACATATGCTTTTATTCCTCTTGGGTAAATTCCTAGGAGTGGAACTGCTGGATCATATGGTAAATAAGTATATGTTTAATTTTATAAGAAACCGTTAAACAGTTTTCCAAACTGGCTGTACCATTTTACATTCCCATCAACAATGCATGACAATTCCAGATGCTCCACATCCCCACTAACATTTGGCATTCTCAGTCTTTTTAATTTTAGCCATTCTAGTGGCTGTGTTGTGGTATGTCATTATGGTTTTAATTTGCATTTCCCTGATGACTGGTGATGTTTAGCATCATTTCGTGTGCTTTTTGGCCATTTGGATACCTTCTTTTACATATTTCTTATTCGGTTGTCTTCTTAAAATTGAGTTGTAGGTTGTACTTTGTGTATTCTGGATTCCAGTCCTCTCTCAGATATATGCATAGCAAATACTTCCTCTTAGTCTGTGGCTTGACTTTTTATTTTTTTAAAGGGGTCTTCTGAAGACAAGTTACCAATTTTGATGAAGGACAATTGACCAGTGCTTCCTTTTATGGGTTGCACTGTTTGTGTCTTAGCTAAGACGTCTTTGCTACGCCAAGGTCAAAAAGAATTTCTCCCACATTTTCTCTTATCAGTTTTACAGCCTTAGATTTTATATTTGGGTCTATAAATGCATTTCGAGTTAATTTTTGTGAAGAGTGTGGGGTAAGGGTCATGATTCTCTTCCCTTCCCCCCCCCCCTTTTTCGGTATCCAAATATTCCAATGATTTGTTGAAAAAAATAACCTTTTTCCCTTTGTAGAAAATCAACTGAGCATATTATTTCTATCCTTACACCCAAACCATCCTATCTTGGTTACTGTAGCTTCATATTAAGTCTGGAAATCAGGTAGTGTAAGCATTCTACATTTTGTTCTTTTTCAAAATTGTTTTGACTAGTCTAGATCTTTTGTGCTGTCACATAAGTTTTAAAATCAGCTTAAAAATTACTACAAAGAAGCCTAGGATTGTGAGGATTGTAGGTCACTTTGGGGAGAAGTGGCACTAACAGTACTGGAATAAAAATTTCATTTTTACTTATTTATGCATACATGGGCATGGGCCACATTTTATTTGTGTATTCGACACTCTACCTTGCCATACAACGTTACTCAGAATTGATATTTAAGAAATGATTGTTGGCTTCAAGAATGACTAGCCCCAGATACTATACACGGTTTACTTTACCTCCCGATGAGGTCAGCGTTACTGAACTGAAATAATTTGCTGAAGCATGCATAGGTTCTTTTTTAAAATTTTATTTATTTACTTATTTAATGTAATGTTAGTCACCCTACATTACATCATTAGTTTTTGATGTAGAGTTCCATGGTTCATGGTTTGCATATAACACCCAGTGCTCCACGCAGAACGTGCCCTCTTTAATACCCACCACCGGGCTAACCCACCCCCCTCACGAGAGACTATGGACTCCGAGAAACATGCATAGTTTCTTACCGACAGAGCTGTCATTTCTGTATGTCGATGACTGAAAGATCAGTCTAAGACCTCTAGGCACAGGGCATCTTAAAATTTCCCATCAATGATAACCTCTACCGTTATTCACAGTAAACTCTAATTTTTCCCCATGGGAGGGTCCATCAGCAGCAGTTTCATCTCGGACAGAGGTCTGAAGTTCCAGCTTATGCTGTTCTTCCAGCTTTTCTTGACCTTATATGGCTTTTGTACATAAATCTTCAGCTTGCCAGGTAAATACGCTGCCTTTCCCCCCTTCTTTCGACGTGCTCTAATCCTGCTGGCCTTGGTGCTGACTATTCTCTCTGTTCAGAGCACTCATGTGCCAGGCAGATCCATGAGGAATTCCTTCCCTTCTTCAAGTCTTTGCTCATCTGTCCCATCTCAACAAGGCCCACCTGGATGTCCCCATTTCATACCGTAACTGCCTGACCCTCCTCATGCAGCTCCGCCCCCAGACCCCAGTCCCTGGTCCTCTTCTCCATTCTTTTCATAGTACTTCACCTGTAACAAACTGCAGGATTTACTTACTTACTTTGCCTTTTGTTGAGTGTCTGTCTTCTGCCGGAAGAACAGATGCTCCAGAGCAAGAATCTGTTCTGTTCATACATGCCTCCTCGTTCCTCAGAGCTGTGCCTAGCATAGTGCTCAGCAGACTTGTTGAATAAATGAATGGGTCTCCTCCTCCCCTCACCTATGGCTACAAGCATGACTTCAACTCTCATGGATGTGGCAGTGCAGGTGTGTGGAGGTGGGAAGGCCCAAGAGCCTGACATCCTCACCAGCTTCCGCGGTTCCATTCTAAGCTGGGAAGTGCTAACTTACATGAGGATCATGGATAAAAGTAAGCTTCAGACCTACTCTTTTCTCTCAAAGTTATGTAACAAAACTCATCAGAGCCATGGAATTCTAATGAGGGCACTGGGCTGAACTTTAGGCTCTGAACGCCGAGTGTAGGACTTATCTGAGAGTTTGAGTGGATGAAGTGGATTAAGTGACAGAGTGTGGCCACTGGGAAGATGTACTCGGCTCAAAAACGTCAGAAAGATCATTGAACACAAGCTCAACTTACTTCATAATGTCCATGGAAAGCCCATTAAGGTAAGGATAAATTTCAGGAAATGTTATAGAATAGCCATGTTTAAATTTAGTACCAATACTGAATACTTATTGATTTTAAAGAAGAATATATATGCATATGCTACAATGCTAGTACACCATTTTAAATAGAGAAATTACCACACATGATTCACCTTCACTAAAAGAAAGACTATTAATCTTAAAAATAAAATTGTCTAACTGCTATTATACTTACATTTCTCTAATTTTTGCTGGTGCCAAACCATGTAAAATACATAGTTATAGAAACCAAATGTATTACCGAAGATAAGCTAGTCAAAAACAGAACCATCTAAGGTTTCAAGGCACTGCTCTCCATCCAGCACAATCCAAATCCAAGTGCGCGTGCAAGAGCAGCAACATGAAGACCATGCGTGGGTCTCCTCCGCTTCCCTCAGATTTTGGTCTCTGTGTGTTCTCAGCTTCCGAGCTTCACAAAATGTAACTTGCTCACGATTTCATTGAATTGTTAGAAGCAGGGACTTAAATGAACTAGGAAAAGTCACCCTGGAAATTCAATGTGTGAGTCAGGAGCTGAGATCACAGGAGAGCCCGGTTTCATACGCTAATGCCCTTGGTGCCCTGCCCGCTCTGTCCTCAGGACTCCTCGGGACTCATCCATCTTTGCTGACTGGCAGCTCAGCAGCTCTCTCACCTGCACTGAGCCACAAACATGTCTGGGCCATCTGTGTCCTGAAGACAGGGGAGGACATATCAGCACGTCCCCCTTCCCCACGAGTTCAGTTGACATCCTTTAGTAAAACACACCAAAGAACAGATTGCAGTTCGTCGACAGGGCAACTTCACATTCCGCCAGGCTGTATGGCGCACTAATCTCCCCCATACACAGCTGGGGTCGTCTGAGACTGGATGCCAAAGTCAAGAGCTGAGTGTGAACTTTTGTTTCGCTTCTGTAAGAAGAGTTAATGTGGCATTTATGAAAGCTCACTAGAGAAGTTTCCCAGAAATCACCACTGCAAAAGTAAGTTCAAAAGGAGCTCAGCCCTTAACATTTTACACCGTGTATGAATCATCTGTAGAGCTATAAAACCTACAGTTGAAATGTTCAGGAAACCCTGTCAATTCTTTTGCTTTTGAAAGAGATTTCTGTTGTCATACACACAATTTCGAACGTTTAATAGCATGCAGAAATAGAAAATAATCAGAGAGTGTCAACATGAATCAAATCCAGGAATTTAAGGGAAAAAAAGATAAAATTAAGACAAAATTTACTTTAATGACCACAATTTTGCTGTAATTTTTTAGATTCCCTTGGCAATTGCCCAATTTAACCAAAACCAGTCCCACTGAAGTTGGTTGGGATACAGTAAGTAACTAAGTACAACATTCGGCGATGGACTTAAGGTTCACAGAAGGAATTAATTGAAACCTGAACAGGCAGACTTTCATTTCTGTATGCTTAACGTTCTATGACCCCAGGTACTTCAAGCTTCAGTGATGTTTATTACCTTCTACCAGCTCTGCAATAATCTTTGAGACTATGTCAATAATAAGTCACAGAAACCACCAAAACTTTTTCTAGTAGTAGCTATTTTTGAGTTTGGTAAAACATAATTAAAAAAAAAAAATCTGTTTAGGACCCTACAAGCTACTTAACACTAGGTATCTAATGTCCAGGAGAATTCTAAGGAGAACACCACTATAATGACTAAATTTATGGATGCAACATATAAGAAAGCAAATATAAGGAAAAATGTAAAGAAATAACTTATCACAGAAAATCAAACTTTGTATTTTTATGACTAAGAAATACAACTCTATTACCTGAAATGCCAAGCTCATAGATTTTTCAAAAGTAACAAGTAGTTTGATTCATGTCATGTGCCTTCCCCTTCCATGCTTTCGGAGTAATCTGTATACACCTTATTGTGGTGTATGTTATATACATTAAGAGGCACCCACATAGAGTGAATGCTGTGTTGAATTTTGAACAAATCCCACAGCCCGGCTGCTACCACCACAATCAAACACTGGAAATTTCCCATCACCCCAAAAAGATATGAGATGATTCCCTCAACTTTGTGCCCTTTTGTGGTCAATAAACTCCTACAACCTGGCAATCAAAGATTTGCTTTCTCTCACCAGAGTTTTGCCTTTTCTAGAGTTTCATATACATGGAATCACATGGAATGTTATCTGTTTGGGTCTGGCTTCTTTCACTCAGGGTGATGTTGTTGAGATTCATCCAGGTTGTTAGTTCATGCCTTTTCTCACCAAGCAGTGTTCCATCGACCATAATTTGCTTACCCATTCATCTTCTGGTGGGCATGCGAGCTGTTTTCAGCTATTCTAAATAAAGGTACTATGAGCATTCATGGACAAGTCTTTGTGTGGACATATGTTTTCATTTCTTTTGGGTAAACACCTGGGAGTGGAATTCCTGGGTTATATGGAAGGTGAATATTTAACTTCGTAAGAACTTGCCAAGCTGTTTTCCAAAATGACCATGCCATTTCACATTCCCACTAGCAATGTATGACAATTCCAGAGACAGCATATCTTCGCAACATTTGCCATTATCAATCTTGTAAATTTTAGCAATGTTAATGGGCATGGAGAGATTTTGTGGTTTAACTGCACTTCCATGAGGAAGTGATGTTGAGCACCATTTCATGTACTTACTGCCCATTTGTATATTGTTTTTTTTTTTGTTGTTTTGTTTTTGCCATTTCTTACTTGGGTTTTGTCTTATTATTGAGTTGTAATTTGTTCTTTGAGTACTCTGGATTCAAAAACTAGGTCAAATATACATATAGTTTAATGGCATCTTTTGAAAAGCAAAAATTTTCAAATTTGATAAAGTTCAATTTATCAATTACTGTTCTTCATTTTGTGCTTTTCATGTATCTGGAAAAAAATCTTTGCCTATCCCAAGGGACAGAAAAATTTTCTCCTATGTTTTCTTCTAGAAGGTTTAGAGTTTTAAGTTTTTTATTTATTTTGAGTTAATTTTGTGAATGGTAAGGGTCAAGTTGCATTTTCTTCCACGGATAGACAAATATTCCAGAACAGCTTGGTGAAAAGACTCATCTTTCCTCCTTGGCACCTTGTTGAAAATCAACTGACCACGTACATATGTGGGTCTAATTCTGGACTCTACTGTGTTCCATGCCTCTATATATCCTTTCTTCCCTAGTTAATTCAAGATTTTTATTTTAATTATTTAAATAAAAATTGTATATATTTAAGGTATACAACATGATGATTTGATATGCACACGTAGTGAAATGATTATTGCAGTTAACCTAATTAACATGTAATAACATGTCCATCTCCTCACCTCGTTTCTTCTTCTTTCTCTCTCTCTCTTTCTTTCCTTTTTTGGTGAGACCACCTGAAAGTTACCCTTTTAATGAACTTCCAGCATTCAATACAGGATTACTAACTATAGTCATCACACTATACATTAGATCTCTGGACTTATTCACTGCACATAACTGCAATTTTGTACCTTTTGACCAGTGTCTCCCTATTTCCCCACCTCCCCACCGTGGCTGATGACCTAGCTTTAGAGTAGATCTCAGAATCAGGTATGAATGTCTTCCAAATTTGTTTTCTTTTTCAAAATTATTTTGGTTATCACAGGTTCTTGTATTCCCATATAAATTTTGGAAGCAGCCTGTCAGTTTCTACCAAAGCCTCCCAGGACTTTGACAGGGATAGTGTTGAATCCGTAGATCAATTTGGGAATAAATGACATTCAGCAGTATTGAGTCTTTTCCTCCATCAATATGGGACCTCTGCCTACCCAGGTCTGCGGTAACTCTTCTGAGGGGTGTTTTGTGGTTTTTTATTTTTCAGATCTTGAACATGTTTTAAAAAATGTATCCCTAGCTATTACCATTTTTTTCTCATCTAATTTCTTTCCAGTTTTGCTTTAAAAATTTAATTTTGTTGACTGTATTTTTCCACCTTTTAATTAAGCCACAGGGACTCCAGATCGGCAGCTTTGCCATCCCTTCAGAGTTCACCTTGTGTGCTCTTCTCTCCAAGTATTATTTCCGTTCCTGCCGGAACAGAGCGTGAGGAGCAGAGGAGGGGTGGTAGGCTTCCCGGGCGTGGGACTTTCTTGCAGCACACCCCTGTTTCAGAAGAAGGACACAGACACCACACTTGAGTCCACAGTGTTTCACGCAGACTCTCATTGGGTTTGCTAATGCAGTATAACCTATAATAACTCCACCATTCTCTTCAGATTGCTATAATAAATTTGACAGACATTGATGATGTTAACATCTATCAAAGGAGCTGTAAAATAAATGTGATCTTAACACCTTTGGACTTACCTACTTATAGATTCAAAGCCTGAGAAAAACCTCACTTGTAGAGATATAGTCATGTGCTTTCTAAGCACTATTAACTTTCCAATGTTAAATGCATTTTAAAAGTATGCATTTCTAATATATGTGTGTACTTCAATAACTAAGTGTATCATTGAAACATATATGTAATCTGATCAAAATTCAGGTTACCCATCTAGAAGCAAAAAAATATTTTTAAAAACTCAAAAATGCCTTTACATGGAAGGAACTAGTCTTAATATTTTAGAAACAATGCTGGATAGAACATCACATATTATAATATCATAGTCACACATATTAGCATGTTAGAGAGACTATAAGAAAGATAAAAATACCTTAAGAAATCTCACTTTCTCCCCCTTCTTCTCTTGGAAATAATAGTAACTATGAGGGAAAAGTAGAAAACTGAAGAGGCATTTTATTCGCCTTATCCAGAACAAGGCCTATTCTTTAGTCACATATTCATCGAAAAATATCTTGAGAGTGTATGTGTACGTCTCAATCTACATTTTGTAAGAACCAAGGAACATCTGAACAGCTTTCTCTATGTAAGAAAATCTGATGGTATGTTTCTTGTTCTAAGAGCAAAAAACTGGAGATGCTTCCAAATCCACGCACAGTTGTTAAATGGCTGCTTCAAGTAAAACTGTGGCAGAGAACGCAAACTATCAGACAGATGATGTTCCTGGATGGGGAGGGGGCTACTATTCAGTCACTTTCCTGCATCATCACGGAAGTAGCAGTAATCTGTCAACTAATCGTTTGTAAAGGAATGCTGCCCAAGAAACAGTATTCACTAAGTCGCTTCTTTGGAGTGTGTACATTTCGCTTCGGTGATAATTCCTAATTTAACAGTGGTCTCCTTCAGTCCCTGCCAAAATGCCGCCGCCGCAGGAGGTTTTCAGTGGGAGTCCGCGGGTGGCCCACACGGCCCGCCGGGGGCCGGGAAACACTCGCACTGGGCGCCGCTGTCGCTCCCGCCTCGGAGCACCTCCCGTGCAGAAGTCCGGCCGCGCTGGAGAGCGCCAGCCCCCAGCGCGCTGCGTGTGTGCCTATGAGTTAGCCCGCACCACCGGACGCAGGGAGCGCTGCTTGGTAGGACGCACAGTGACAAGGCCGTGGGACGGGGCTTCACCAACCGCCTCCCCGGTGTCCCAAGAGTGGTTCTCTGGGTGGCCCCAGAGGGTAGTGTTGTCATTTTACAAAGCAGAAAAGGGAAGTTCAGAGACGGACACGTGCCAGGCCCCGGTCCTGTGGCAGGGCTGGAACTGTGTGCTGGTACAGCCGAAACCCCACACTGCCTGCCTTCGAGGGACCCGCCGAAGGTGACCAAAGCCCTGGCTCCCACTTTTTCCCCTGCTTGTCTCCCCTCAGGGAGCCCCTGTTTCCTGTACTGCTCAGTAGCCCCAGGCAGCAGGCAGCAGAGGCCCCCAAGCGGGGCCTGTTCTGAGCAGAGGGCGCCCCGCCGCCAGGGCAGCTCTCATGGGCGAGGGCTGGGCCTCTGCCCTGTTCTCCCTGCAGGGACTCTGGAATACAAAAACTGAGAGCCACACTCACATTGTTCCTTAAATCCCAGAGTTTTGAGACTGTATTAGTTAGAGGACTAACGACTTTCCTTCTTCGTAAGCTTTTCCAAAGGGTAACACTAAGTTAAGGGATTGTGATAATTCATCAGGACCCCAAAGATCTGTGCTTGGTTCTCACTGTTGCTATCAAGGAACAGTGGTAGACTCCAAATTTGCCTCGTTTCAGTTACGTCATAAAGAAAAAAAAATGCTAATATGATGTAGGAAACATCTGTAACTTTAAAGAAACTGGCATATATTGGCTTAAAAATATTAGTCTTTGAGAAGTTGATTTGTGTTACTACAGCTTTCTTTCTACCCGATTTTTTAAGGAAACACATTTTTCTGTACTCAAAGTGGAGCAACACTTTTCCAACTTTTTTTTTTGAGTTTTATTTTTTTTTTGTCCTGAATAGAAACATATTAATGTTTAAAGGGTATTTTAAGGAAGTAAAAATTACCAGAGTAGTGAACAAAGTGAAATGTTAAGCTCTGTAACTGGCAAGGTGATTCAAATTAAAGAAGTCAACATGGTATCTGTAGAAGATACCAAGGAAACAGTATTCTTTTATTAAAATGGGATCTAATCAGAATTATGCTCAACTTTTGAAGATGCAGTCAGTCTTATGGGTCACTAATGTGTCACACTGTATTAGCAAAGGTAACTCATACGGCCGGGAGTACAATGTAACATTCTAAAAATACTGTAGATTTTTCTAGCTTGTACTGAGAGACTGAAATACATGAATAAACCTTTAATAGGGAAAAAATTGAACTCCACTCAAATTCAAAATCAAATCCAATGATCTTTAGCAAACCTGAGAAATCTGGTTCAGTTGTGTGATATTTTGTTTACTACAAACTCGCTGCCTTTGGCCCCTGGAAACCATCCACCAGCGGGGATCACACCTGCTTAAATGAATTTGTAATTGCTGGCAGCATTTGTGACCAAGAACTTAGCACTAGGTCACAGAAACAGTGTGGGACTTTTCCTGACCATCACCTAATTTTTTAAGTTTTGAGCACTCTGGCGCCTAGTTGGTTTTCAATACTCTTTGTTGGATGTTGAGTGAGTATCAAAAAGCTTGAATTGCAATACAATGAAATTGTGTTTTAAGACCTATAAAAAGGGCATAAATATATACTAAGCCTAACTGAACTCTAAACATAAAACACATAAAATTTTGATATTACATTAAATGGACATAAAACCAATATTCATGTATTATAAACAAAAATTAAATATTTAATTTACTGGTCTTGTTACAATTTATGATGGTTTTTGGTGGGGATTATTTGGATGGTGCAGGTGCCTCTAAAAAAAGGAATTGGATGCTTTTTTCCTTCTCCTGGCAACCTTCCTTGTGAAAGCAGAGACATTAAAAATCACAGCACTGCTCTCGGCGATGTGCTCAGGGTGGCTCCGGCTTATTAAAGGTAAGTGGGGTGTGGTGCGCGCTGGTGAGGACACAGTGCATAAGGTTCCAGCTCTTGTTCAGTTAACTACTGTCCATGGAGATGTGAACAAATCACTCGGGTTTGCTGAAGTCAATTTCATTTTCTATAAATAAGAACAAGGTAGGACTTACCTATCTCAGAGGGTTGTTACCAAAGTTGTTTATGATACATTATCAAATGATATGTTATTATATGCCAAGTGTGGAACAAATGTTACAACAGTGTCATTTTAAGAAGATCTGTAAAAGAAAGCCAGAGGAGCCCGGCCTGATAGTTCCTGTCCTCCCCTCCATAACCCCCATGCAGCTGCAGGTAGAACTGCTCAGGGTCAGACCAACAGCACGGCACCAGGAAATGCCACTACCGTGAAATCCCCATTTCTTGTCTTCTGTTCCGTGGCCACGTGCCTCTCAGCTGCTGGCCTGCCAAGGAAGACATGGGACTCTCATGGAACATTGGGTCGCTTATGGCGCTTCCAGATTCGAACCCAGAATGTTCGTTGCTTTCCCTACTAATGGCTATGCTTGCAAAACCCAATCATTTTACTTTGCTAAGCTTTGGCCACCACGGCAAACATTTCTTCTGTGTTGAAGTCTTCCTCTCCAGGACTACCTGCAGGAAGACTGACTGATTAAGTCATTCAAAAATAACAATATCCACAAAAACAGCAATGTGGAGTATGAATTAGGTACTAGGCCTCTGATGTAGGAACTGAGCCAACAAACAGAAAAGGCTCCCGGGACACCACTTTTGTTATTTTCAATGTTAGCATGAGATTTCAGCACTTCCCATGTCATTTGGGAAATTACAAAGGGAAATGCCAATTCTTCAGCCACCACTGGTGGGAGTGGCAATGAGGCTCACTCTGGGCTGGGCAGAGTCTGACCACACCTGCCCAGACCTGCGCCACACCTCCCCCCCCCCCCCCCCCCCGCCCCTGGGAAAGGAGAGTGACAGGAGAAGGGAGATCCGGGAGTGTGCAGTGAATGACAGGCCTGCCCAGTTACCACCCAGAGTGCAACACTGACCCACAAACCAAACAGCAGGAAGCGCATCCTGAAGTCAGAGGGGGCTATCAGCACAACAGCAAAGCGTTTCTTCTGACACTTTTCTCCCTGTGATCCACATGGCTTAACTGGTTGGCTCGGTTTTTGAAAAAAAACATGTTCTTGGGATGCCTGGGTGGCTCAGTTGGTTAAGCAACTGCCTTCGGCTCAGGTCATGATCCTGGAGTCCTAGGATCGAGTCCCACATCGGGCTCCCTGCTGAGCAGGGAGTCTGCTTCTCCCTCTGACCCTCCCCTCTCTCATGTGCGTGCTCTCTCTCACTCATTCTCTCTCTCTCAAATAAATAAAATCTTAAAAAAAAAAAAACTGGCTTAAAAAAAAAAAAAAAACCAAAAAACCATGTTTTTTGTTCATAAAAAGCTATTACAGTGGCAGCATTATTAGGAAAACTAAGTGGTGATAAAAGGTAAAAAAAAAAAAAAAAAAAAAAATCCAAAGAACTTTACACCTGGGAAGTAAGCCTTTCAGGAATAACAATGAGCAGAGTTGATGAGTTTCTTTGGAAGAAAAAAAAGTTCTAATTCATTAATTTTTTAAAAAAGCAACTGAAAAGAAATGACAAGACCTATCAGTGATAAAAGTTTCTTTTTTATTTTACATAATTTGGAACCACCAGAGACAGATTTAATTTGCCATTTTAGAACAAAATTTCAATGTCTGCTTGTTAGATGCTACAATATTTTTATCTACCTACCCGCTGTGTGATGAAGAGAGGAAACAGAGGTGGTGCTCATAGACAGTGAAGAAAATCTCTTCACTTAACAGGCAACACACTGATTACCGGCCACTGGAGTATTAGTGTGAACGGCATCACAGATGAATAGCAAGGGGACTTGGGTGACAAAGTCTGAGCTTTTAATGTCTAATGAGTATGGTGAACCAAACGCAAGTTTGTCCAAATCAACGCTCTCGTCTGAAAATGCTCATTATGAATTAACTTGATAATTATTCCATAATCACCTCCAATAATTACTGGATTTTCTTAGTTATTTAGAAGGAGATAGGTTAATTTCATATAAAGCAAAGATTCAACAGTGGTGCTTTGGGAAAGGGACTGTAGAGTGTTTCATTTTTTATAAGCTAAGGTATTTTAATAATGGGTTTTAAGGTTAGATTGCCTTTAATAGGATGCCTTTTGGAAAGTTTAACACTTTTCACAGAGACAGGCAATTTCCAAGCCTTTAAAGATATAAAATATGGAAAAGCTACGAAGAAAAAAACATTCGCAGAATGTTAATAAATCCCCTACATTTGTACATGTTTTCAGTGTTCCTCCCCAAGATCACCTCCGACAACGGAGACATGTTGCTGAATCTGTCACTCTATGAAGCCCAAATATTCATCTTTCTCTTAGATTACTTCTGTGAAGAAGCCCATCATAAAGACTCAAAGCGATTTTGCCATATCCAGAATTCTCATTTTAAGCCAATAGAAAGAGTGGAAAATGGGAAAATGTGCTATTTCAGAGCTCAGTTACAAAGCCACTAAATCCTACAAGTCTCACACCAGCATTTGGATAACAGTTTCGATTTTATGTGGCATATATTTTAGAATACATTTACAGCATGCATTTATAGTTTTTATCGCTTAAGGCAAAGTAAAATTGCAACTGGAAAGTAATCCACATTTGAAATGAAACCACCCAGGAGTCTTCCCAGAGACCATGCCCAAGGACTTGCAACCCCTCACACCCATGCCGGCCACATCCTATCCCTCCTTCTGTGGCCAGCAGCCCTCCATCCTGCAGCCCTCCCTGTCACCTCGCCCTTCGAAGCACTTAAGTCCCTAGCCCATGACTTAGCACTGCTCTGCAAACTGCACTGCATTCTCCCTTACTAGCCTTGGCTGACATCAGAGATGGAGCTTCTGGGAAGTCAAAATGGTACCGTGAGCTTCCCCTGATTTCCCACAGCGGCTAGAGCAGGGTGATAAGCAGGCAAGGGGCACGCGTGGATCTGGAACATTAGCTTTCCAAGGAGTCATCCAGGATCCACAGATGGCATTGGCAAGCCGCCTAGAGCTACAGGGACACCTGCGGATCCAGCGCCCCACCCGCCAGAGCCCCTTCCCCGACCAGTGCAGGAAGGCACGTCTGAATTGGGTACCTGTTCTGAGCCCCGCACCAGGTGAAGGTGCTGGTCTTGCTAAGACACTTGCAGCCTCTGCAGAGAACTGCTATTCACACTGATGGGGGAAAGGCCATGGTCAGTAAAAACACACGTGAGCACACATCAGTCAGGCTGCCGCCATTCCTTAGGTACTAGAGTCGAATTGGCTCCTGTGGGCCTTCCTCAGTCCTCTCTTGTTACCACATGAATCTTGGTATCAGAGGCGGCCAACGATCGCCTGGCCCCACTTCCCCAACGGGCACAGGGCAGAGCCAACGAGGGCAGTGCTGGGGCCCCCTGTCTTCTGCTGCATTTGGGCTTCATCTGACATGGAATTTTCTTAGCAAATAAATGTCTCAAAATAGTTCTCAGCAACATACTCTTATCTAAAAGAACTGTAATGTCACCAATGCTTGCAAATCAATCTTTTCAGGTTGGAAACTATCCTCCTTAAATTGAAGAGAGGAAATACTGAGAATCAGAAATTCAGCTATCAAAATTGTGGGCGGTGACTCTTTAAAGGGAAAAAAAGGATGTGGGAAAAACGTTACTGATATAAGAACAATTTGTTTTCCACTATGAAATTAGATATTACCCAACCATTTACAAAGAATTTATTTGTAGGAAATTTTCATATAATTTTAGTGTGAAAGATACTCATCTTTCTTTCCAGGAGAGAGAAAGACTCTTTCAACAGTGGAAGAGGTTGTGCAGAAGAACACAGCCCTTTATTCAAACTTGTCACTTTAATGACAGATAATATCCACTATATATTTTTCTTGGGGATTCCACATGGTATCGACTGGCATATACTCTAGGATTAGCTAAACTAATACCTTGAGCTAGAGCAAAAATGATTGAAAGAACACAGTAAGAACCCCGGGTTAATATTTAAGCTGGACTAGCACTTTCTATGGGGTCTCACAAATATCCAGAGTTTTCAGAAAACTTGGCAAAAGCAATCACAGATACTGAAGTACTGCTTTGAATAGATGATTTCATAAATAAAAGTGTCATTGTTTTATTTTACATTTCTCTTTCTACTACTAAGATTGGTCATTTTTCTGTGACGTAGTTCGGTTCCCCATAAAGCTTTTCCCACTTATCCTCTGATATCTTCGGGTTCTCACTCCATTTAGATTCATGTGAGTTCTTCCTACATTACAAATGTTATTTCTATTGTGGATCTCTTCTACAAATCTAGTTTGGAGCTCCCTTTTACATTTTGATAATCGTACCTTTTAATGCCCATATCGTGCTGAACAGACGATTTTATAGAGGCCACAGATCCACAGCTACTGCACAGACCCTCACCGGTGTGTGCAAGAAAGGGGTGTGAATCCAGCTTCTCTGTTAGCTTCTCAGCCTCCGCAGCCTGGCCTCACCTGGAGGGCTCAGCGTTGGTGCATACTGGAAGGCTTCTCGCTGTTGTTTCTCTGTGTTTGATCTGAATTTCCTCTACCTCGTCTTCCCCATCACGGGGCCATTTAGGCTGGTCCCTTTGCCAGCCACATACTTCACCTCTCCCTGGTACTTTTACACCCTTCCACAACCCCGACGACCACCTCTGTGTCGACAGTGCTTGAGCTGATGTCTTTACCTTCACTCAAGCTTCTACCTTCAAGTTTTAGTCCTCAGGTGCCTACTACGTATCTCCGTCTGCATGTCCTGTTGGTTCCACAAACTCCCCATGCTTTCCACAAAAACTGTATTCTACCATCCCACCCCCATCTGAGACTCCCTGTGTCTCTTTGTTGAACAGCCTTATTATCCAGTCATGTACTACAGTGTCGTCTGGAAGTCATCCTCAACCCTTCTTCCTCAAGCTCCACACTCACTCTGCTGCCTCTTGCTAGTCTGCCTCTAGAAAGTTCACAAATCTACTCCCTGTTTTTGATGCCCATCACTTCTCCACTATCGCAAGCTTGCCTCCACCTTTGTCTTTCAGAATCTTTCTTAATCATGGCCGGTATTACCTTTCCAAAAGATGTACCTAAATATGCTATTCCTCTACTCTTCAAGACATTCTGTGGCTTCCTACTGCCCCTAAGATGAGGTCCAAACACTAACATGGCAACCCCGGTCTTCCAAAATCCAAATTACTCCCTAGTTCTACTTCTGTGCCATTGCTCACTGGCCCCCATGAGAGGCAGGGCATCCAAGTCTTTGCTCATGCTTTTCCATGCAACGTGCTTCTTGCACCTCTTGTTTTTACTGACTTCTCATTCAATTTGTTACTACCACATCTGTGAAGGCTTTCATGGCCCACCTTCCCTCTCAGGACTTCATGTTATACAACCTGATTCGGTAATAATGAAAAATACGATGTAAGACAAAAGATGCCTAACCACAGTCAATGAAGAAGAGAGAAATCTTGACTACATATCTGAAAATTAGACTGTCAGCATTTATAATAATACCAATGTTGCAAATTTACAAGAAAATTACAAAAATCCAATGGGAAAATGAGGAAAGGATAGAGAGAAAATTCACCAAAAAACCAAATCCAAATGTCCAATAAATATTTTAAAAGGTTCCCAAACCCAGGAGTATTCAGAAAGAGCCAAGTGAAACACTACTGTACAAGCCTGGTACGAACGGAAAAGAGCAATGGCGTGTGCTCTCCCGCACTGGAGCACATCAGGTGAGCCAGTCAACAGACGCCATTCCCCACTGACTCAATCACCCCCTGTGCCAGCCAGGATCCTGGAGACACGTGGGTTTTCTACTCAAGCTCCATACTTTCCACTCAATTACACATTTAAAAGAGAAGTCTTTTACTTCCCCTATTCTTTATTCATATCTCTTTAGATATACATTCAGGAAGCAGTTTAAATGAACCATCTCGTCTTAGAAAATGTGCTTGAGATGCCCTACTGAAAGTACCCATGAAATGTATGGAAAGGAAACACAAGGAACGTAAGCTGCTTGCACCATCACTTCCTTGTGCAGATGTTCCAAGCATGTGAGCAAGGTGCGTGGGAGGAAGGTGCGTGGGATGGCAGTTTAGCACGTGCAGGCAGGGTTGCCTCTGTTGTTTGCTGGCTGGCTTTATGCTCTGCACTGCCATTTGGTTACTGATATTAGCCAGAGGAGACTTCTGACTGATCCACATGGATTCAAGTCACTTCACTTTAACTCACAGATGTCTCATGTTGGCTTTGAAACACACAGACAATCATAAACAGCTAGTGCAAGTAGTATCCAGGCCACTGGCAAAGCCATCAAATGTATCAGGAAGCAAACAAAAACACATAAACACAGGGCTTTAAACAAAAACACTAATTGTCTAAATGGTTAAAATTCTGTGCCATAGGATATAGCAAGCCTTTTCTGTTTTCTGCCTGTCCAGCCCATACTGCTCCTCAGAGGTATAACAGCCTATATGTTAGCATTTCTGGAACAGTTCAAAGGGCTTGAACTTGCCAGTAGAGATGTTTTCCTCATAGACCAGGGGAAAATTCTCAATTTAGCTAATCCCCCAATTTTAAATAACTGATGCTCCCTATCAGAAACCTACATGACACGCACATGTGACAGAATGCAGGTGTGGATGTCTATCATAATAGGCCCACTTAGGCTCGGTCTGAAAGCACAATGCTCTGAAGGGGCTCCAGTGAACCTCAGCAAGAGATTACCCGAGAGCTACTGGCGGAACATGGCAAGACAGAATGTCAGATTTCATACTCGGCAGACATCTACAGCAACTGACGCCTTGTAGTCAAAGGCTGTTAAATTACCTGTGAAGGGTTACTGGCAGCCCTGAATGTTTTTCTCATTGTTTATTTAGTTCCAAAAGCACTTGGTCTTTGTGCTGATTGCCCTAACTGACAGCCCAGGAAACCGGGACTTTGTAAACAGGGCACCGTTCTATTGAATTACAGGTTGCAGGTCTGTAACCAACCTGGAGGGCTGGGCATGTACAAAGAAATCCCTGCCACTCAGAACAAAGGAGCCTAATAAAAGCAAACGTTATCTCTATAAATAAAATAAGATGAAGTTAGAAGAGGGGCATAGGGACACTGATAAACTCATCCCTTTGAACAAAAAGAAATGCGGGCGACCAAAAGAGGACAACAGTCTACCGATGAGGAAACAGTTAACGACCACGGGATTCATGGTTTCAAACTGTGGCTACTCCTGACGGCAGTGCAGGACGGCGGCTGACATGTGGGGTCAGTCAATCTGGAACGAGAATGTGAGACTCTGCCTGCATCAGGCTCGCCTGACACACGCAAAACCGTACAGCGTCTACTGCTGCAAAAGCAGCACAAACCGAAATGACCAAAACCAGATTATGTGTGTATGTGGGTAGTATTTTAAATTTAGTTGTTATTGAAAGCACACAATTAAAAAGAGAAAGCTCCTAAATTAGCTGAATAGGAAGCCCTTTCTCTATATATGGGCATGAGGGGGAAACCGCCCCATCACCACCATCGAGCTCATCTGTGTGCGTGGACACTTGCTATAATAACATACAGTAGAAAAGAAAACGTTACCAAGAACTATAAGATGCATTGGTATGAGGCTCCAATTCTTCTCTGAGCATTACTTATTAAACAGATACCATATGTTACCACATTATCATGCCCCAAAGACCTCCTTTTGCAGGTTGAAATTAGAAAAATCAAGGCTTCATTAGTATAACTCATTGATGTTGATCATTTTAGGCTCCTCTTTAGAACACTGAAATTTAATCTGCAGAGAAATGGTGCTATCTATAAGCTATTTTTCCCTTAGACTTATCTTGGCAAGTGTGAATTATAATTTAATAAAATTATAAAAGTAAAGAAAATGTACCATCCGTGAATGTTTCCCTTTTTCCTGCCTTTTTTTTTAATTCCCAAAGCTCAAAGTAGAGCTTCTATTAAACAGGCTATGTGTGTTTTTATGAATGACCTTCAATCATTGGTAAATATAATTATAACCGACAAATTCTTTTCAAAACTACTTGGCTATAAGATGCATCTTCCACAAGAGAACATATGCTTAGATAACACTGTATCAAGCAATTCAGATCTACACACTATAGAATCTTTAGATGCATAACCACAACATATGGGTTACTATACAGTTCTCAGGGAGCAGAGAGCTACTGTGCAAGCCCATACTGTGATATAACCAGACTTACACGGATAATATATTGCCACAATTCTGCTTCAATTAAAAGCATATTTCAGCAGAAGCCCAGGATGTCGACTCTATGCATTTTAATAATGCCAGACTACAACTCTGCTTATGCTAAATGTACATTGCTCAAATGGATTCAGAATTATGCTTTATATAAATAAAGACTGAGCATATTAAGACAAAATCCTGCATAACCTCAGTGCGTATTAATTGCACAGTCCCAGAATCTGCCAACGGTTCTACACATTGCGCCTAAAAATCAGTAAATCGATATCAACTAAGATTTTACTAGTATTTTCATATCAAACTGTTTCTCACTCTTTCCTCCCAAAGACAGAGCAAAGTAGAAGCTGAGCAGAAGAAAGACTTCTGGAAGGTGCCCAGTTTCACGAGACGTACATAGCATATATGTTGGGAGTTTCTAAGGCCACAGTGATACTATCAGAAACCTCTCCTACATAAACAACCGTGGCAATCCTACATTAGTGTCACCTTATGCCACAACCACCTAACTTCCATGTAGAGCATTTAAAAAGTTTTAGAACAAAAGAAAAAAATCTGCATTGCTACTGGAAGTTTTCACTATGTAAGTCATAATGAATGTTACTGAAGGGTATAAACATTATGTGTGTATGTGGGTAATAGTCCAACCACTCTGTAATATTCCAGCCTCTGTAAATTCCAATCACTCCACATAAGACAGTTTCATATTAACATAATCAGGTAAAGCTGCCTAAGGTAATTTGATACTTAGGGAAAAAGGGTGAGATGTCATTAGAACCATCTTTAAATGAATAGCAAATTAAACTATGACAATGCCACCATTCTGAAGATCTTTCCTGTTTTAACTCTTTATTATTAAGATTTATAGAGGTATTGAGATTTTTCAAAGAGGAAGGGTGGAGACCTGATACCTACCACAAGATGGGATTCAAGAATGATAGAACAAGACGTGAAGGGTCCGTGAATCACAACTGTGAAGTGAGCTGCTCGTACAAGAGGACCAGCATTCACTTCACAGGACACACAAGATGCGAGGGTGTGTAATCTGCACTGTGTATTTTTCCTTTTTTTTGGAGTATAAATATCTTTTCATAATAGCTATTAGAATATAAATCTGAATACTTATATATATGTTATGATAAATCAATTCAACTGCCATTGAAAATAGAGCCAGTGTGGATGTAACTAGTTAATTTGCGGTCATACCAGATTAGGGTGGGCCCTCAAGTCAGTATGACTGGTGTCCTTATAAAAAGGGGAAACCTAGACAGAGGCATGCACACAGGAAGACTGTCCAGGAAGACTGGAGTTCTGCTGCCACAAGCAAGGGGCCACCTGAAACTAGCAGAGAGACACGGACCAGCTGCTCCCCCACCACTCGGAGGAGCACGGCCCCGCCGGCACCTGGATCATGGACACCTGGCCTCTAGGACTGTGAGGCAGTGAATTCCTGTTGTTTGAGCCCTCCATCTCTGGTACTTTGTTATGGTGGCTCTAGCAAACGAATATACCGTATTTGTTTCAAATACTACTATAACTTTTACAATATTAGGAATATCTAGCAAATATTATAAAGCTGAAGATGGACAAAAGATATTTAGTATCAATGTTTGTCTCAATCACCTCCAACAGACTTGCTTTTACGGAACTGTGTGTTGGTCTGGCACCACGAGTCAATACTGACAGACAACCATCCAGTAAGATGGATTTAGAAAACCTGCTGCCGGTGTTCCCTGTGTCACACAGTCTCCTCTTGAGTTCTCTAAATTGTGTTTGATGGCTGCAGCAAAATCTATAACATCATCTACTGTGGTTCTCAATGTATGTAGTTATTAGACACAATGATATTACAAATGAGGGATGGCCAAGGACAGCAAAGGGAGGCAAGGTCTCTATACCTCACTCAAACTGGTAAAATGGTGACACCAATTAACTGTGATAAGTTATGTTTATGTAATTCAATAGCTAGAGTCATCACTAAAAATGCTATATGAAAGTGAAATACTCAAAAATCAAAATTGAATTCTAAAAAAAATGTTCAAGTAAACCACAGAAATGCAGGAAAACAAAAACAAAAACAAAAAAAACCCCTGAGAAACAAAAAGCAGGGAGAGCAAACAGTAACAAAAAAATAAAATGGCTGATGTAAGCCCTAACATGTCAATAATTACAATAAGTCTAAGTGGTTTAATATACCAACTAAAAGACAGAGATTGTGAAAGAGGATACAAAAAAATATAGCCCATCATATGCTGTATACAACAAGCATATATGTTTCATTTCAAATATACTGACAGATGTAGGCTGAAAGTAAAGGGATTAAACATATGCTACACAAACATTACTTTAAACAAAAAAAAAAGCAGAATCGGCTACCAATAAAGTAGACTTCAAAGCAAATTAAATCACTTGGGACTGAAAGGGTCACTTCATAAAAACAGTGGGTCGACCTACCAAGAAGACATAGCAATTGTGAACGTGTATGCGCCAAGCAACAGAGCTAGAATGTGGGAAACAAAGGGAGGTCAGGACCCGAGCTCAGGCGGTGGCAACAGGCCAGATTTGGGAAGCTCGGAGCAGACTAGAAATGACCAGGTAAAGGTGGTGCTGAGAGCAATGAAGGCCTGGAGGATGAAGTGAAGGTCTGTAGCTTCAACCCTTGGGCAATCCCAGCCTTAAAGGAGACAGGAAGCTAGGAGGAGGATGAGTAGAATTATGGCAAGGGGTGGGGGGAGAAGCGAGTAGGGAGCAAACAGCTTCTGCCCCTAGAACGGAGTGTTCACATGTATTCTTGTGTTTGGAGGAAGGTGGCAACAGTGGCTGTGAATACGGCGGCTCCAGTGGTAGAAATTAGTGGGTAATGGCCCACAGTGAGAGTGTGCGGGCAAGGGGAAAGAGGACTGGTGTACTGGTGAGCACGATATTTAAAGGGTGGAAAAAGGGACAGAAGTCAGTGAAAGAGACCAAGAGCTAAAAGAGGACATCTAAAAAAAACATGGTGTCTCATCAAGATAAATCAACATTCAATCAAACCCTTAATAAAAATGTCTGATTGCAAAAATAAGTAGCCCATGCTTTGTCCTCTAGACCCCAACTCGAAAAAAGGTCCCCGTCACAACCAGCAGCCTGGTCCAGGAAGCCTGTTTGGCCTTGTGGGTCCAAGACCCTCTTCCCCTTCCCAGAGACCCCTGGGTGGACAGAAGCACAGGTAGGGGACCTCAGCACAGACACGCAGCCACATGGCCAGGGAACCCCACCCTGCCCCCTCAGACAGAGCAGAGTTAAGTGGGAGCTAAGGCAACATCAGAAAAACCAAGCAAACGGAAATAACACTGCAAAAGCATCAGAACTAAAACACCACTGGTATCATAGCCTACAAAATATGCTAAGGTCCACACTAAACCACAACAGGGTAACTACCTACTAAAATAAAAACTCTAAATATAATCTAGAGTCTCCTAACATAACAGACAAAATGTCTTGGATACAGTTTTTAAAAATCACTTGTCATACCAAGAACTAGGAAAATCACAATGTGAATGAGAAAAGATAATTATCTTATGCCAACACGAAGATGAATCAGATGTTAGAATAATCTGACAAGAATTTTAGAGCAGGTATCATAAAAATGCTTTCACCATAAATTACAAATTCCCCTGAAACAAACAGAATAACTAGTAAAACCTAGCCAGCAAAAAAATTAAAGTCACAAAAAAGAAGCAAATGGGATTCACGGAACTGAATTATACAATAAAAAATTTTTAAACTCATCAAGTGGAGATGACAGAGCACAGACCCCATGACCTTGAGGAAAGACCACTAGAATTCCCCAACTGAATGAGAGAGAAAATAGACTGGGGAAAAAAAAAGGAAGTGAAGCCTAAGGGGCCAGTGGGACAATAACAAAGGATCGGAACACTAGTGCGAGAGAAGACAGACAGCAAAATGAAAACATATTTAAATAAATCCTGCCTGAACACTCCCCCAGATTTGGTGAAAGATACCCACAGACCAAGAAGGAGATAACCTCAAAGAAATCCATGTGAAGACACATCATAGAACTTTTGGTAATTAGAGACCAAAAAGGAGTCACGAAATCAGTCAGAGAGATATGATGCATTACCTGTATGGGAGCACCAATTCAAAAGGACTCCCATAGCTTCAGAGAGAATCTCTTCATTATGGCTACCAAAAACAATAGCTTAAATTATAGCATTTATAATTTTTAATGCCTTTTACCAGAATTTCCAAAATGGAAGGCATTAAAAAAAAAAGACTTCTACTTTGTTAGAGATTAAAACAGCACCCCACCCTTTACCAAATCGGGGTTATTACCTGCACAGTATATCTGGACCCAAAACAAAGAAGTTCTCTCTAACG
The DNA here is from genome assembly GCF_002201575.2 of Neomonachus schauinslandi. Taxonomy (NCBI): domain Eukaryota; kingdom Metazoa; phylum Chordata; class Mammalia; order Carnivora; family Phocidae; genus Neomonachus; species Neomonachus schauinslandi. The sequence continues at coordinate 4,029,177 of NC_058416.1, forward strand.
CTATGGGAATCATAGTGATACACTGCTAAAACGGAGATCTTGGAGCACCACACAAAGCCGCTCTGATTCCTTAGGTATACCTGGGATTTTTAACAGACAAGCCTCCGCAAGTGATTCTGACATCAGCAGTGTATACTATATTTGGACAGATACTAGATACACATATCCTGTGGATCAAAAAGCAAGAAAATATTAACCTTCAGCATTTGTTTGTAGAAGGCAAACTAAATTAAGTATATGTAATGAAAGCCAACAAACATTTAAACGTTTAAAACAAGGGAACTAGAATGAGAAAAGAGAAAAGCAATTTACACGTTTACTTATAAGACGCTAGTTCAGAAGAACCGAAAAAAAAAAAAAAGGTTGTTGAATCAAACATCTCAGACACATTTCTAAAATTTTCTTACATGACAAAGCAAGATGGATTACTATAGATTCTATTATATTTAGAAGAAATTCCAAGGTTGCAAAGGAAAAAAAAAGTGCTTTTGAACCAATCATCAGATTTTTCTTTATTCACTCTCACAGTGTTTTTATTGCAAATCATCTCATAGCCTTTTTGGAAGCTGGTGGGGTATAAAGCTGATGTCTCAAATAAAAGATGCAGTCAGGTGAAGGGAGGCCCGTGGGCGGCCTCCCGTGTGCACGGTGCCCTAGAACCCTCTAAAGCAATCCTTCATAAGACCTGCGGCTTCATTCCCTAGACTACTGCATCCCATCCCCTTGCAGACCAGGATCAGTGGACACCCCAACAGACTTGACAGTCACTCTGCCTCCTATTCTTATCTTATACTTGTTCAAGTAGGTTTCACATGGCAGGTGAGCTCAGAAAAGGTTTCAGGCACTGACAAGTTTGACCTTGGCTGCAAAAGCCATTCTTGTTCCCCAAGAGGGTGCCACAAATATTTCTGTTCACTCAAGGTCAAGAGGCGGCTGTAAGATCCTGGCCTTGGCCCTGGACTGCTTCTCTTTCTGAGAAGCAATCCAAATTCAACCAGGTATTAGTCGTCCTTTTTAGACGTATACAGGCATGGAATTTGTCATTAAAAGATGGGAGGGTTTTTCCAATACTTTTCTACATATGTTAAATTCTCCAATGTAAAATCTGCAAAGTGTGGCAAAATGTAACTATGCTAAAGCCATGAAAACATAGACCACCTAAAATTTAAATACTCAGTAACATAAACATTGCTTTATAATGATGTGAATTGTTTCTAGTGCAGCTGAAGGATGGATACTCTGTGACCAATAAGATTTCTAGCCATGAACATAAGATACTATTAGTATTCATTCATTAATTTATTAATTCATCCCACAAATTACTCAACCAAGTACCAGGCCTTCAAAGGATTTATAGTAGAAAAGATGAATAGGACATAAGCAATCGCAACGCAGTATGGCAAGTGCCGTAGAACATGAACACAAGTGCTGGGGAGTGGAGAAGAGTATCAGACCTGGCCTGGGGCAGTCAGGCAGGCTTAGCCTCCCGGAGGTGGGAGCAGAGGGTAGAGCATGTGCAAAGGCCCGGACCCAAGAACAGAGGCATTTAGGAGTGGGCATGGCATATTTGGTACGCATAAGAGTTTTAGGGCTAAGGCTCATGATGCAAAGATGGGGGTGGGAGGGATCACTTCCCGAGGGGACGACACTCATCCATTCCTGCAGGAGACATCCAGAGCCTCTAATGTGTGCGACGTTCAACATTTGCCTTTGGATGGATCTTCACTGGAGGAAAAGACAAATAAGATACACACCCCTAGAGATTATACCTATCTGGTAGATGTTAAATTAGAAAGAATATGCCTAATGACGTCGTATTAGACGTTATTTTGGAATCTTGTAAAGGTAATTACATGTTGAGTTATTTAGGGAAATAGTTCAGTCCCTAAAGATGGCAAAAAAACAAAACAAAACAAAAATCCAAAAACCAAAAAAACCCAGCAAGGAGGATTTTCCATGTATTAGGGAATTTTCTTTCTTTTTTTTTTTTTTTCTTTTAAAGTAATCTCTATGCCCAACATGGGGCTTGAACTCATGACCCACAAATCAAGAGTCACATGCATTACCGACTGAGCCAACCAGGAGCCTGTATTAGGGAATTTTCAAGAGAAAGTTTGTGTTGCTTCTTACCAACAAAAGGAAATATTTCTGATGTAGACAATACAGATTTTTAGTAATCAGAAAGACACATCACTGATACCATGTCAAAAGCAAGAAATAAGATGCAAAGCAAGGATCACTGCAGGAATCTTCTTTATTTAATGAATAATAAAAACAGAAACAAAACATAGAACTAAAGGAAATGGCTTCCCAAGCTCTGATGAAACTGGTTTTGATGAAATACATAACCTGGTGAACCTGGTTTTCCGACCCGTGACCTTTCAGGTATCGATACCAAACTGCTGCCATTCCCAAAACTTCACAGAAACAGGATCTGCAGAGCAAGTCTGGATCTGATCATTAGCACAGCACAACTGGGAAAAGAACACGGATGAGTGGGTAGGTGGTCCATTCTGACTTCCAAGATTGGTAAGTACATTTTTCACAAACCGGCCAAAATGCAGAGAAGCCTCACTCTGCTGGAACTTTCTGAGCACCGGACAAGTGTGTGGCACCAGCGCAGGGTGGCGAAGGGCACGCACAGCAGCCAGACCGTGGGTGCCTGTGTGCCCTGTCACTCACCAGCCCCGTGACGGTGCACAAGGGCCCTAAAATCTGACCACCCGGCTTCCCCCTCTGTAGAATGGAGAGAGTAGCAGTACCTACGACAGAATGGCTGCCAGGAACAAAGGAGTTCAGCGAACATACGGCTAGAATGTCAGTAAGTGTGAGGCACTGAAAAGACAGACTGCCTGCAGATGAGGTCCCAAAGCGGAGCAGAGAGGAGGATGGGAAGTAGCACCCATTAAGTTCCTCGTGCGCCTTAGACACTCTACCCAGCACTTTACACTTACTATCTCATCTAATTTCCTAATAATGCTGTAATAAAGAAGCACGATTACCTAATTGAAGATAGTATTATTTTGGGATTTCAAACTTCAGAGAAAACCCCAATTACTCAATTCTACAAAACCTGAGAATAATAAGGCTGTTAGAATATGGCATATAAGCACTTGTGATATTAGTAATTGGTTAAGTATGGTATACAAATGCACTAACCTTGGGTCCTGAGCTTTGCATAAAGAAGCCGGGCTATTGGATACAAACTCCCACCAGAATGTCTATCATTTCAACACTGCCCTAACTGGGTACAATGGCAGTGTGAAGTCATCATGAGGTCTTAAATGGCACCATGCCTGTGATTTTGAACATTTCTCACTTACTTATGGAGAAACTTGCAACCCCAAAATTTTCATCTGTACCTTACATACCAAATGGCAGATAGTCCATCAGTAGATGCATGTTTAAACTCAGAAATCAGAAGCACTGTTGAAATCAAACTAATTAAAGCACAGCTCTGCTGAGGAGATCTTGCCTGGAAGGAGAACAAAGGGATTCCTAAGTGTATTCCATTTAGAGAGGGCAAAATTGGCCAGTCTTCCCCAAAGGGGCAGAGAAAATGTTTCAAAGACACACAAAAAGACCACTTCAAGACAACAAAAATGTGCTAAAATGAATCAGCTATTTAGAATCTCTTCAAAGGCACAACAGACGCACAAGGGTGAAAAAGGCAGAGGCCCAACAAGGAGACACACGGCGCTGGGTCGAGGAGGATTAAGAGGAGGGTCAGGCGCCGCCAGGCCAGATCCCAGCCAGCGCACCCCAGGACCAGGTGAGTGAGTGTGACTGCTCTGGTTCCTGACTTACTGGAGTGACAATTACCCTGATGTGATGATGATGACGACGGCATAATTTAAATTTAAAACAGACAGGAATCTGCCTCAACTCTTTATTCTCTAAAAAAAAAAAGAGGTATTTAAGCAAAAAAGGTAATGGGCTTTAAGTACAAACATACAGATTGACTCACTTTTTGTTTTGAATTCCGACTGGCAGTTGGTTTACTAAAACCCTCATCTAGCATCTACATCTGTGTGAAGTTTTGCAATCTCGAACAGTTCCTCTGAAATTAAAAAATTTACTTGGGAGATGAGGTCCGAAATATAAATACTACCCTCTGTTATCAAACACAGGGTGCTGACAATCTGCTTGAGGTTTATATAGAAAAGAAGAAAAATTCTACTAAACAAAGTAGGTTATATATAAATATTCCCAAGTCTTGGTGTCAGGAAATTTTCAGTCACCGAAGGGTCTGATGGAGAACAAGGTACAGGTAGTGACACACCGGGAGACAGGTGTCCTCCATGTGTCTAACCATCCCCACTGAAATGTCCACATCCCCATCCAAGCCCTATCTGGCTGTGCCACCTGTCAGGCCTGCAAGTACTGGAAAAGGTTTTATGTGCAAATGGGGTCACCTTCCTCCCAAAGTTAAACGTTACTCTTCTTCAGTCAAGACCACAATGAACAACACACCTTTGCTAGAATCTTAGACTTCATAAGGTCCTACTGTCACATGCCAAAGTTGCTGGAGAAGCCTTCTTGCTAGCTGTTATTCTATTCATTTACTCACTTCATGCCAACAATTACATGGTGCTCCTCCGAGGTAGCAGGGATACGCGGTGAATCAGATGTGCAAACCTGCTTCATGTCCGGAAGGCTTTTGCTGCCTCGCCCCTCTGACTAGAAAGTTTTGGTTCCAGGTCTTTTCGTGGCTGGCTCTTCATCATGCACATACAGATCACATGCTTCCTCTTCAGAGAGGCCCACTGTGAGTAGTCAACTCAAGGTAACCTGCACGCGCATGTGCACACACAGACTCGGGAAGTGATGAGGACAACAGCGGTCTCCCCTTTGCTGCCCCCTGACTCTGCTGTAACCCGGAACTTGCACACAGGTTGCACACACGGGAAGAAACTTAACACATACTTGATATTAAACACATGCATCGATACACTCAGTCATCAGTGCCCAAAGATGAGGCATGTGCTGTGGTTCTCCAGACAAGGGAGAAGCTGACAAATACTGAGGGGTTCACAGAAGGCTTCAGAACACATAATGCTTGAGCTCATCCTGAAAAATGTGTCCCCTCCACCAAGGGACAGGAAAGCAGAGGTGGGAAAGGCATTCTAAATTCCTTATATAAAAACAATGATAAACATTTTCCCCTCAGAGGACTCTTATCATAATAAGAGTTGCCATTTGTTAAGTACCCAGTATATGCCAGGAGTGGAGCTTTCCATATATCTCCTCAATAAATCTGGAAGATTAGTACTATCACACACATTCTGTGGGAAAGAAAACAGAGGTTCAGAGAGTTTAAAATACCCGCCCAATCTATAAAAACTCCTTCTATTATGGCACTATCTACCTTCCTCCCAAAATAGAACTCATCTTCAAATTATTCTGTGAATAAAATAGGAACTGTCAATGCAGACATCCAGGGAATTCACTAATTAGATACTTACTACATAAATATCTGTATGTTTACACAAACTGACATTTTCAAGTTCTTAAAATCTATAAAGAATAACAGATTGTAACCCTCTCCTGTTTATTCCTCAGAACAGTTTCAAAATTCAGTCCCTCATCTAGCATGTTCCATTAAGAAAAAACAGAGAGAAGACAGTGACTCACTCAAAAAAAAAAAAAAAAATCAGAAGTTAATTTAATTACTGCAACCCAGTGCAGAGAAGCTGGCCATGTGAATGTCCTAGATGTAAGAGCACCCGCCCAAGGACGACTCGCGGTTGACCGAGGGCCGTGTGAGACCGAGTCTGACTAGCTGTGGGCCTGACCGGAGCATCGCTAGGTGAAGGGCGATCAGAGAAAGAGAAGCCCACACAGGACTCAGAAAAGGAAACATGGGCCTGGAGCACTGTGCTCAGGACCACCCAGAGAAAGAGGCGCCTGGAGAATGACTTCCAGAACCACAGGGCCACAGGGCCACAGGGCCACAGGGCCACGGGGCCAGCCAGGCTCCTGCCTCAGGCTAGCAGAGCAGGCCCTGCCCTTAAACTCAACTCAATGACTCTGTTCCGGCTTTAAACTCAGTAAAGCAACATTCTGACCATGATTTGGCTTCACAAGCAGCAGTTTTCTAAGGGGAAAATGTGTTGATTGTTGACAGGAGTATTCGAGTGTGCTTGACAGTAATATTTCTCAATTTAAAAAAAAAATTAATTTATATAATTATCTTGCAAAATTTAGTTATGGTGGCTCTGTCAGATTATCTCTGGTTATCGATAAGATCATGTTTCAAGAACTGCAAACTGAGGGCCACCCCTGGGAACCCAGGTGAGATTCTGCCCCTCAGGTCCCATGTTAGAACTCCACACGAGAACACCACTTCCATCCTTCAAGCCTTCCTTCTCCCAAAACACATTCCTCACTGCCTTCCAATCACTGCTCGAAGCTCATCTCCTCCTTTAAGCCAACCCACATACATACGTTGAACACGGAGAGCACATAGAGCTTGGGTGCGGTCCCCACTGTGCTCCCCAAAGTGCCACAAGATGGAAGGTGCCAAAAGGAATACAAAGCAGGGTGGTGAGAGACACAGCTGTGTCCACTGTAACTAGCCTTCATCTCTGCATCAGCCGGAGCTGATCCTACACTATGTCTCTACACCATACACATGACACAGGATGTATAGCACCTCCCGACGACACAGCAGCCCTGTCCTCCATCTCTCTACACCAGCCGGAGCTGATATGATGTGTGCTGCAAGTATTATATACGGACAATGAAAATGTGATCAGAGCATGCACACTGGACTTGTACACTAGACTGGGAAAATGGTCAAGTAGCTAACGAAATTTGGTAGAGACAACTGCAGTCTTATACCGTGAGGAAATGGGACATCATCACACGAGCAGAGGACACTATAAATTTACTCAGTTTAATGAACAAGAAACACCTACAGTTGTATTAACTGGATACTGGGGATTTCTTTTTTGCCCTTCAGTTTACAGTCTAGGAAAGGAGCAATTTTTCAAGATGAATCGAAAATGGTGTTAGACTTCTGATATGGAGCTTCAGAGAGAAAAGAACCAGGAACCTGGCAAGTTACCGGGGTACAGATGAACTTTCTGAAACTGGACCAGCGGGCTACACAGGGAGGTCAGGCAGGCCCTGTCACGGACGGGGTTGGCGGGGGACTGCGTGACTGCAGGCAGAGCAGGTATGTACAAGAAGAGAGCTTTGCTGGCCCTGCAAGGCCTGTCCCAACCAGGAACTTCTATCTGCAATCTGGCTTGGAGTCTGACGGCTTTCCTAAGCCCTGTGAGGAATGAGCAGACCTCCAGCGCAGCTGCTTGGGTTCTGACGTGGTGGGACTTCAGGCAACTTCTCTGGTACCACCACTTTGGAAAACAGAGCATTTGGAACACTATTTCTCTGAAAATTTTACCAATGGAACTTAACCCCACCCCTCCTTACCCATTATGCAGCCATGTAGCTCCTAGAAAGAACTGTCTTGCTTCACAATGAAGACATGCCAGAGTACTGATCATTTCAAACGTGTCTGACTCCCCAATGTACCTCCCCTTGACGTGCTGGCTCTCTCATCCTCTGATCTCGAGGGGCCAGGCTTTTTCCTCCCCGTCTGTTCTCTGCCAGACGGACTGAACTCCCTTTCAGTTCTCAGGTCCTTTCTGTACTGGACCCACAGGTACCCCGTGTGCCCCACGCCCCCAGGACTAAACCACACCCTCCAAGCCCACCATATGCCCCACGGATCGCTCCCTAGATGTGTGCGTGTCAACACTCCCTAGTTGCTCTTCAGTTTCTCAGTGCTTCCAGTCCCTGCATTTCCTTTCACCCTGCCTGCCTGAGTGACCTTCAAATGTCCCTCAGCATTGCCCCGAGGATCCCCAAGCTGCTAATGGTTACTTCTCCCTTCATCCGTGTCATGAGGCCACACTCAGGTCCCCACCGGTGGACCACCCTGTTCCCCCACCACTGGTGTATCTGCCTGGCTTATCATATATAACCATCTTCAGGGTGGAACCGAATTACACTGCTTGGAGCTCCAGTCAGAGTGGATGCATTCCAGTGATAACTGCCCTTCGTATCCCCACCAATACGCCATTTGCTCTCCTTGTAGCAGTGTGTATTATGGGTCTACAAGGGCACTCTGAAAGGACCATGACAATGAAGTTCATGGTGGCTGAAGTGGACTAAAGGCAGGACCTGAATGGCAGAAACTGTTTAAGGAACAGCCCTTCCCCTGAGCATTAGGGGTGATGTGATTCTGTGATTTATAATAAATACATCTGGTGTCTTTCCCCATTCCCGGAGAACAGCTCCTAAAGTCCTGTAATTTCCTAAGTGATAAGAACTCTAGGCCTGTCTTGTTCCAATGAGGTGGCTCTGGGTAGGCTCCCAGGTAGTTCCTCGATGGGGCTGGTCACCAGAAAGTCCAAGCCGTCATCACAGGCTTGGAATTTTCAGCCCCACCCTCTACTTCTCTAGAGAGTGGGCTAGAAATAGAGTTAATAATTGATCATGCCTACTTGAGGAAGCATCCATCAAATCCCAATAATATGGGATTCTGAGAGCTTCCAGGTTGGTGAACACATCCGAACACTGGGAGGGTGATGCACACCCCACCTTCATGGAGACAGAAGCTCCTGTGCTAGGGTCCCTTCCAGACTTTGCCCTATGTATCTCTTCATCGTTCATCTGGATCCTTTGTCACATTCTTTTTTTTTTTTTTTTAAAGATTTTATTTATTTATCTGACAGAGAGAGAGATAGCAAGAGCAGGAACACAAGCAGGGGGAGCGGGAGAGGGAGAAGCAGGCTTCCCGCTGAGCAGGGAGCCCGATGCGGGACTCGATCCCAGGACCCTGGGATCATGACCTGAGCCGAAGGCAGACGCTTAACGACTGAGCCACCCAGGTACCCCCTTTGTCACATTCTTTAATAAACTGGTAAACATGTGTCCTTGAGTTCTGAGAGTTCCTCCAGCAAACTAATGAAACCTAAGGAGGGCATGTGGAAACCTCTGATTCATAGCCAATCAGTCAGAAGCATGACAAGCTGGACTAGGGACTGGCATGTGAAGTGGGTGCAGTCTTGTGGGACTGAGCCCTTAACCAGTGGGTTGTGGCGTTGTCTCCAGGTAGACGGGGCCAGAACTGAGTTCCACAGCAGGATGTCCAGCTGGTGTCGCACAGAACTTCCTGGGGAGGGGAACCCCCACCCTCTGGCGTCACAAGGGCTGTACGTGGGGTTACTGTGTGAGTATGGGAGACAGACAGGAACAAGACGCTTTTTACAACTCAGATAAATGTGCCTAAAAAAAGAATTCTTAAGCCAAATGTCTGTTGCTGTATGCTATAGGCTAATGCAATGATGTCTATTGCTCAGTACAGTTGTTTCATACATTCTTAGCCTAAAGTTTAAATATATGGATATATATGTGTATTTATATTTATAAAAATGCATTGGTTTCTCATCCAATAAAACTGGTAGCGATGGAAGCTTCAAATGATAAAATTAGGCTACCCAAGATCAGAAAAAAAAAAAATTCAGCCTAGTTGTACTCATTAAAATATTAATAATTCTTGTGTGGTTACAGTGTCAGTCCTTCTTAAAGTACTGATTTCTTACTAAATGACAATGAAAACTTTCATATTATTTCTTCTTTGTCCAATATTTTTTATTTTATACACTAAGCTGAAGAAAACAAGCTTAACAGAATATCTGTATTGACATAATCATATAGCTATTAATGATACAGGTTAAGCATATACAATAACAACCACACATAAAGAGATGAGAGTAATACAAGTGTCTATTTTAAAAATAATCATTTTAGAATAAATCTGGTCTGTTTCTCCTAAATAACTGTTTCCAGATGAGATGGTTTTAGAAATAATTTTAAGCAAGCCAAGTGATTAAAAAATGTTTTTCTAGTTTATACTACATGCTGAGATGGCCCATTTTCCTTTTTTTAAGAGAGCATTGTTTTAAAATCTTGAACATCTCAATGTCAGAAAAGTAAAGAGAAATTTAACTGAGGTAAATACGTTAAAATACATATTTATGTATACACACACACACACACACACACACACTCCCTTCTTTCCCTTCCTTTGAGCCCATTCTTTGTTTTTTTTCCTAACACTTAAGGTCTCGGTTTTGCCCCAGAAAAAAAAAAAAAAAAAAAAAGCCTAACAACAGTGCCCTTAGGTGCATCTGATTTCTCTTGGTGTCATCGGATCTATCAAAAATAAATTTCCAGTCTATACAATGACATAAAAATAAGGTATTGTATCTGGGTTGTGAAAGATACTAGAATACTCTGCTGTCACATTCTTGGGGGATTAAAACAAATCTTCTACATTTCGTTACACAACTATCTGGAAATCTTTTCAATTAAGTATAATTCAGGAACACTAACAAGAGTTTAAAAGCACCTCTCTAAATAAAGCATACTGTTAGCAACTGTTGGGCTTAATGACACGAAGATGGGAACATTTTTCTCAAGAAAGTTGTGTGTAGTCAGGAAGACAATCCTACCCACAAGAGAGAGAGATACAAGGGAAATAAGTACTCCGGAAGTTTAAAACATTCCAAGCTAAGGAGACTGAGGATGTGTCCTTGGAGGTGAAGAAGAAGCACATGGTGAGTGTGCAAGTAGGAATACACAGATGCCAAAGTCTACCAATGGGGGCTGGACTGCCTCGCCCCAAGGGTGCAGGGTCTTTGGCCAGAAGGCAGCAAGCCCAGTAAGGGGCACCAGGCTCAGGGATCAGACCTCAGAGAGAAAGCTGGCTTCCACCCTGCATTTGACTGCCTCCTCCACCCCTGCCCCATGGTCACCACCTCCGGCCACGACCATCCTGTCCCCGAGCACTCATTTCTCCACATAGCACCCAGAGTGACTTTTTTCAAAATATAAACCAACATAGCCTCCTTCTCTCTCGCTCACCCCTTCCATGGCTTCTGTCAGAGTCAGAAGAAAAATCCTAAAGGCCTCCCTGTGGATGAGGCCTACTCGGCCCACCAGTCTGGCCCCCCTTCTGGTCACCCTCCTCCCACGCAATGGCCGCGCCGCACACTGCCCCGCAACAGACCCACACGGATCCGGCCCCACCTCGCTCACACTCTGCTCAAGAAATTTCCTTACGACTCTGGGGGAGAAGCCTACGTTCCTTATCTTCGTAGTGGTGGTGGCTTTGAGGGTTTATACATACGCCAAAACTTAGCACATTCTCCACTTTAAATGTGTGCAGGCTGTTGGATATTAATTGTACCTCAGCAAAATGGTTTTATAAAGTTGTTTTTTTTTTTTTTTTAAAGATTTTATTTATTTATTTGACAGAGAGAGAGACAGCGAGAGCAGGAACACAAGCAGGGGGAGTGAGAGAGGGAGAAGCAGGTTTCCTGCCGAGCAGGGAGCCCGATGTGGGACTCGACCCCAGGACCCTGGGATCATGACCTGAGCCGAAGGCAGACGCTTAACGACTGAGCCACCCAGGCGCCCTATAAAGTTGTTTTCTTGGAGAGATTTTCCCCTAACTGTACACAAAATAGCTGCAGCCCCTCCCCGCCCCCCACAACGCAGTTTTCTGGTTTCTCTTGCTGCCTCTACCCCAACTACAGCATTACAGTATGTACTTATTATTTATTTCTTATTATCTGTCTTTCTGCTGAGAGCTAGACTCTGTCTCCAGGGTCTAGAGCCGTGGGGTTCCCTCGAAAGCACCGAAAGATCGGCGGCACGTAAACGGTGAGTAATGTGTGCTCCCGGGGGATGCTGATAGCAGGGCGCTGGGGCTGTGGCCAGGGAGGCAAGCGATAACCCAACACAGGCCCAGACACAGTGGCTGGCGCACACCGAAGAGGAGAGTTCACAGACGGTATCGTAAACGTGAGCGGACCCACGAAATTATCTAGTCCTTTTATTTTTAATGCGTTAGTCATTGCTCTAAAGTGATCTCATAGTTTCTTCTTCCTGGCCTCGCAGGCCGCTGGCCACCTGGGTGTCCACTTCCCATGGATAATAAGGGGTAGGGGAACTACCCTTGAGTGACAGAACCTGGGAGAACTCACGATGCTGCTGTGGTTGTTCTAGCAACCCCTTGCGCAGCTGTGTGGGGGCTCATTCCTTAGCACGTATTTCTAAAATTTTGGCAATGTTTTTGTGCACTCCATTAAGTATGATGAGAACTTTCTAGAGTTACTGGTCCCCCGCCTAGATCCTGTATTGTACAACTGCCCTATTCTCCAATTATCTTTGGTATTTCCATTAAAATTTTTTTAAATGATACTCGTAGTGATTGTTTTTATTTAGAAAGTCTGAAAGTTAATAACTGTAAAGAAAACTTACTATGAAAATGAAACAAAGTTAACAATGAGATTAAAACCTATAAAGACAGTTAATATTGAAGAGGAAATAAATCTACAAATATGAAGTTAATAAATTAAAAAAGAAAACTATATATTCAAATAGCATGCCATGTTTTAAGAGCTTTTCTGGGTGTTAAGTGATTCCAGGGACACTGAGGGTGATCAAGAAGAAATACGGAAACACTGACAGTAAGGCACCCAATCGCTGAGAAGATAAAGCAGTACGAGGCTCAGCGCCGACAGGGTACTGAGAACTCAGTGGCATTAGACACGGCACTCAGGGTTCTGGAGTTTGCCCATTTTCTACTAGATCCCCGCACAAAACCGTTCAGGCAATTCAACAGGGTGACCATGTGACTAAAACGTAATGAGAAAAGCAAGCAAGAACAGAGAGGGAAGGAAGCAAAGGACCTTGGCCACGGACCAAGAGACGCCCTTGTTCCTCCTACCCTGCACTTGTCAGGCCCTGTGGGGATTTCCACTGTTTACAAGGGACTGAAGAAGCAGCAAACATCTTCTGCTGAAGTCTGCTTAAAATGTCTGCTTCATACAAAACAACGCAAAGGCGGGTAAGAGTGGAAGTCTGGAGACACCTGGGAGCATGGCTGTTCTGGTCTTAATACCCAGGTAGTTTGGACTCTTTGCACCACCCTGCTGTGCATGAAGGGAATTTAGACAATTGCTGCTCCCCATTAATATACTTAATAGGTGCCCGTTCCAGAATCTAGAAAATTTAAAAAGTTGCACGTGAAAATATTAAAATCTGAATCGTGGTAGCAAATTTTCAATATTGATGATCAACTCAGTCCCAGTAAAGGCAGTAGCAAAAGGTCAAAACAAAATCATTAAAGAAGTTACTGAAGGTTCTAGAAGCCTCATTAAAATGCACATCCTGCTACAAGTATGAAAACCCTGGAGAGTCAAGGAGAGAGATTAAGTATGTGCGTTCAGAGTATTCCCAAGAGCAAGAAGACAGGAGACCTCCCCGGGTTTAGAGAGAACTTATTTCCAAAGCTACTTACCATAGAGCAGAAGGAAGGCAGGAGATGTCTTAAAGAAGGTCTCACAAACCCAGCGGCAGTGTCATCAGAACGGTTTTGACGACGACCACGGCCACCGTACCCTGCAGTCATCTGTAAACTACAGCGACTGTATGAAGAGACTAAGAAAACGCTCTCTGTCGCGGGTCAGGAAGCAGCCAGCCCGGAACAGCGCTGGCCCTCTGCCAGAGCCCCCTGCCCGAGCCCCTCGGGCACAGGCTCTCACACCTTGGTAAGGGAGCCTCTAGAAGAGGCCCACACCATTCTCGGCAGTAGAAAGAATGAGAATAAAGGTCCGCCGTCCTGGAAGGCCTACCGGGTGCCCGAGGCCACACTGCTCTTTCTCATCTTGTTAACTGACCACTTGCTCAGTACGTTAACACGAACGCCGGTCGGGAGAGACCCAGGAAGTCACCAACTGTTTTCTGGCTGCCATATACAGACTCTACACCGGCCGCGGGTGGGTGTGGAAGGAAGGAGCTAGAGTTACAGATGATGATCCCTCAACCCTCTAAGGCCCCACAGAAGTGCCCTCTCCCGGGCGGCCCCGGCTGTGCACCGGCCTCTGCGAGCCCCTGGAGCCTGCTTCCCAGCCATCCATGCTCCTCCCGCCCAGCTGCCCCCTTCCCGTTGGCTCAGCTCTGTTCTGCTGCTACCGGGAAGCCACTTGGAGCCATCGGCCTAACCGTAACTAATGGGAGGTCACAGAAAAAATCTACCAGTTTCTTGTTTTTTTGTTTTTTGCCATTATGTGACAGATTGATTTTCGTTCTCTGCCCTGTCTCAGTCTCTAGAGGGGACCGGTCATCTTAAACAGATTGAGTATTCCTGCCCCCACTGGGGTTGTGCTCTTGGCACGTGTGGCCCTGTGTTAAACTCAGATTTCAGAGAGATGCCAACAGATGTTTGGGATGCTAAGGGGTTTAAGCAGGCTCAGTGATCTCATCAGCGGCAGGCAACAAACATACTATTCATTAGGAACCCCTCATAGTCCTCTGTGGGAAAGAACATTTGAGGAGTCAAGTTTGTTCCTAATTTGTCTGTACCTAGACCTCCTGGCCTTCCTAACCCATAAACCCTCCCCCGATGGTCTCAGACTCCCCGGAAACCGTATGCATGCCTTTCCTTATAATCTTATGCAACAAATGAAAGTTACGGAAGAGATTACCAGGAGATTAGGATTGTTATGTTATCTATTAAAATTTCATCCTTTATTTTACATTCAGGGAAGTAAAGCAGAGAGGGCTCATGCAAACAGTGACCACTAGGTCCTAGGTCAGTGGGCTTTTCATTTGTCAATTTTCCCTTGCTTTTTACAAGTTTCCAATGGTTCATTATAAGTATTTGATTTTAAATGTGTTCACCTCAGAGAAACGTATCTACTGAAAATATAAATGGCTTACGTACTATTTCAAATATTCTTGCTCTATTTACCACTGGCCATATTTCTATATCCCTCTACCTCTACTTCTGGTTCCATATTTTCTATAAATCAGCACAATGGCTAACTGTAGATTTACCTGAATCTTCTAGTTTGCTCTCCAACCTCTGGCCTGCCCTTTCTTTTCATATGCCAGCATGCTTTCTAATTTGCTGAAATAAAATCTTTATGTAAAACACCTTAAGAGTTAAAAGTTATAGTTATATAGTCATCTTCATTTTTGACTTTCTTTTTCAGAATACATTAACTCTGATTTGAAATCTTATTTTGAGGACAGATCTTCTAAGTGTTGTTTTCTCTCATTTCTAATTAAAGTTAGCTGCATTTTTACATGGCCTTCTTACACAAGTTTCAAGTGCTTACATTTCAAGGTATTGGTGTTTATTTTACACCCCTGTCCAACATATTCCCTTTAACACTTTGTCTTCCCTCCCTCTCCTAAAAGGTAAACTTGACCTGTCCTTAGGATTGATAATCTATGGGTATGATGAAAGGTTTTTTTTTTAAGAAATAGAATTTTCAAAACTATAAATAAAATATTTCAGAATGGCATATTAAGTAAGAGATTTATCTGGCATTGTTGGGAATTCCAGGTATATTATATGGGAACTCAGAACTAGACCAATAATTTTGACAGAACTGAAACTTTAAAGGGGTGTCTACGGATACAAAGCTTTGTGTAAGAAAGGAAGAACAGGGGAAAAGTCAGCTAAAAACGAGGAATCTGGAACATGTAGTTTCACAAATATACTGGGCAGCCTGAGTAACAAAGACCAAGTGGAGGTAAATGTCAGCAGACACCTTATATTAACAAGCACAGGTTATAATAAATAAGCAGTAAAATAAGATATTCCCATGGCACATATAATGAAAAAAGTGGCCAGTGAGCAAAAGCTCCCATGAAAGACAATTAGTGGACAAAGGAATTCCCTCTACTGAATAAAGCAATACAAGGAAAAAGGAGAAAGGGTCACAAAAGAATACCACCTTCCTCAAGACAGCAGAGATTACCTTCTTTTAAAAAAAAAGGAGCTCAGTAATCCATGCTTCTGACAGGCTCCTGGTCCACTGCCCACCAGGAGCGGGGAGTCCCGGGTTCTGTTGTTAGCTCTGCACTTGATTATTTTACCTTGGAAGTCATTCTCTCTCCCTCTCAGTTTTGTGGGGAAATTTATAGCATTTTCCTGTGTTCTGGTGTGAAAGACTCACTAAAAAGGAGACGGGGTTGAAAGGTCATCAGAAGAACCTGAGAGAAGAAAGGAACTGGAAGGAAGTAGAAACAAAGGGCTGGGGCAAGAGCCAGGGCCCTTGGAGAGGCCGGAGCAGGGCGGGCTCGGGCTTCCCTCCCACTGAGGGAGCTCTGTCCTGCCCACCTGTCCGCCTGTCCAGGGCTTCTGTGAGCGCCAGCTCGGAGCTGACTCCACACTGGCTGCCTGAGGCATCCTCCACCCAAGAGGGAGCGAGCCAGGGGCGGGGAAGCGCCGCACCCTCCTCCCCAGAGCCCAGGGCTGCGCGCCTTCCTGTGTATTCTGCTGCTGCAGCCCGTTCCAAGCACCCATTACTTTCATGTCTTAAAAATGTCTCAGACTTATTTTTTAATATAAATGACGCCATTTCACATCACACCCCACTGAAGTACTTTATGGACTTTGCCAAGTCCAGCACCGCAACAAAGGATACTTTGAAATTCCCAAAGGAGCTGCAGTCAACAAACAGCTCAGACGACGCCCGCACGGAAAGCATCATGAACCTAGGCCTTCTTAATTAACAATATTTTTAATTCTCCAAGGTTACATGAAACCAGTGATGATTTCGGCTAAAATTAGGTCATACAATTCACTAGGAAAAAAACGAAACTATATAGAAGAGCCTTGTCTAAAGGACCCGCAAAATTGCTTTTCCCCCCTTTTCAAGATGACGCAAATAAAGAAGAAGAGCCTAAGGTACCTTCCTGGAATGGCTTCAGTGCAGCCTTAAGTGTGGGACAGGAGAAAGTCATCTGTTAGGTGACCAACAAAGACCTGCTTCTTCTGCTAATCAAATTGAGGAGGTAAACCAGTTAGACTACTAAGCCTCACTTCAAGCACTGAAACAAACAAACATTTTTTTCAATGAAAAAGCTACTTGAGAACTCTAATACTATTGAGCAAAAGAGGCTATCAGTTCATATGATTAAATTCATCTAAAGAGAATTAAAATGTACTTAAAAAAGTCTCACTCTCAAAGACAGCAACATAGATTAGTTGCTCAAAGATGAAGCTTAAAAACTGTCACATTATTTTAGTCATGATTTCCAGGATATTTTGTTGTTATTTTTAGTTTTTTGAAATCTGATTTTTTTTCTGCGACATTTCTACTTAAATCATTTCTTGTATTTTATTTTGAATGCATCTCTAATGCAAACCAAAACACTAAAGTCATGTTCAGTTTTCAGTTTCAATCCAAAAGAAAACGAGAAGCATACAAATTGTTATAAAATATGCATTAATGTTTTCAATGTAATTGTTAGAATATATGTTTTATTTAGAAGTAAAATACAAAGGAAATAAGGAAATGAAACAATTCAAAATGGGGCTAAGATATTTTCTCTCTGATGTTTCACGTTTTATGACAATTCACAAAATAAAGTACATCTTTTAAGGGCGAATTTGAAACTAAAAGTCAAATAAAACATGCCGGACAAAAAAGGAGCAATTCAAAGGATTTGTTTATTTTTCCTGGGGAAAGGGCAGAAAATAAATTCCATAGTTATGAGAATCACAGGATCACCCAGCCCTCATGGGTATCGGCTTTGTGAAATTTGAAACCTTCGTCTTTATTCACACCGTTATTCACAGAACTTAAAATGATTCTCTAATTTGGAATACATGGTTTGAAATGGTTCTTTTTCCTTTTTCCATTTTAGTCTGTCATATAGAATGTGTCCTTGCATATGTGTTTCCTTGTCTTTCTCGTACACTTGCTTTGTGTGGTATACTCCTAGACAGTGCAGCTTAAAACACAAGTTAATGACTTAGGTCCTAAAACCAACTTCACCTATCAGCCCATACCCCAGGTGACGACTGAGGTCAGGCTGTGGGGGACACAACGCAGGGCCCATGGCAGCTGTGTCTAACTTCAGAAAAGAAGGGCAGTGTGAGGGGGTCTGTCATGTAGCTGTCATCCGCAGACTTAAGGTGAGCAGCAAAAGAGCAGAGAGGCAGCCCTAAGGTTGGGAGGCTGCAAAAACCAGGCTGTATTGAAAGGGAAAGCAACAGTGTACCGGAGCAGTGTACCTTAAGAACGACGAATTTAATCACTATGTTCTTAGTAAGAGACCTTGCTTGCCTGGTTAAAGAGGGGGAAGAAGAGAGGAAGAAGAATATTAGATTAATGACAAAATCATAAAAAAAATCGACAAATTAAAACTATGTTAAGAATTAGACTCATTTGACACTGGTATTCATGAAGAAAATTTTAACAATATTATAAATAAAATTAATAAAAGGAGAGGAAAAAGAAGTCTTTATGGAAAATACTGCATACTGTCATCAGCTCTGAGAACATGAGTCAGGAATTCTCTCTTAAGTCTTTTTAATCTCTTCAACGTTAGAATTGAAGCTGCCACATATTTCAATGATATTTAAGCTATGACAGCAGTTTTCTAGGCAAGGGACACTTCCCTTTCAAGAAGCAAAACTCTTTTCTTTTCCCTAAATAAGCATAATAACACTGGCAAGCTGTTTGTGAGGGAAGGAAAAAACAGAACCCGTACAAACTGGGAGAGGATTTAAGAACATATTTGCAGGAGACACCAGAATCTATTCAGTTGGTTAAAATAGGTGGTTTTTTTTTTTTTTTTTTTTTTTTTAGCATTAGAATTTCCATTAAATCTTTTGCAGAAATAAATTCCAGCTCCCACTTTCAAAAACATCTCAAAAATATGGACGGAGATATAGAGATGCTATAAACAATCACCAAAGTAATGGAAATTGTAAGTCTATTCAGGTAAGCAAATGGATAGAAAGAGTTCAGTGTGATAGAGAGAGAAAGGGAGAGTTCAGTGTTTCTGGTGTTGTAGGTAAACCAAGGACTACATTTCTGTCAGGGAAACAGAGATGGAGACACACAAAACAAACAAACAAACAAACCCAGTGCACATGCCTAATTTTTACCCACAAACTGCAACCAGGGAATGAATTCATGATCCCCAGGGTTGCGACTGTTCTTGGCTACATTCGAACACCGGTGTGGCACTCAAACTGTTTCTTTGAAACTCTTTAAACTTTAAAACTAAACATAGGCTTTCCCCCCTTCTCTGCTAATTACACACTTTTCTGTTAAAGAAGCAAGCCCTTTATTGCTCATAATTCCAGCTATCACTTGCTTGGGCATCTTCTCAGATCAATAGCATATAGTTAAGTGGAAGAAAAGGCTAAATGTGATTACTATTTGCAAAGCAAGGATTAATTTTTAGTTTTTAAGTGCTCTTGTGCTTTGTGTTAAAATAAATTAAATTCAAGTCACAGGTTCAGGGTAGCTACACATTCAGAGTTTTTTGTTAAATATCTGTCATTTTTTTACATGTTGGATCCTGGCATAGGTTATAATAAAATCTAGTGTGCATTCTGCAATTTTACAGATCCTAGTGCTGGTGGTCATACATCTTGGATGGCAAAACTACATGGGTTGTGGCACCATAAAAATCAATAAATATTAACCTTTTCTGGCACTTTGTGCACGGATGCTTTATCAATTGCTGTCAGGTAATAGAACAGTCAGTGATGAACTGTATATCTCAGCTAAGGGATCCATAACAAGTTTAGAAAATCAATGTAGATTAACACACTTTTTAAATAAAAAAATCATCAATGGATTTCTATTTCCTATACAAAGAACACAAAAGCTAGTAAGCTCGCGTTCTGAGTAGGTGCCTTTGGTGGGACATAAATATCAAGCAGCGCTCTAATCCAAAGAACTAAATATTTTACACCTCTCTCCGGCTCCACTTATATAATTATATGGATTAAATATAACCTGCTTTCAGACTTTAGGTAACATGCTAAGAAGCAGGAAAATTTTATCCCATTACAACATCCATCTTATTTCTGTTAGCTAATTCTTCCAGATGAGCTACAGGTAATATCTAGTATAATCTTGTAAAGGCTTGAAATAAAGGGGAAAACTGTTTAGTAAAACCAGAATGTCACTTTATGCCATGGAACTGTCCTTAAGGTCACTTCAGTAGTGACCCTCGCACTCTGATCCCATGTCACCTGCAGGGCCCTCCTTCATACAGCACTGGTCCTGCCCTTACGTGCCCTGCCCAACAGGGGGACAGACTGCTGGCTGGGAGCCTCCAACATGCACACTAAGGACTGCGTTCTACTTACTTTACGGTACTCACTCTGGTCCTCCCAAGACTTTTAGCTTTGTAGTTGTAGCTCAACCTCATGGGACAATCCAGGTACTGATAACTTATGAGGTGAATGCAGAACTAAACTGTCGAATTCGGTCATTTAAATAGCAAAGTGTAAACTTATTTGCAATCTCACTCATCAGCATATCCACGTCTGAGCCTTGATGGAGAACAAACAAAGGTTTTCATGGCCCAGTTCCCTTAAAAAATACTGTGAAATTTCAACAGGGCAGCCACTCAGACAAATAGCTCCATCGTCGGATGGAAAATGAATGCTCCATACATAAGGTAACAGTTGTGAGTGAGAGAACTTCGATGTGCTAAAAGCTCTATTTACATAAAATCTAAAAGTTAGCCGTGGAGGAAAATGACTTTACACTTATCATTCTCTCAGTGACATCCATATTTTTAATCTCTAGATAAATCAGCTAAATAAAAATCAGAATTTTAATGAAAATAACAACATACTAGTTATAAATCTTTGGCTGTAAATTTTAAAATGGCTTTTTTTTGGTGGAAATAACTCTAATGAATTCATTTTTTTGCAATAAACAGTAACTATTAGGCCTAATGATTTTCAGAGTGACTGCTCTGGGGGTAGAATGAGGAAAATCTTTAACACAAATTAATAAATAGATCTTACAATAGGATCTACTATGCATTCATTCCTCCAAGAGAGCTTGGTTCTTAGATGATGTTGAAGGAAGGCAGAAAAACGTTCAAATAACCCAGATTCACCAGAAGTCTCTAGTATCACACCTGAGACTGGATGCAAGCGTTACTCCCATGATCGGGGGAGGGTTACAGCAGGTCCACGTGGGCACTCCGCTCAAGGCTGGGGCGAGCGCGTGGCCCAGACTTGCCGTGGGGCCAGCAGCAACCCTAAGAACATGCTTCAGGCTCAGACACCAAGTGCCTCACGGAAGGCCTGTTCCGAATGGCTAACTTCTTCTTCTTTTTTAGACTTAAGGTTAGAAAGATTAAAAAGATTTTTACAAACTAGTCAAGGAAAGTCTTGTCTATTTTAAGTCAAATTTGATTAGCATCACGACAGGGCTTCCCGTCTGGATCCCTGACCCCACAACTCGGCCAGGGAGGTACACTTCCCAGCCTTTTCCCCATGTTTGTCACCAAAACCAGCGAAGATAAAAAAACAAAAAAAACAAAAAAAAAAACCCCAAAAATATAACATTGTGAGAGATAGCCCAAGATTAGGAAGAGCTCCTAGAGACAACTGTGATAATCTTAATTTTTCTGTGGTAACAAGCATCCATGAGGCTAGAGTACATTTTCCGGACTCCCAAAACAAGCCCACCTCCCATTTTGCAGGGAAGATGTGTGCAAAAAGAACTGAGGTAGACATAAAAGTCACAATCTCTTTTTTCTCTGTAGTTTCTATCAATAATAGCTTATAGCCTCAGTGTTCACCAGCCCCACGGAGTATCCATATCCAGAAATGGAGATAATTATTTTTAGGCTGACAGATTTTATTCTAACACCACCCTGCCATCTTGCAGCAGTGATTGAGAATATGAAGAAATTCGTATACGAGAAGGGAAATAATTCCAGCCCTAGAATAGGTTTGTTGACTTTCTACATGAAGGAAGAAAATAATCATCAGTAAATATCACCATCACCATTGTTGGGGAGATTCCTCCTTTCCTTGCAGAGTTAAGCTTTAAGACTGTGTATTCTCTCATCTAACAGCATCTTTGATATGCGGCTCTATGCCTATAACAAGCACAGGCTTCATGTAATAGGAAATAAATGAAGGGAAAAATACCCAGCAACTTCATCTATACTTAAAGAAGGAATAATTTACCTGCGTAACCTATTTAATGCCGCTCTGAGCAACTCTGATCTATTCTGATTTATTATAACCCTACTTGTCTTTGACGTATTCAAATATTTGCTTACCCACCCCTTAGCGTACACTGTATGTGTCTGAGTGGATCCGTGTATTTGCTTTTGTTTTTCCTTCCATGCCTGGAATACCACCCTAACCTTTCAATCAATGGGTTGTTATCGAGAAAACCTACTGAAAACTCCTGCTTCGTGACTACAGGTCCCCATGGAGCACATGTGTTCAACCGGTGAGCCCCAGGACTCAAACGGTGGTGAAGGGATGAGTGCGAGTGACAGTGCTGGGCCACCAAAGGGCTGGGGGGCGTGTGGCCGTGGGCGCCGGAACGCACCAGCTACGGACACATGAGACATGCTCAAATACGTGGTCAGGAAAATTCAGGATTTAGACAAGCAATCCTGTAGGGATTAGCAGAAGTCTCCTGTAATTATGAAGTGCATCACAAAACCACTGCGAATGAAGTGCATCACAAAACCACTGCGAAAGTTTTATGAGAAGTCACGGGAAGAAACTGCGTCGTCTTGGGCAGTTTCCAGAGGAGTGGCGGCGCGTATGGGCACTGGAGGCAGGGACCCCGGCTCTCCCTGCCCCCCTCACTGCAGGAACTCAGCCAGGGTCCCCCTGCGCCTTCCCTTCTGTCACCCTCCGCTAACAAACAGGATTTCTGTGTAAATGTTCTGAAAGAAATGTACATTTTATACACATGGCTCAAGGAACCCAATTAAGAAACAAACACCAAAAGAAAACGTCGTCCATTCCAGGAATGTTCCCTCCTGGTCCTCACCTTCTCCCCAGAAAGGTCGGGCATGTGACTTGGTCTTGGGTCGGGGGGCTGGAGGTGAAGAGAAGGATCTAGATGCCAAGGGCACAAGCTCTCCGTGAGTAGTTGTATGTAGCAGACATTTGATACGAACGGACTTTATTTTTCTCTCAACAACAGTCCCCCAAGTAGGACTTACCACGTCAGGGTTTTGAAGGAACAGAGGCGTGGGAGAGCCAAACTTCTTACAAGGCACAGCACTAGTGAGTGATACCGAGCCCGCCACATCACTCCTGTTACCTCCCTGGTTTCCTATTTCCCTTAGTTCAAAACCCTCTCCACATCTTCAAATTCTGGCCTCTCCCAACGTCCTGGGTCTCACATGGAGTCTCCTTCCTCACCCCAGTTCACCAGGACCCTGCTACCCTGGGCTGCCCAAGGCCTTCAGGGAAGGTCAGTTACCTAGGTAGGCTTGTCAACCCCCCCCCGCCACCCCGAAGCTCGGACTCCCCTGACACACTCTGTCATGAGAGTTCTTCCCTCAAGCAGATGTCCCCACGGTGGCTGCAAGTCCTATTTGTGATGCAGGGTTGCTGCGTGCCTCTCTCACGTGCCAAGCCCTGTAAGGGCCGGGGTAACGCGTGTTCTGTCTACAACTCCCTGTCTGCACGGGACCAGGGGTCTGATTCGTTCCCTCTAATGTTCAGAATCTTGGGAGAACCTTAGCGGATGACTTACACGAATGTACTGTCCAAGAACCATTGCAAAGAGACTGGCTGTAATCTAAGAAGCTAATTCTCATGACATCCATGACCAGAGAGGTTTCTAAACTCGTTTTACACACAACAAGCGACACCTAAAGGCGACAGATGAGAGAGGACCAGAGCTGACTCAAAAGCGGCCTGATCGCATTATTAAACAACTGTTTTTGTTCTCGTTTTTCCACCATCCCATGCTGGCAATCTCGACAGAACCGGACAAGAGGGTTCTATTTCCTTAATTCTGATTACTGAGGTCTTTAGAATAGTGTTAACAGCATTCACTGCCTTCCCTCCTGATGTTAAAAAGCAACACGTAAGAAATACAGAAAAGCTGGCACTGTTGGGCCCATCATTTTTTCTAAACAAGTACATGTTAAAAAATGAAACTGGGGACACTTTCAGCCTACCATTTTAATATCTTCTTAGATGCTCTTAAAATATAGAAATAATATGTGTTTGTAATGGAAACAAACCATTGCAATACAGAGTTGTATAAAGAAAAAAATGCACAGGTTTCATTCACCGTCTAGACGGACCTCCTGAGATGGGGAGTATTAAGAGTTCGCTCATGGCATCTATGTGATTCTGCATGCTCAGACAAACATACATGTGGGGTGGGTTCCTGCTCCCTCTTGAAGAAAGAAATAGTCACAGCAGGCCCATTCCTCTGCAACTGCTTTTTGCATGTAATCACGCATCACAGGTCAGTACATATACATCCAGCTCATTTTTAACAGCTGCATGTTTGTCTACTATACGGACAGTCCTCTCCTGATGGGCACTAACATGATGTCCAGTTCTTGACCATTACAATAACTCACAACAAAGTATCTGTATATACCAGGACATTTATTCCATAAGAATGATGCTTTAATAGAATTGCTGAGATCAACAGTATGTGCATTTTAAAATCTAACAGAGTTTCATTTAGCAAGTCACTCTCCCACCAGTAATGCATAAGATTTCTAACTTTCCAAAATATGCTCCATCACGGGTCATTTTCAACCTTTTAGGTTTCTGCCAATGGCTTAAAACTGGCATCTTATTGTTGTAAAGTACTGACAATTAGTGACACCTTTGTGTATACTTACTGGTAATCTGCATTTTAAAATGCCTATTCAGATTTGTCTTTTTTTTTTTGAGAGGGAGAGGGAGAGGGTGAGGGGAGGGGCAGAGGGAGAGAGAATCTTAAGCAGGTTCCATGCTTAGCATGGAGCCCCATGTGGGGCTCCACCCCAGGACCCTGAGATTATGACCTGAACCAAAATCATGCGTCAGACGCTTAACCGACTGAGCCACCCAGGTGCCCCTAGATTTGTCTTTTTTTTTAAAAAAAAATCCATTTGAGAGAGGTTTTGGTAAATTAGGAATAGTGACCTTCTGTGGGAATACTAATTATATTAATCCTGGCTCTGCCTTACATGTTGCAAATATTTTCTCATAATTGATTGTGAAGCTTTGTTTACTTTTTTTCCCTTTTTGATTCTGTCTTTTAGCTCTTCGGTAACTGCTAGGTCATACAAATATTATGAAGTTTGTCTCCATCATCACTTGACCGTGTAAGAATTTAAAAATTCAATTCATATAAATATTTTTAGAACAAAGATATAATACCTTTCTTCTTAATTATTTGAATCTACTTCTTTGCCTTTCTCCTTCACACTTCAATTATTAAGTGTCTGGGGTTGATAAATAAAAGATTTGAAAACACAATTAATTGTTTATAATAGTTCTTCATCGGTCTTCTGGTCAGATTATTATTGAGATAATGAACGCCACTGTATACAGAAACTCTACTTGTTACCTTATACTTTGTTTTTAAACAGGAAGCACCAGAGTGATATCAACATATAAAGATCTCATAATAAAGGTCAGTTTTTTCACATTTCAATCCTCATTTGCTTCAGTATATTCACTCTCACAGTCCAGAGTTACAGAATGACAAACAACATGAAAGAACCATAGAGTGTGAAAAGTCTAATGGATGTTTGAGGTATGCATGTTTAGATAAATATCTATGTATTACAAACAATAGAATTTATGTCCTAAAACAATAGATGATACATGACCAAAAATGCAAGTTTAGAATTTAAGATATGTTACTAGCCCCATCTCCTGGGTCAAAGGTATCCATCCCTACACCAGCTTATACTCACAACCTTGGATCACGTCTTACCCTGCAATGTCAATTCTGTCTCTGGGGTCTAAATGATTATTTTCTCTCCTTGGGCTTTTATAATCCAGCCAAGGACAAGGGAACTAGCTATCTGTCTTCAGTGGGGTGACTACCACCTATCCCTATTCTGCTTGGTGCAAACACAGGCAAGTTCCTTTGTGGACTGATCATTTTCTAGAGGTCATTCAGACCATAATTTCAGGGCCTCGCCACTATCCTGATGGTCCTTCTTAGGAAATTAGACCCAGTGGGAACGTTTTCTCCCTCTGCTTAGTCTATGGGTCAGCATTTTCCTTCCCTTGTAGTTCTTAATTCCCTTAAGTGGCAATTATTTAAGACACAGTTAGAGAAGGTGCAATCTACATTCATCCAATAAAACCTAAATATTAAAAAGGACAGAAAAATTCAGCATGGCTACTAAGGATAAATGGGACAGCATTTAGCATTTGAAAGGTACCAACGAAGTGGTACATGAGTAAATGGATAAAATTAAAAAAAAAAAAAAGATCGGAGATAAAAAAAAAGATTAAGAAGAACTAAAAGGGCATACTGTGTGTCAAAGAGACAGAGCATCTTAATTATAAAAGGTTAATATCACAGCCAGAGTCAAGAAATAGGTGGAAAAACCACTCTAATAAATACTACCTAAAAATCCACCCACGGCAGCTGATACAGAAAGACTAAATTTTAGATTTTTAATGAGCATATGATAAAAATCCCTTAGATTAGTACCCTGGTCCAAAACACTCTTTACAGAGATACCGTATTAGTGTGAAAACATGATGCTTACGGATGAAATCACCATGTCTGTGGAAAGACATGTTAGAAAGACTATGATCACTTCATGGACATAAGAGATGAATGTGTCCCAAGCTAAAGGTTCTAAAAGGAGCCAAACGACTAGAATGGATAAAAAAAACTACCGGAAAGGACTTAATTAAAACGACAATGCCCTCATGAAGCACGCAGAAACTCCAACCATGTCACGCAGAGAATGACAGGATGCGTGAGCTGTGGATTAGTGAGGAGCATAATGTGTGCAGGCCAGTAGGCAGAGTCCTGTGGAGCTCTACCACTTCTTCCCGTGGTCTCCACTTAAGAGCAGGTAAATACCTGTGAAATTTTAAGGACTGACTCAAGTCCAATTGTATTCTTAAAGTTTTAAAACTTAATCTCCACGATTTGGTCTTCAATGTAACTCATTATCTGCCTGGTATATCAGAAAGTAGCATTTTGCCAAGAAAATCCAACATGTGGTGTTTGTGAGACATGGTAGACATGAAAAACTTCTGTGATGAAAGTGAATATTCATACATAAAACCAGACTGATTCCACTAGGACCACTTCTAAGGCTTTATTTAACTCCCACAGTTAGAAAAGGTCTCATCTCTAGCGTAAATTCCTTATTCTTCAGCTCTCAAAACCGTTCTGATTCTGTGAGTGAACACTGACCCATCCAACACTCGAGATGACATCTGACCCAAGCATTACACGACACAGCCTGGCGGCGGCATCATGGCGGCCACCCGGAAACCAGGGGCCGGCTCCATGTGCCTCGCCAGCCTCGTAACCTCACGCTCCCCCTCACCATTAAACTGGGAAGGACGGTGGTATCGTGTGGTTTGGGAAATTAAATGAGACGGTACTCTTAAACAGAGCCCACTAATTTGGCAAAGTGAGTGCTCATATGTAATCGCTATTATCACATTAATGTGGCAAATTATTTAGAATACAACGGAATGAACTCAATGCTTCTTTTTACATCTTTCCTATACTCTAAAGAGTAGAAAAAACTTATCATGGAAAAGGCTTAATAAGATCAAGCCAACTAGAAAAGTATTATTACAACACACTGGCTTCTAAGGGTTCCTCGAATTCGCTATTTCCCCCTTTCCGGGGGTCTGTGTTGTTCCACGGCCTGGAACGTTCTCTCTCACTTAACTCTTACCCTCTTTCAAGACTGAGATGTAAGGCAGGAGTCTCACCTGGTGCCCTACACAGATCACTTCCCCAGATGCCTTCCCAAAGCACCTTCGACTTTTATCTTTGTAGGCCTTAGATGGCAACTGGGTGTTTATTTAAGTGGTTGTTCCATTAATGTCTATTCTCCACTAAATCAATAATCCCTAGCAAGGCAAGGACCAAGCCTGTGCTGCTCACTCCTCTGTCTCTGATGTCTATAGCGCAGTGTGCTGGGCTCATCGTGGGCGGACAAAGGTCCGTATTTGTTTGGTGGTGATCTGGTAGATCTGAACACAAAAGTAGTTACCAATTCTCAAACAAAACAAAAATTTCTAGTCACTTCAGGACTTTTAAAATGTGTTTTGCAACATGCTAAGAAGCAGAAGAATGTAAATCTCATGAACTCAACAAAAGTTTACAAAACCTTCCCCACTAAAAAGGTTTAGAAATTACTGATTTAACTTCTCCGTGACAGGACTCAGAGGTCATCACCAGAGATAGTGAGAATGCTTTTCAGGAATAGTTTGGAGCTATTAGGGAAAGGTTAGACCACTTCGATTCTGAAACTGGTTGGTGCCTTCCTGATCGGATTCTACGGGATGAAGTCCTGTAACTGCAAACAGTGTATCACAGCTTTCTAGAATTCTACAGTTTGGGGTTTCATATAAGGATTCATATCAGAGACAAGACCCATGGCTGGGAAAGAGTGGAGGGAAAGAGTGGCATACTTGAGGAAATCTTACAGGAACTCCTGTTTGCTCAGGAGACAGAAATAGTGGGTAGGGAGGATGGTCATGCCCCTCACTGTGTGGAAGCGCAGGGCTAACTCAGGGGGCTCTGAGAAGAGCATGAACATACAAAACTGGAGCATAAGCAAATATACACACACAGATCAAATGCCCGCATAAATAAGCAGGCTATACTTGGGGCCTAACTCAAAACCTTTAGGCCAAGCACATTCAATTTTATCTGAATTATTATAATAAACTATTGTTTCATATATGCTGAGTGAAAATGATTATATACATATTAATGTAATATGTGAATATCTAGACATCTTAATGCCCAGAAGATGAACATACCTAAATTGATTCTGCCATAAATAATAAAAATACACAGCCCTGGATTTCAAATGTCTTTTTCAATGTAAAAAAGACATTAAAAATTTGGTATGTTCAAACTGAACATAAAACATCTTAAAAATGTCTTTCTAACACAATTTCTTAGACACAGATAGAGAAATTGGGGTAGAAAAGAAAATATATTAAGTACTATAACAGAATCATATCTAAAACCAAAATTACTTCTTTGACTGGTAAAAGATTCATGACCCAAAAGCATACATCACGGGAAACTTTTCCTCATTATGTACAGGGGGAAAGGCCAGAAATATGGACAAAGATGATATATTAGAATAACATTAAAGTAAAACAAAAGAAACCCACAGTGTTATTCAGCCACATTTAAAGGGCCATCCTGTTTTTCTCTCGGTTCTTCAGCATTTTACTGCACATTCTTTGCAATCCAACTTTCAGCTAAATCCCCTCACAACCCCTTTATGGACCCTAAGGTCCATAAAGTGAGAGAGAACGTTAAGTGAGAGAGAACGTTCCAGGCCGTGGAACAACACAGACCCCCGGAAAGGGGGAAATAGCGAATTCGAGGAACCCTTACAAACCCTTATTGACCCCAGGTCAACCCCACTTGACCTGCTCGGCGTCCAGCCTGTCTCGCTTCTCACCTCTTACTCCCCAATTCTTACACAGCCAAGTGCTCATCCACTTGCCTTCCCACGACTCAGGTCGAACAGCTTCGCACACACTAACTCCATTTGCAGAGGGTCTAGCGCCTTTCCGTCCTTATAGCAAACACGGTCCGCGACACTCGCTTCCATAGAAAGAGCGCTTATAGGATATGAACTAACATTACAATTACACGTGCACAAGAGGGACTACATCTGGCCCCGCTTCTATCTGGTCCGCCTGAATATCAGGGTTCATCTAACAAAGCTGAATCCTATCGATGGGTTATCTGTAAAACACCAAGGAGTACCACATTTCAGTGTTGACTGTCAAGAGATTCAATAACTGTTTAGTTGCCAACATAAAGAGGTTTAAAATATGATACTTAACTGCCTGGTAAGCGAGAAAGGTCATGAGACTGGTACTTTTTTAAAAAATAAAAACTTAGGTGAAACCAGCTGTAGTATTTACCAAACAGTACTCTGAAATTTCAAGACAACTATCTGGGCATTTTCACATCTTTGTCATTTTATATTAAGAAAGTCGTTAAAGTAAACAGTGTATTCTGTTTCTAATCATGAGACTAAGGTATATAAACACGAATATGTAAGGTATGCCATCAATCCAGGCCACGTATTAATATAAAATATAACCTGGAATATCCACTCCTGTCACTCAAGAGCAGCACCTACTGGCACAATTTAAAAGAACCCAGAAGACAAAGAGTAATTTCAGTTCAATATTTTATTAATTAAATACTTATAGAGCACTTAATATATGCCAGGCACTATTTTAAGTACTTTACAAATATTAACTTATTTAATCACTGCAAGACATTTATCACTAAAAGAGATTTAATGACATAAACCTTACTCCAAGATTCAAGGATCTACTTCGTTAGTTTGAGATGCAGATTCAGTTTAAAGCCAACAGAATCCAAATTTGTCCCTGGCCAACATCTGCAAAGAAACCAGTATTATAGTCCATTCTAATTTCATGAACCAGATAACAAATGTGGAGGAAATGCTGAAAGGCAGTTCCCTAAAAAGAGTTCTCTCCCAAAAAAAGAATATAAAATTTTACAGTCCATGCAACGTGAATAATCTATGCTAACTGCAAAGGAGTCTTGCCTCTTCCTTTATAAACAGGAAATCACTTGCGTGAAGTTTTTATTTTAAGCATGCATTAAAATTATGATTTTTCGTAAGATGAAAAAATGACTCTGTGCCAATCACACTGACATGCTACTCAACAAATGGCACTAATAGCGGTGACGAGAGTGAACCTGTCTGAGCGGAGCTTTTTAAGAAGTATCTAGACCAGCCATCAAAACTATGATTTTATCTGGTCGGGGCCTACGCTACCGTCTGCTGCAATAAAAGCTATTAGGTGATTTAAGTGACTACTTTACTATGATGGATTTTCATCTATTAAAAGAATGTATTTAAGTATTTTTAATCTTAGTTAGAAATAGAAAAAAAAGGAAAAATAAAAAAGTGTAAGCATGTCTATATAAGCTAAAATATTTTGCTTCTACATATTTTTCCTGAATAAATTAACTTTGCAAATTTACTCAATTGATCTATACATTTCCGATGCTGATTAACATGTATCATATGATATCTTTTTGGTCTATTTAATTTTAGAGTCTCAAGCCAATTAGTATAATTTCTGTATTAACTTCCCCATTTTCATTTTCCCATCCCAATCAACTCCCTTCCCTAATCACCCCGCACCAACGGAGATACCTATTTAATATCTTCTGCTATGCATCCATGCAGGAAATAGAGAAGAAATAAGTATAATTTTTTTTGTATTTGTAATTTAAAAAATTTTAATTTGTGGTAAAACACACATACAGTAAAATTTACCATCTTAACAACCTTTAAGTGTACAGTTCGGTGGTTAGGTGCCAAGTTATTCCCACTGTTGTATAATCAATCTCAGACTTTTTCATCTTGCAAAAGAGGAAGTGTACCTACCAAACAACTCCCATGTCCCCTCTCCCCAGCCTCTGGCAACCATCATTCTAGTTTCTGTCCCTATGAATCTGACTACTCCAGGGACCTCATATTCATGTATGTGGAATCGTACAGTATTTTTCTCTTGTGTCTGCCTTATTTCACTCAGCATAATATCCTCAAGGTTCATCTATGTTGTGGCATGTGTTGGAATTTCCTTCTTTTTAAGGTTGAAAAATACTCCAATGTATGTATTATATAATTATATACATATCATACATAATGTAATTTATAATGATATATAATTATACTTATAATTACGTAATATAATTTACAGAATATATATTATATATTCTCTTTATCCATTCATTTGTTGACGGGCGTTTGGGCTGTTTCTTTTCGCTACTATAAATGTTGCTATGAGTGTGATCTGCTTTCATTTCTTTTGTGCGTATACTCAGAAGTGGGAATGGTAGATCATTTGGTAGTTCTGTTTTTAATTTTTTTAGGAACCACCATACTGTTTCCATAGCAGCTATACTATCTTAAATTCCCAACAGTGCACAAAGGTTTCAAATTCTCTACACCCTTGCCAACACGATTTTATTTTGTTTTTTTGATACTAGATACTCTAGTGGGTGTGAGATAGTAAGAGTAAATTTTTAAAGTGACTTCTTAGCTAGTAAGAAAAATATGGTGAACTCCTGTAGGATTTTGATGGTTTTCTTTTTCACATTTAGGTCTTTCATCCATTTTGAATTTATTTTTGTGTATGGTTTAAGAAAGTGGTCCACTTTCATTCTTTTGCAGAGAGCTGTCCATTTTTCCCAACACTGTTTGTTGAAGAGGCAGTCTTTTTTTCCATTAGATATTCTATCCTGCTTTTATATTTTCCATTTGGTTGAGGATCCACTTCTGGGTTCTCTATTCTCTTCCACTGATCTATGTGTCTGTTTTTATGCCAGTACCATACTGTCTTGATTACTGCAGCTTTGTCATATAACTTGAAGTCTGGAATTGTGATGCCTTCAGCTTTGCTTTGCCTTTTCAAGACGGCTTTGGCTAGTTAGGGTCTTTTGTGGTTCCACATACATTTTAGGATTGTTTGTTCTAGCTCTGTGAAAAATGCTGGTGGTATTTTGGTAGGGATTGCATTAAATGTGTAGATTGCCTTGGGAAGTATAGACATTTTAACAATATCTGTTCTTCCCATCCATAAGTATGGAATGTTTTTCCATTCTTTGTGTCATCTTCAATTTCTTTCATAAGTGTTCTATAGTTTTCAGAGTACAGATCCTTACCTCTTTGGTTAGGTTTATTCCTAGTATCTTATGGGTTTTGGTGCAATTATAAATGGAAAAGATGCAACCTCTTTGGCATTGGCCCTAGGAACTTCTTACTAGATATGACTCCAGAGGCAAGGGAAACAAAAGCAAAAATGAACTACTGGGACTTCATCAAGATAAAAAGCTTCTGCAGAGTGAAGGAAACAATCAACAAAACTAAAACGAAACCTTTGAAGGGGAATAGATATTTGCAAATGACATATCTGATAAATGGTTATTAGTTAAAATCTACAAAGAATTTATCAAACTCAACACCCCAAAACACAAATAATGCAGTTAAGAAATGGGCAGAAAACATACAGACATTTTTCCAAAGAAGACATACAGATGGCCAACAGACATGTGAAAAGATGCTCAACATCACTCATCATTGGGGAAATACAAATCAAAACTACAATGTGATATCACCTTACACCTGTCAGAATGGCTAAAATTAACACAGGAAACAACAAACATTGATGAGGATGCAGAGAAAGGAGAAACTTCCCACCCTGTTGGGTGGAAATGCAAACTCGTGCAGCCGCTCTGGAAAACAGTATGGAGGTTCCTCAAAAATTAAAAATAGAACTACCCTATGGCCCAGCAAGTGCATAACTAGGTATTTACCCAAAGGATACAAAAATACTGATTCAAAGGGATACATGCACCCTGATGTTTACAGCAGCATTATCAACAACAGCCACATTGTGAAAAGAGCCCAAATGTCTATCAACTGAAGAATGGGTAAAGAAGATGTAGGATACACACACACAAGGGAATATTACTCGGCCATCAAAAAGAATGAAATCTTGCCATTTGCAATGACGTGGATGGAGCTAGAGTATATTATACTAAGAGAAATAAGTCAGAGAAAGACAAATACCATATGATTCCACTTGTATACGGAATTTAAGAAACAAAACAGGTGAACATAGGGGGAAAAAAAAGAGAGACAGGCAGATCATAAAATAGACTCTTAACTATAGAGTATAAGCTGTGGGGTGCTGGAGGGGAGGTGGGCGGGTGTGGGGGGCTAGATGGATGATGGGCATTAAAGAGGGCACTTGTGATGAGCACTGGGTATTGTATGTAAGGGATGAATCACTAATTCCTACACCTGAAACTAGTATTACACTATATGTTAACAACTGGAATTTAAATAAAAACTTGAAACAAAAAAAGGAAAAAAGATAAATCTGGTGAACACAGAATACTAAATTATTGAGTACTGCTTATTATGATGGTAAAACTAACCAGAAAAGAATCATATTGTAAGCGGGCGCCTGGGTGGCTCAGTTGGTTAGGCGACTGCCTTCAGCTCAGGTCATGATCCCGGGGTCCTGGGATCGAGTCCCGCGCATCGGGCTCCCTGCTCTGCGGGGAGCCTGCTTCCCCCTCTCCCACTCCCCCTGCTTGTGTTCCCCCTCTCGCTGTGTCTCTCTCTGTCAAATAAATAAATAAAATCTTTAAAAAAAAAAAAAGAATCATATTGTAAGCAAAAAGTGAAAGGCTTTTCTTACTCAATAATATAAAGGATTAAGGAACAATAATTTCACTGGGTACTATATTCTGAATGTAAATATGCATATCTCACTTTATTTGTTCATAAGGTTTTTTTGAATGATTATAACAAACAGGCACAGTAATCTACCCTAAGTCATAAAGTCATTCAGGAGGAGGACAAGACTGGGACACATCAGACAGACTGTCAAGGAACTGATGTTAGATCACAGAGAAATGAAGAGCAGGGGTATATGAAATAAAAAGGGGAATATATATATTTATATATATTTATAAACATTATAAATATATTATATTTATATATATCCAATTATGGGAATTTTAGGATAAAATTTAAGACACATGCATGCTTAATTTTAGAAACTGATATGGTGGTAGAGAGGAAAGAAATGGACTCAAAGAAATACTGTGAACTGATTTTCAACAAAAGCGAAAGGCATAATAGGGTTTTCAACAAATGTTGCTCAAAAAAAAAAAAAAAAAAAAAGACACTTATATGCAAAAAAAATACCAAACCAAAACCCTCAACCTGTACCTAATGTTATCCAAAATTTGACTCAAAAGAGATCATAGATATAAATATATGCAAAATAAATGCAAAAACATAAAGCTTCCAGAAGAAAATATGAGTTTATCTTTGTAACTTGGGTTAGGCAAACAGTTTTTAGATACCATATCAAAAGTACAAACCATAAGGAAAACCATCACTAAACTGGACTTCATGAATACGGTAGTCCCCTATTATTCATGAGACACATGTTCCAAGAACCCTAGTGGATGCCCAAAACCACAGATAGTACCGAACACCATACATACTATTTTGTATTGCCAAACATACATGCATATATACCTATGATACATCTTAATTTGTAAATTGGGCACAGTAAGAGATTAACAACAAGTAATAATAAAATAGAATATACTGTTAATAAAAGTTATGTGAATGGGGTTTCTCTCTCTTTCAAAATATCTTATTGTACCATACTCACCCTTCTCTCCTTGAGATGATGTGAGATGATAAAATGCGCACATGATGAGTGATGGGGCATCATGAGGCAGTGCTAGGCTATGAATGACCTTCTGATGAGGCATCAGAAGGAGGGTCATCTGCTTACAGATCAAGGCTGACCATGGCTGACTGGAACCACGGGAAGCAAAACTATGGATATGGGGGGGCAGGGCTACTTCATTAAAAACGTTTTCGCTGGGGTGCCTGGGTGACTCAATTGGTTAAGCATCTGCCTTCGGCTCAGGTGAGAATCTCAGGGTCCTGGGATGGAGCCCTGAGTCAGGCTCCCTGCTCGGCGGGGAGCCTGCTTCTCTCTCCCTCTGCCTGCCACTCTGCCTACTTGTGCTATCTCTCTGTCAGATAAATAAATAAAATCTTTAAAAAAAAATGTTTTCTATTGTGAAAGACACTGTTAAGAGGAAAAAAAAGGCAAGTCACAACCTGAGAGAAAATATTTGAAAATCATCTATCTGATAAAGGCCTTGTATCCAAATCACATTAAAAACTCCTAGAACTCAGTGCCCAACGAGAAAAGGGGCAAACTATTTCAAAAGACATTTCATCAAAGAAAATAAACAGATGGCAAACCAGCACTGACAATCAATATCAGTAGTGATCAAATACAAATTAAAACCACTAAAGACCACTAAACTCCTATTAGAATGACTTAGAAAACCCGACAATCCTAAGTGCTAGTGAGGATGCAAAGCGACTAGAATCTCATACACTGCTGGTAGAAACATCAGACATACAGACTCTCTGGCAAAAAGACTGACAGTTGTCTTTACAAGTTAAATATATACATACTGTATTGTCCAGGCATCTCATTTCCAGGTATTTACCTAAGATCGATGAAACCTTACACTCACGCAGAAACCTATATGTGAATGTTAACAGCAGCTGTTTATTTAATTACCAAGAGAGTAAACAACCTGGATGACAGATGTCCTTGTGGTCCTGATTTGCATTTCCCTGACAATGATGTTGAACATCTTCTCATGTGTTTACTGGCCATTTATGTATCCTCTTTGGAAAATGGCCATTCAGATCCTTTGCCTGTTTTTAAATTAGGTTATTTGCCTTGATACTGATGAGTTCAAGAGTTCTTTATATATTCTAGATAAAAACCCCTTATCAGATAGATATGCCTCATTTATTTTCAATTTTATAGGTTTTCCTTTCATCTTCTTGATGGTGTCATTTGAGCCACAAAAGTTTTTAATTTTGATAAAGTCCAATTTATTTTCTTTCTTTTATTGCCTGTGCTTTTGGGTCATATCCAAAAACCTATTGCCTAATCGAAGGTCACAAAGATTTGTTAATATCTTTTCTTCTAGGGGTGTTATAGTTTTAGTTCTCGTATTTAGGTCTAAGATAATTTATGTTTGTTTGTTTGTTTTAAAGATTTTATTTATTTATTTGACAGAGAGAGACACAGTGAGAGAGGGAACGCAAGCAGGGGGAGTGGGAGAGGGAGAAGCAGGCTTCCCGCTGAGCAGGGAGCCCGATGTGGGGCTCGATCCCAGGACCCTGGGATCATGACCTGAGCTGAAGGCAGACACTTAAGGACTGAGCCACCCAGGTGCCCCAATAATTTATGTTTTAGATGGATTGATAAACTGTGTATTTATGGAAAAGCAGGGGTTAGCATGCACGCATACATTTCCTACCTCTGTCTGCTGAGAAAGCCCACAAGCCAAGGGTGCACAGAAGCAATGAGTATACACAGTGTGCATATCTTGGTTTCTAAACACCCTTCTCCAGTAAAAGAAACCAAAGATGCTTAAAGAAGACAGTGATTTCAGGATCAGGGCAGGCAAACCACCAGATAGAGGAGCCTGGAGCACACTGTGGTGCTAGAAAGTAAAGAGATGGTCATAAAAGGATGGGGGCACCCCAAAGGACACAGAAGCTTGTCAGAAGGAGCTCACAATGGCCAACGCTGGAGCAATTTGACTAAGAAATAAAAATGATATTGAATTGTAAACCACAGAGTACAATAAATCCATAATGGTAAAAATAAATTGAATAAAAAAATAATTGGGAGTGAAGGGGCAGATATTCCT
Source organism: Neomonachus schauinslandi (assembly GCF_002201575.2). Lineage (NCBI taxonomy): Eukaryota > Metazoa > Chordata > Mammalia > Carnivora > Phocidae > Neomonachus > Neomonachus schauinslandi. The sequence continues at coordinate 4,066,562 of NC_058416.1, forward strand.
TAAAGAAGAATTCCAATTAAATACAGAAGGAACAGGGGAAGAGAGTATTACTGCTAAAACTCCATAGATCCTGTTGTAGGCAAGATCCACTAATGACTGTCAAAATTAGTGGGCAAATGCTTGAGAAGAAACAGGCTATTTGCATAATCTGGAATTATCTCCCCAGAGATGTGTATTAATTAAAAAGGAGAAAATAGTAGGTCTGTAGTGGAGAAATATGAAGATACCACCTCACTCAATGGGTCCAGTTTACAATGTCCGCCATAACACCCTGACGTGTTGCTCGTCTACTCTGGGAGATGCTTAAAGAACCTTAACTGAATCGTGAGTAAACGTGAGACTACTGGAAAACAAGGAACATTCTACAGAATAACTGATCCCTATTCATTAGAAGCATCAAGGTTGTGAGAGACAAGGAAAGACTGAAGAGACACAAGAACCAGAGGGCACGTCAGTCCCTGAGCTGAGCTCTGAAAAAAGAAAAACGACAGGAAGGAGACCTGGTGAGATGTGAAGGAAGGATATGGCTTAGCAGATGGTCTTTGGTTTCGGTAATCCTGTCACGGTTATATCTGACACTCACATTCGGGGAAGCTGGGCAAAGGATATTTGGGAACTCTGCACTATTTTTGCAACTTTTCTGTAAGCTTAAAATTATTTCAAAATAAAAACGCAAAACAAGGAAAACCTGCTAGATGGTATCTTTGCTCAATAAAAACAGAAATAAATTCATTCGCAAATGATTGATAATATACATTTTATATCTTCTGAACTAAATTTCAATACTAATTATATAGTATTCCTAAACTTCCCTCATAATTTGAAGAACCTGTTCCATTCTTCTTCCATAAAGGGTTTCAAAGGAAACAGTAACTGTTTTGCCCTATCAGCAGTGAGACCTGCCAACGCCTACCATGTTTCTCTCATATCATATTAGTCAGGGTCAAGACATGAATGTGAGGGTGTGTAAATTTTTAAAATATATAAATTATATTGAATTAAACAGTTGATAAAAGGTCTATATAAAAATAAAAGCCACGTCGGGCGCCTGGGTGGCTCAGTTGGTTAAGCGACTGCCTTCGGCTCAGGTCATGATCCTGGAGTCCTGGGATCGAGTCCCGCATCGGGCTCCCTGTTCGGCGGGGAGTCGGCTTCTCCCTCTGACCCTCCCCCCTCTCATGCTCTCTCTCTATCATTTCTCTCTCTCTCAATAAATAAAATCTTAAAATAAATAAATAAAAGCCACATCAATTACCTGATAAAATCATACTGCACCCACTATAACTTTCCACAATCAATTTTTTCCCCTTAAAATTTTGATAAATGAAGTTGTCAGGGGGGATAAGATCACAATTTTGTTTTCTTTTTTTTTTCTCTTTAACTATTTTAACTTTCAGAATTCAGTTCATGGACGCTGTGAATGTTAGCCTAGATGAGATCATAATTTTGCTTGGCGATGAGGTAAGCATACTGCCATGTGCCTGGATAACCTCGTGGCAGCAAGGAAAGAAGCCGCAAAGGAAGTTTTAATGTGGCTCTGAATTACACAGGCTAATTATACTTAGCTAGGCCTCCCAAGAAAGAAGAGGATGGAGTTTTTTTCTGGAAGAAAAAAAAGTAAACCTCACTTTAAAACTTCTAAGATCATACAGCTAGGGAATGAGCCTGAGTGCTCTGAGGGCCGGAGATCCATCAAAAATGATTAATTGAATGGATTTACATGAATTTCAGATTATCTTCAGTCAACTGTATGAGGTGTTACTATCAAAAGCTATATTTTAATTGTGGATTCTGATTTTATTTTAAATGTTGTGACTGCCATTAAGGATTTTATAGGACATTGAAATATACACTAGAAAGGATGTTATTTTCAGCATCATATTCATTTATAAAAACATTTTTAAAAATATAAAGTATACTAAATAACAAAGAATAGAAATTACTCAATAAATAGAGTGATGTTTCTACTCTGAAGAAAAGCTGTATGAAGACCTTCTCTAGCCCTGGCTTCAGCTACACGCTCGGACTGTCATGCTGATATATGGATACCCACTAACACATATATGGTTATAAGATTCATTACTCTTAGGAGCAAATTCAAATAAATGCAAAGAAATCACTTCAGTCTTTCCCTTCTAACTTCCTACCGTTAAAAGGGCAATAACGAAGCCCGCTATCTTCTTCTTTTAAAGAAAATCTCTGCATTATTTAACCTGATGTTCAACAGAGAGGCTAAGCAGGGTTACGCACCTTGAGGTAGAGGACACAGACGCAGAGTGGCTGAGTGACTTGCTTAAAGTCGCACATCTCCACAGCCATGGAGTCAGGACACTAAGACCCAGTTCACCCGCCTGACACCCACGCCATCCACCAGGCTCTGTACTAGGTGGCAGAAGTACAACGTGAAAACATTTACCCTGGTGGCTCTTTTTATTTAGTATACGTTACTTCCTAGCTTATGTTTTCAGATGATCTGAAGTCTTAAAACTCCAAAATGTTAGGGCTTCATGATAACAATTTCATTAACCCACAGAGGCTGATTCTGTTTTTAGCTCCTGTGCATGCAGCATGACGTAACCGGGAAACTCCTGGACGGCAAACGGGCGTGGATTGCAGCGGGCTGCCCTGCAGTGACATGGCCTCGGTGGGCAAGTCAGCCTTTTGAAGACGCATTTTTTTAAAGAAGCATTAAGTTGGGAGTAACACCTACCAACGAGCTTTGTCTTGAAGGAATGGCCTGGTGACAAGTTTGGCACAGACACTCTTGCTACCCTTCCTCTTCGTTTCTCTGTAACTGAGGTCACAATGCGACCGGGTAGAGTAACAGCGTGCACCGACCACCTAAAGCAGGAAGCCGTGCCACACACACCGCACTCCCCAACAAGCAGGACTGCCCGATGGCAGGAGGGCCGTGGGAAGCAGGTGGCAGAAGCGTGGACCACACAGATGGAAAGAAGCATGTATGTCCTTAGCCCTGCTCCACGGTGATAAGCAGGAAAAAGACATTTTTGGACATACCAAAGAGAAGTTAGAACATTTCTTCCTAAGCAGATTGAATTAAAAATATTTTAAAATGTATACTTAGAAGGTTTTGAAAAAACATATTTCAGTATGTTATTTAATAAAAGAGAAACAGGGATGAGTCGAGAGGATCCGCTTCTCAGTAATGCTGCCATTTACTGATAAGCATCCAGCAAATGAACCGGTGCTGGATTGCAAGTCTATGACCAGAAAAAGCTGGTCGATGAGGACCCCGGCTTTGGCATTATCCCCCCACTGGCTATACAGGACACGGGGTAGTTAGTTCTAAACCTAGGAAGTCCAACAGGACTGAGAGAGGGAGAGAGAGCAAAGAGAAAAGCCGGCCACTCGAACCGGCCACGCCGGGATGGACATGGAGCACGGTGCCGGACAGAAGGCACCAGAGTACGCAGAGAGCAGTTAGACGGGAACAAAGACATTTAGCAGCAGTTAAGACAAACAGTAAATTAACCCATGGGTGATGTGTGAGGGTGAAGAATCCAATTGTTGAACTGTTAATTATTTTAGGAAGTCTTTTGTCGGTGGTGAAATACCAGGAGCCTGGAAAACAAGGAATCCAGTCTGAAGGTTACAAAGAGAGAGAGTAGAGGTTGAAAATTATAGAGCTGCTAGTCTAACATCTATATTAGGAAATAAATTTGAGATGATACTTATGGATGAGCTTAATGATACATTTGGAGAAGTACAATTTAATAGGAGTGAGTCAGCATGGATTTACCAAAGGCAATCATGTCAGAAAAAATTTCGTTCCTTTTTAGGTTGAAGTGATAATTGGTTTATGTAAGGAGAACCAATGAGACACTGTCAGGATTTTCTGAGATTTTGGGATCTCTTCATAAAATGAATTATTGTACAAAATGTCATGACATGTGTCAGAGCACCAACTAACAAAAGGGGCTGAAAGTAACGGGGTTAAAAATAGAAGGCCCCACAATCTGGGGAAAACTACATTCTACAGGGCTCTGTAGATCAGAGCACTAATGTTTTTAATTAATGATGAAGAAAATCTTTTATATGAGGAAATTTGAATATTCCGCTAAATGAGAGGGAATGGTTAAGATACAAAAGGCTACAGCTGTTTTATCTTAACTGTGATAGATGAAGCAAAGGGGCTCCACGGTGGAATATGGAATTCAATCTGCCCGAATACGCAGCGATGTGCTTGCAGAGAATTAAGGAATCAGTTAAGTGTAGTTACAGTTTAAATGGTACTGGATTAGATAGCATTGGAAAGAAAACGGATGCGGAGTTTTGGTAAGAATCAAACTTTCACATTCTTACTCTTATACCTGGGTAAGAGGAAAACACTATGGAGTGCAATTAAATAATACATGTTTTAAAGAATTAGAAAAATGATTATCTTATGGAACAATACGAAAATCCCACTTTGTGAAGAGACTATATCACACCGTACAGGTAACCTAATGTGCATTTTTAAATGTTTAAGTCTTAATATATAAGAACTGACGAAAATCATATCATTTTAAATATGGTTTTTTTTAAACCCTACCACAGTAGAAAATGAAGGAATTAGAGAAAATACCATGTCATCACTTAATGCTTAATTTCTCCTGAACAGAGACCATCATTTGATCATCACCTTTAGAAAACACAGACACATTTCCGACACTGCAGGCCCAGCTTCTCAGAGGAAAGGCAAAGGAACTAAATGGACGTCACAGTCACGGCACAGGGAGTGGCCAGGCCGCCCGGTCCCGCGCGGGCACGCACCAGCAGCAGCCAGCGCCACATCAGAAGCAAGCATGCTCTCTGACCTGGTGTGGACCTGGAATTCACGAGAGAAAACCATCTCCATTTCCTTCTTTGGCACAATCACGAGAACCATACACGCTCCCCTCAACCTTCTCCGCGGCCTTCTTGGTCTTCATCCTCCCCTCTTTCAGGTGCTGTTCATAACCAACCCCCAAGACTGACTGAAGGTAACTGGTATTGCAAACACGGAGTGTATTTCATTCCCGCTCAGGGTGCAGCGAATGAACGCCAAGCTAATTCTTCGGTAACAGAGATGGCAGACAAGCAACTGGTCAAATATAATCATTAAGGTCATGCTAATATAAAGGTCAAATAAAGATCATTCGTGGGGTGAAATGGATTTCACTAAATAGAAAAAAAATTATAATGTACAATGACAGAATTCTGGCAACTTTTAATTTGATGTCAATTTTGTAAGGATTAATAGGATTATAAAATTTCATCATATTGGATCTAAAGTGGACCTAAATGAATCTCTCTAGACATACAGGAAGCAAATAAATAATGTTTTTTTAAAAAAAAAGTCTGTATAGAAAAGCTTTAGTTCATCCAACTCTATGACTGAGATTTATCTATAGTTCCTTTTTTGTGGTTGGTTTATCCTCACTACTGCAGAGCATCCCACTCGGTGAACACATAGCCTTTCATACAATCTCCTTGATGGACATTTGGGTAGTTTCAGTTTTTGACCACGATGAAAGTATCGATATATTTATATAAAGTATAAATACAAAGTAAAAGACTATTTCATGTAAAAGATTGAAATTGTCACAGATTAAAAAACCAAATGCAGCTTATAAAGAAGCTGATGAAGCTACACCAATATGAAACACGGAATGATGGCAAGAAGCCTTACTACAGACAAAAAGGAACATTTCATAATTATAAGGATAGATAGGTATGTATATAAAATAATCTTAAAGTTCAGAGTAGCCAGGGATAGATCTTTAAAATATGTAAAGCCAAAAGTAAGAGAATTAAATAAAACAAACAAACAAAAAAACAAATCCACAATCATAGTGGGCAACTTTACTACACTCCTCTTCACAGCTGATAGAGGTAGCATAAAAAACATGTAAGAATATAGACAATCTGAACAGCACAGTGAAAAAACTCCGCGTAAGTGATATGTACGGAACATAGAATACACACCAAACAGCACCATTATTTACGTTCCTTTCTAGTATATCTGAAACATTTACCAAAACTAACCAAATGCTGGTCACGAAGAAAGCATAAGCAAATTTCAAAGGACTGAAATAATTCAGTATCATGTCCTGTAAGCACAGTAGACAGAAGCTAGAAATCATTTTATATTACCATTTCAATAGTTAACAAAAAGGTAACTAGAAAAATGCCCGAATGCCTGGAAATCAACAAATACATTTCTAAATAATCAGCTTTCATTTTAAAAATAACCACTTTTATCTGTTTTTCCAACAAAGTTATAACGAAAATTAGAGCTCACATAGAACCTTTAATTCTCTGGAGTATGAAATGAGAAATGATACCAAAATCATTCTTTTAGTTCCCGGAAATCACTGAGAGGCAAGACCATGAATTACCCACAGAAGTGATGGAGACGGAGAACAATGGGCAACCATGGATGCTCCGTATGGCCACGAGTAACTGTGCACAGAGCACATTACCTGGTACAGATGGTGGACAACACTGTCCTAACAGCCCTTACTGTCCCCACCGTGCAGAGGGGACACGAGACCCACAGAGTTAAAACAACAGTTCCGGAGTCATTCAACAAGGCAATGGGGCTGACATTCAAATCTATCCTACCCTGAAGGCCACGCCTACATGCCTACAGAAGCACAGAATGCTCCTGACTGCGCGCACGAGGACGGGAAGCTCTGAGCTGCGCAGAGGTCTGCGACCTTCACAGCGTGGAGCACCAGGATGTGACCTGGTCTCTGGGGAACTCTGGCTCAAGTACATCACCTCCATGACTGCAGGTACATCTTCACGTACCCAACCCGGGGAAAAACACAATCACAGCAAAACCTCTATCTGCGGAGCTGTTTTCCAACAAAAAACAAGATACCTTGTTTTAACACATAAATTTCCAGATAGCACCTCAATTAAAATTGAAAATATCCCGAATGGCACTTTTCTGTGGCTGCCGGTTAATGTGTCCCTTCTAGTGGTCTTTTGCATGTTTGATATACATGGTAGAGCCACATGAGGACTGGAGTGATTTAGTTTGTCTGTTCTGGTGTAGTTTTGAACTCAACCTTTTATTAAAAGAACTGCAAAAGGTGCTTCACTGAATGCTGGGCTATAAGATGCTCAGCACATGAGCAGTGCGGACACCACAGAACACAGCTGATGGCGCCTTTCTGGGCCAGGAGCCACTGTTGCAGAAACCTGGATGCTGCTGCAGGCCCGCCCCAGTCCCTACCGCCCGGCATGGGTTCCTCAACTGTGCCCTCATTCCACCACCAAACAATACGGAATGAAGAACAGCAACAGCTTGATTCAGTATCTTACTGTATACTGAGGAAGGCTCCTTTCCCATAGCCCCAAATGTACTGCAGATGATTTACAATTACACGTTTAAAAAGCCAGTCATAGCCTAAAAAATGTTACCCTTTTAAAGTTTTCTCTTAACTGAGCTAAGTTTACCAAAGCAAAAATATTACCAAAGAGCACCACTGCCATGCCCGGGGAGAAACTGACACCGCCATCCCACGTGTACCACCTGGGTTTGGTGTGTTTGGAATGCTAGCTACAGAGACTTCCGCAGAAAATAGTTTCAAACAGAATGATAAACATAAACCGAAAACCAGGACTCTATGCACATGAGCATTACACATATACACAAAGAAACTAGAATAATTTTTCTTAAAACTTGTTTTATACTAATACTATCCCAAAACATCTCTCCAGGGCCACTCAGCATCGCTAGTGCAGACGGTATGAGCCAAGCGGTCTGTCCTTCTGCGCAGAGCGACAAAAGGAATGTGTGTCTATGCTCTGCGATTAGTTTCCTCCTCCTTCCCTCGGCGTTCATCTCAAAGTTACAAATCCTTTATTTTAGGGAAATAACCCATCTGTAATATCCAGTTGGTGCAATGGACAGGCAGAAGACACCAACACAGAAGGCACCTTAAGAAGGAGGTGCAGCAGGACTCTCTGGAAAACGGCACTTTCCTGATGACCCAGCGTCAATTTAGATCATTTTGCTTGGCGGCTACTTGAAGCGCCTCCTTCCACAGGCAGTATGGCCTCTGTATGGTCACGATTCATCTTAAGGAATAATCCATAGGAACTGACGGCCAGAAGATATTTCAATTTGACTTTACCTGTTCTTGCGCCTAAAGCTATAAACTGTCCAATTCAAAGCATTTCGGTAACAACCTCACCAACACATAAGGAATACCAACCTGTGTTTTTGTTTTTCAAAAACAGCCCTGGCTACAACACAGATGACAAGTACAGACATTCCACCATTGCTTAAAAAACCAGTCATATGAGCATAAACAGAAATTTGAAAGGACACATCAGCATAAACCAAGTAATAACCTTATATGCAGACACTGTCAAATGTATTAATAACTAATAGTTAAGAATATCTTTCTAAATCAAATCATTCACTAAGTTCTGTTTCTTTTAATGTAAATGTTATCTGAGCAAACATTACTTACGCATTTTGCAATGGGTAGGGTTTCCCATAACATTTGCATTTTGGGTGGGGGTTCCCATGACTTTCAAACACTGTGGGCACACGTCCAGCATCACCACCATGACCCCCAGCCCTTCTGTATCGCTCTTGCTAGGCAGGCATAAAAGGTATTGCGCTTGGCCATTGGCTTTTTCACTGCTCACAAGGACCCCTCAAACAGATACTGCCATGTAGATTTACAGAGGAGGAACCTGAGGTGTGACGAGGTTGGCTTGCCTGAGGTCACAGGGCCAGTACCCAAAGAAGGAGGGTTTTCATGTGGCTCTAACTGATCCCAAAGCATCTGCATTCCCTGTATCAACTGGCATTACTGAAGTATAGTACCGCTTGACCTACGTTCTGGAACTTTCTCTAAATCTCCCTCAGGATAAGCACTTCCTCCAACATGTCCTCACGCTCGTCACCCACCCCACCCCACTGCTGCACAGTAAGAATTCAACATCGAGGAAGGCGTGCTTGCTAATGAAACAACACGCTGGGCTATGCACAGGGAGAGGCTTGCTGAACCCTGTCGTTGTTGCCGCACCTCTGGGGCTTCCAGAGCACGAGGTCTGACTTCCGACCCGAGGAGGCGAGGCTATTTGAGCGGCCATCCTCTGCCGTCAGCACCGTGCCCCTCACACTGTGGACAAGTCCCCCCTAATCTCTGGGACATGAGTGACATCACGGTTCGCTGTCCGAGCTGCTCAACTCACCCTCCCGGGGCACACGCTCTCCCTTCCCAGGTACTCATCCCAAGACAATGATGCACAGGGACAGGGCGTAACATTTTAAAGCACAAACGTTTTTTGAAAAAAATTTAAAAATGTCACCAATTAGTCAAAACATGGAGTTCAAACTGCTATCGTTTCAGTCAACCGAGCGTGGACTATTTGCTATTACTAACTTTATCATCCTGGGGGGATTATTTTGTCATAGTTGCTCTTGATGACATGCGATAGAAAAGACCCGTTTTCACAGCCGAGTGGGATAAGCCCGGAATGTGCTTTTTTAGAAGTCTGGAAGCAGATGCTCTCAAGTGTGTCAAAGTCAGTGACAGTAACGGACAACTAGCATCCTAACGCTCGGGTGAATAAAAACTACACCTATGTGAACAGTGTTAGCCCTTACCAGCATGCAAGTAAGCCAGGTCAGGGTTCTCGATGTCAGGGTGCTGCTCCTTCAGATGGTTTCGGAACTCCACAGGCACGTTGGTTCCGTAGTCACACTTGGGGCAGTTGTACATCTTGACTCCTTCATGTTTGCCCGTGTGTAAAATGTGCTTGCGGATGTTTTCAGCACAGTTTGACCTACCGGGTAAGAAAGAGAAGTCAATCAAACAGGCCGAGTCAGCACCGTGAGACCACAGACGACGCTAGTAGCCGACAGCGATGGAGGCCTTCCTGTGCGTCAGCCCCAGTCGAGGGCCATGCGAGTACAGTGATTTCCACTTGGGTAACACAGCAGTCCCACGACGCTGGTAGTTTCTGTGAACCCTGGTGCTAGTTTTTAGGCTGATCTTTTACCTCAGTGATCCAATTCTATGTGGAACCCGAAGCTCAAAATCCCAGGTTCTATGATTTTACTATCAGATTATTCTGGTGCCACTTGAGGGCACTGAAGGGAGTCTCCTTAACCCCAAGAACACACCTGTCGCCAGGGGGGAGTGGTGCGGAGGGAAGCACTGCGGCCTCACCGAGTTTAGAACACTGAGGCAACAGAGCAGCTCTGGCAGTTACGTTCTGTCAACTGAGCTCTAGAATAGTCTGGAGATAGAAAAGCAGCAGTGTGCTGAGTGCCAGTGAGCTTTCCACGTTGGTGCAGGTTTCTAAGCATGAGGGACTGAAAGATACAATGGAGGCCCCATATTCTGTATGCCAAACAGCCCTGAAAACAGGAGTAGGCTCCTCTCCGCACTGTTCTCCTACCAACTCGGAAAGGCAAGGCCTGAAATGCCCGGATAAGAGGGAACGGGCCTCTGCTCTTGAAGCAAGTTCTTCCATCGGCTCCTTCAGCCCTCTGTGAGTCTCTGCATCAGACACTGCACACCCAGACCCTTTCTGAGCACATACACAGCTGCTTTCTTTTGTCTTTGTTAGAACAGTACTAAAAAGGGCACCGCAAATGCAAGCAGGTTGGCCGGGGAGAGGGGATGCACTGAACTAGAAACAAAAAATCAGGCTGGCCTCAAATTTCCCACAGAGCAAAATTAAATGCCAAAAGAAAAATCAAGCAATAGGATCATCAGCATTTCTGCAGGGTACTGCCGAAGAACAAAATTTCTGCAGGATGTTGTTTGAAGTGAAGGTTCTGTGACCAATAAAGTAAGAAAATGGTAGTTAGCAAACGCATCTCACAATGCACACCAGACGATGAAAGGTTCTACCCGGAAGCTTCCCGAGGCTCTGTGCTGCCCCAACACTTCTAAGTAGGATTGCATTTGTGTGTAATATTCAACTGCAATGCTGACTTTGCAGGATGCGCTCCAAGAACATTGGTGATGAACGCAAAAATGGTTATGACGCAACAATTTTATAGTAGCTACACTATAGGTAAAGGCAACAAAGGACATTAGAAATCTAGAGACCCAGTGAACACGTCATCTCTTCACTCACGAAGAGAGAACAGAGGAGTATCAGGAAAGCACGGCGGAGCTCACAACAGCAGCTCTAGGAACAGCACTCCACAGATGCAGAGCTGTGGACAGGGCGACCTTCCCTACAGGCATCCAGATGAAGCGGAAACGCAAATATTTTTCCTTGTGAATGGGCATCCTGCATTGTGGGAATAGTCCTGTAACTGGATCCAAGATATTCACCTGGAAAAGCTTAGGCTAAGCCCCTTCTATCCTCAGGCAGTCTGTCCTGAGATGCACGTGCCCAACTATACAGAGTTAGGAAGATTAAATCAGACCAGTCCCCCTGTTGCTATACCAGAAAGAAACACAGCAAAATGTTAATGCAACTATATAGCAATGCCCACTTCTATTTTCCAAATATACTTTAATTATGTATTATTTCCATTAAAAAATTTATAACAACAACAAACACTTTTAAAAATAAGAAGAACCACCAGAACAGAAATTTTTTCAGCCATTTTAAGCTTTGCCTTTGGCTAGGGTTCTGTCAAACTTTATGTTCAGTATCTCTTAGAACTTAGACTAAATATACCTTACGTTTGTGAAAATATGCATATACGGCTTATTTCTTTCATGTCACTACTGAACTACCAAACTTGCTTTTCCTACAAATCCCTACTGTTAATAATCACCGTACTAAGTAAAAAATGAATAAGCATCTCATGTGTCCTCTGTGCTTGTCACTGGCCGGCTATTTCAAGGATATCACACTACTCCTAGAGGCAGAGACAGTGAGAGATTTTGCAGAGGAGGAAGGGAGCATCAGGAGATGAGCTGACTATCAAAGGTTAAGACCTCCATCCTTACATGTAAGTATATCAAAGATACTAGGCACATTCTAGGAAAAGGGTGAGGCTGGAGAGTCTATTAATTATATCCATATCCTTGGAATAATAACATCATGTTAACAAAAGTAACAGGAAAACATCTGAGGCTGGATGAAACAAATGTCCACTTTTGTGATAATTAAAAGGAAGAGGACCATTTTTTGAATTCCCCAACTAGCTGAGTGAACTGTTCCAAATCACTCCCTTAATTCTGCAGATCTCCCATTTGTTTTCCATGACACCCCCTCAACTCACTAGTGTTTACTGACACCAGGGAGTGAAAACAAACAGCTCCCGCCGTACTTAGTTGGTGCTGTTATTAGGACTGCCCACTCTTAGGTGCCACCTAAGTTTTTTCTTTATGGAAAAAGCTAGGCATTAAGAATCATCAAAGACAATCCTGATGAAGTGAGGAAATCAGAATTACCAAAAGCCACCAACTTCAATCTGTAACGCATACTTAAATACAAGACAATATAAAGCAATGAATCCTCCTCTTCGGTGAAGGTCTTGAAGAGATGACATCGAAAACAGAGTATTTTGTGTTTGGAAAGGGTGTACCTTGGACAAAAATAAACCAACATCTCTTAGTATCTAAATAGCATGTGGAAGCTAACAATCAGGAGACTAATGGTGAAGCAAGTGAAAGGGGTGGGGGAGGGAAAATTTAAAAAGGTGAGAGGCTTCTTTTTATTTAAAAATATAGACTAAAACAAGAAAGATGTGGTGTGTTAGTTGATATTTTATAAGGTATTAAGGACCATTCCATACACATGTTTTACATATACACACATATATATTTTTATTTATACTATATATACTGCTCATATATTTTACGTATAATGCATGTATACATATTTTTATAATTTTGTTTTATACATGAACAGATAAATTAAATGCATGCTAATTAAATACATGCTAACAAGACCATAAAATAGGCAATGTCTGTCTTCAACAGAAAAGATACATTTTATGTATTTCATGGATGACAGTGTATTTGCATGCAATCAAAATCTCTTCCTCTGCATTTAATGTCACGCCATACAAAACTTTTTAAAATACTGGGACAAAACTGAGCCTTTCACACCTGCAAAATCAAACTATTCCAGTCAAAGCCTAAGAAGTAAAAGCTAGCACATACTGTACCACTATCCTCAAAGCAGAACACCTGCAGAGGTAGGGGCAAACTTTAGTCCCTGCATTCGAGAACATATCATAACATGTCGCAAAATTTGAGGAACAATAAATAGATCGGACACCTTCTGGTAAGTAATTCTGAATGTTATTCAGCCCAAAAATGCTCATTCTTCCCACAAACAGAACTTACGAGTAGTAATAAGCATGGTACACTGAAGTGGTGCTAATCAAGGCTGGTGGTGCAGGAGAAGGAAGGATGCTCCAAGATATGATTTCCAACAGGGTCATGGACAAGTCACCAGGCGTAACAGCAGTTAAGCCAACTGGGCACATAATCATTAGGAATGGGTGACTGAACAATGTCTTCATTTTGACACTGATTTTTAATGTAAAGAGCTTATTTGTGTCCCATGTTCATAGACTGGAAGACTTGATATTAACATGGTGATACTCCCCAAACTGATGTACAGATTTAATGCACTCCCTGTCATAGGCTCCGTGGGATGTTTTACAGAAATTGAAATGCTGATCCTAAAGTTCATACAGAAATGCACAGGGCCTAGAAGAGCCAATACAGTCTCAGGAAAGAACTACGTTGGAGGACTCACACATTCCGAGTTCAGAAGTTACTCCAAAGCCATAGTAATCAAGACACTGTGGCAAAAGAAAAAGGATAGATATTCGGGACTCAGCACGGGAAGCCGGAGCAGTGTGGCTCCACTGAAGTTAGAGGCCTGACCACTGGCTGCAGGCTCCCTATGATGATTGGGGATGCATGCAGGACTTTCCGGGACCACAACCTGCATGCACAGTGCAAATGGGAAAGTTATGAGGAAACTCAGAATTAGATTTTGGGATATGATGTGTTGACAGCCTTGAGATAGCTTATGATATATACATAAAGAGAGTAATGTACAATGTATTACATAATATACACGCTGGGCAATAGCCAAAGGACAAAATGGGAACTAATTTTAAGGCTTCTTAAAATATATGTAATAAAGGAAATACTTTATTCAGTTCAAAGGCAATGTATTTCAAAATAATAACCAGAATATCAAAGGGCTTCTAGAGCTCTGCAAAATTGTTTATTATTACTACTTACTAACTCACTGTTACACAAAAAGCATTAAGTTAAATTTGTATTATATTTAATCTAAGGAAAAGGTAGCTTAAAAAAAATTCTGAATTTTTTCCCTCTTTTGATATACATTATTTTGGTTATTAAAACAAAAAGCACTGGTGAAGTTGTTGAACAAAAAACTGCATATTTCACACAAAAAGTCTAACAATGGATAGATACAGTGAAAGTCTGCCTTCTACCACCGTCCCACTCTGTCCAGATAACCCCCACTCCCCCCAGCAGGTACAACTTACAACTTATCAATCTTCTGGAGAATTAAAAATGAGTTTTTCAAACCACAAATACATTGTACATTCTTATCTCCACCCTCCAGGTATATAAGCTTGCTTTCCTTACCTAACAATGCAACAAGGGGGAATTTTTCCACATCAGCATGAGAGCCTCTTGTCGCTGCTTTCTACCCTCCCTTCCTTCCCTCCCCCTCTCCTCTGCCTTCTTTTTCTCCCTTTTTAACAGCCACTCAGTACTCCACAGTACAGGTACAGCATATTACATTTAAGCAATCCTCTACTGATGGGCATTGATGTTGTTTCCAATCACTTGCTAGTGTAAAAACAAGGTTGCAATGAATAATCTTGTAGAACACTTTCTATTTCTCAGAATGCCAAGAGAATTTCATGATGCCAAGTGGAAGTGTTTCAAATGTCAGTGGGCATATGCTTTTGTAATTTTGATAAATTCTGCCAAATTGCCCTCCAGAGAAGTTGTAGCAATTTATATTTCTACCAACAATGCTTGAGAGATCCTGTTTCTGCACATTCTTGCCAATGGAGTATGTTACCAAACTTTCAAATTTTTGCCCATTTGGTAGGAGAAAAAAACTCCAGCTCACTGGAGTTTCATTTTTTAATTTTTAATTTGCATTTCTCTTATAATGAATGAGGCTAAGTATCTTCAAATAATGAAATGCCATATGTATTTTCTTTTCCACGCTCTGTTTTCATATTTTGATCTCCATTTTTTCTACAATGTTGTTAGTCCCTCTCTTATACATTAAGGAATCTGATGGTCTGTAACAGAAGCTGCAAATATTTTTTCGTTTCCTTTTTTTCTTCTTTTGACTTTGCTTATGGTAAAATGGAAGTTTTTAAATTTTGTTCAGTGGCTTTCTTACTTGGAAGTTATAAAAGAATTGTCCCAAATTTGGTTCTAGTACTTGTATAGTTGTATAACCTTACATTAAGTATTAGATCCATTTCAAAACCATCCTAGAGTGTGGTGCAAAGTGTAGATCCAGACCACAAGCCGGATCTCTCAATACCATTCATTACTAGTCCATCTTTGCCCCATTGACTTGAAATGTCATCTCACCAATATTTTACTTGTTTGAAGCTAATTCTGGACTTCCTACTATAGTGAGCTGGTCAGTCTGTGCACGTGCCAACCTGTTTCAATAAGCCAGGCCACAGAAGGCTCACATCTGGTTGAGCTCATCCTTCTGCATTGTTCTTTTCCCTCCCCTATCACCTACACAGGCCATCATGGAGTCAGTCATAAGACTGTGGTCTTCAGCAGGCGTGGCAAACATCTTGAGTTAACTACGAAACCAGAGAGACCTGGGCCAATAATAAATATCCCTGACACAACTGGGTATTTCCTATGTATTTATTAGTATGTACTGATAATATGATCTTTCTGATAAAGAAGCTGAAACACAGAGAGACTGGCCCAGAGGCCATGTGCTGAAGGGTAGAGAAGGGTGTCTGCACACAGAGGTCCTAAATAAATCTGAGTTTTCTGTTTCCCCAAGGGAAGCTACATATCTGCCTCAACATTCTCAAATTCGCTTGTGTGAAATTAATGATGGTCTTAATCTTTTGGTAACAATTTGGCATTGTTATATATGTAAATTGACCAAAAAAATTCTGAAAGTTCTACTTAAAGAAACATGTCAGTTTTGTTCAACACCTTGATCTTCAAACTTTCTGACCATGGATCACTCTTGGTTTATGGGAATAATACATGTATCTCATAAGGCTGTCAGGAGAATTAAAGTAAATTACATTAAGCATATTCAGAAAATGCAGTTAGGTACTCAATTCTTTTTTTATTACTACTACTAGTCTTTCTATTACATGCAAGGCAGTTCAACTATCAGGATCATTATTAGCAATTTTCTTATTGTATTTTGAAAGGCAATTTCAATTCATTTGAATAAAAACAGATTCCCAAAACAGTTATATAAGTGTATATGTGTGTATATGTTGAGAAATGCAATTTCTTCTTCTGCCTGTTTGGAATATTGTCTTTGAACTCATATTCTTTTTTTTTTTCTTTTTTTTTTTTAAATTTTTTTTTTTTTTAAGACTTTATTTGCAAGAGAGACAATGAGAGACAGAGAGCACGAGAGGGGGGAGGGTCAGAGGGAGAAGCGGACTCCCCGCCGAACAGGGAGCCCGATGCGGGACTCGATCCCGGGACTCCAGGATCATGACCTGAGCCGAAGGCAGTCGCTTAACCAACTGAGCCACCCAGGCGCCCTGAACTCATATTCTTGAAAATAATTACTCTGTAGTTAAGTTTTATGTTTTGGAACCAGTGCATCAATACTATGCGCTGCAGTACATATTTATCTAAAATTTCAGTGGAAAGGGGTTTCTACTATATCTTTATAACAGTAATTCAAAATGAATAAGGAATAATCCAAAGGAAGTGTTTATGTAAATTAAACTTAAGAAGTTAATCGCGTATTTTTGTAACCAGTAGTATTTAATTATAAATTTACTGGGCAAAAAAACCAGTCTAAGAAAAATGAGAAAAATCTCTGTGGGAGAGAAGAACATAAAGCTGCCAAGTCACTGCAAGTTGGCAAATGTGCTCCGATACATAAGCTCAGGGTCTGTTTCACAGTTTATGTAACGCAGCCCGAGGTATACAGTCCTCTACCACTTCTGTTCTCACTAAAGGACCCATAAGGAAAAAACCTGATAATTTTAGACTACAGAACATTTGGGCTGTTTAAATTTAAAATTGGTGAGAAGCTGTAAGAATAAAGAATTTCATATTCCCCTGCCTAAAATGAAACATTTTATCGATGGATGTTTAGCAAATGAATGTCATTTGGAGTGTTGAACAAAATAAATCACCAGAACAGACAGCACAAAGATCCATGTATATAAGTGATAAAGATGTCATTTCTGATCAATAAGGAAACGATGGGTTTTATATAATAAATGGTGTTGAGTCAACTGCCTGCTGTATGAGGAGAAACAAATTAGATTCTTATGGCCCTAACCATGTAAAAATAAATGCCATTTGGATTTTAGCATTAACATAAGCACACGAAATTATAAAAGTGCTAGAAGAAAATACAAGAAAATATTTTTATAATCTTGGTTGGAAAGAGTGCTCCTAAATTCAAAACCCAAATGCTACAAAAAGATGTAGCAAAATATACTTCATAAAAGTTAAAACTGCTATATACCATAAAACATAAATAAAGTTAAAAGACAAGTCAAAGCCATGGAGAGAATACATGCAACATATATAAGGACAAATGATTAATATAAAGACTGCAAAATGAGTGCCTATGATTAATAAGGAAAAAAAAGATAAAAATCTCAAAAGCTGGATGAAGAGCATAAGCAAGAAATCTGTAATTGGGGATCTATAAAAGGTTATGTAAGCATTAAAAGGTAATCGATGACTCTAGTAGCCAAGGAAATATAAATTAAAGCCTAACATAACAGAGAGGCAAAATTCAAGAAGACTGATAACATTAATTATTGGTAAGGGAAATGAGTATCACTGCTGACAGTGTCAGCTTTTGGAAGACATTTGAGGATAGCCTTCAAAATTAAAATATACACATACTCTTGGATTTAGGAATTCAATCTCTAGAAATTAGCCACAAGAACAATCATTAAGCCATTATTTGTAACGCTAGGCTAAACACGAAACACTAGGAAGAAATTTGAAACTAGGTATGTGTTAACAGAGGAATGGATTACTTTTTGGTGATCCACACTGTGGGATTCAACACTGCTGACGGGGAAGGGCTAACTTGCAAGCCTCTTCTCAGAGGAGCAGCCTGTGTCCTACAGAGCTTCATGGAAGCCAACTACACCTGGTAGAACACTGGGAGGACACAGCCTGATTACAGGGAGAGGGTACTCCCCAGCCATGAACATTTAGTGGGGTCAGGACAAGGCAAGAGCCCTGGTGGGCCAGGTCACTAGACTGTTCAACCACAGCCCTAAACACACACCCATGAAGGACGGTACTCCCCCAGTGCTGGAGCTGAGCAGTTCCACAGCCAGAGGCCCAGAACTTTCCCAGCACGACATCCAACACCGTAGAGTCGAGTGCTGCTTCCGAGTACAACAGCTATGGACACAGGCTGAAGGGAGGAACAATAACCACGCACCTGCCCATGACCACCTCCCTGCAAATGCTGTTGACCAAGGCCTAGTGTGTATGCTCATCAATCACCGTAATCTGTCAGACAAAAGCCATCAAATAAAATAAGGTAAACCTTATGTCCCACTGGGGGAAAACCTGCAAGACATAGTACTAAGTTAAAACAAAAATAAAGTTCCAGACGAATACATATATGGCATCTTCTATCTTTTTAAAATTATATACACATAGTCACATAGATATATAAATGAATTAAATGGGTATAAGAAGGAAGGTCAGCATGCTATTGATGGTAATTATCTTTATGGAAAGGCTTATAAGTCAGGAAACTTTCATGTTTGCTTAGTATATATTTGGGACACCTGGATGATTCATGAGAATATCTTCTTTTACTCATGTAAAGCAAATATGATCAGAACATGTATTTTAAAAATAAGTGGATTGTATAGTATTGTATCAAATGTAAATATTATAAACAATGAGCAGTACAGCCGAAAGAAGCTGGGAATAGAGGTAGGGAAAACCCTAAATGCAGAGATTCTCCTGTTTATATAGAAACAATTCAAACTGATGAATCAGGTAAAAGATTTAAGTACAGTAAGTCAAGTTGTAAAAGTAATCACTTGGATTGCCAAATAGAATACTATAATAAAAACAGGGAAGAGGGGAGGGGTGTAGAGGAAAATGGGGTAATTGAGCTGACTTTTTTGGATATGTTACAACAGCCAGAATCTGTCTGCAAACCAAGAAAGAGAGGAATAAGCAAAGTCTTTAGGTTCTCTCCAGCAGGACCAAGATATGAATGATTACAAGTGGTTATCTCAGGGAAATGGGGTGCAGCAGTGAGATTCTGACTTTTCAAATGACAGAGCAGAGTTCATATAGTAAAATTAATGTACAATGATAAGTTTTATGGGTATTTAAGTAAAATAGATATTTTAAAATAATGCCATGTTATAATTACTTACAAAATTATCCAAAGCCTTTATTTTTAAACTAAGACAAAAAGAGTTTACAGGTATCAGAAATAATCACAAAATACAATGTCTTGAATTTTTCCTGCAAATTTTAATTGTATATTTTCTGGATCACCCTGCTCTGAATTCTATGAATTTTCTTCATTTTCCCCCTTAACTGGTGGCTTCTATTAAATACGATAATTCCTACCAGACCACTTACATTCATGACTTTCTGCTGTTCATAAATCCCAATTCCTTGAAATCAATCGCTCTGACCACAAGAACTCATCATGTACATTTTCTCTCTCCATTTCTCATTTATAATTATGTTAGTATTTGTTATGTGATGGAAGGTGATGGGCATCATCTGATGCTAAAGCAGAGCCATGTCTTATACGAAAAAAGAATTTGTAAGTCAGCACAGAAGTGGATGAAACCCGATGCATTACTGATCCTGTTCCCGAGTGGACACAGGTATCCAGGTTCCAGGTCATGGTGCTATCCTCGCGCTCATAGCCACATTCTGGGTGCACACATGGCAGTGTGCTCACGGAGAGGACTGCCCAATGGCAGCTGCAGCACCAGCCACGTGTGACCCCCAGGAGGCCTCTGTCCGTCTGCACAGGTAGGTGCTGGTCTGAAAGCCAAGGGAACAAGGCCAGGCTTCCAAACCCACTTCCTGGGAGGCACTTTCAGAACAAAAGTCATGTAAGCCCAATTACTGCTTTAGTTCATATGGAAAAGTGTCCAGTAACAACAACAACAACAAAAAATCTATTTCTTCATGTATTGATTTCCTGTTTTCAAAATGAATTTATTCAAAATATATTTAATGTAGTGCCTACCACACACAGAACAGGAAACACACAAAGGAATAGTTTTGGTTCTGCCCCCATAGACAATCCCATATGAGAGGTGAGTCATGTACATCCACAGTGTGCTTCTTAACATGAAACTGAATTTTGAAACAGAGTTGAAAATCTCACCCATCCACTGCTGTACCCCCTTCAGTGACATCCTTAATTGATAATGGCTTAAAGTCACCTTGCTTTCCACACTATTTAAAATGCCTTACTGATTTCAACTGATTTCTAACGAGACTGATTATGTGCACACTTCCTATGGATACAGCACCACCTTCGACGGGTTCATTATGTCAGAGTTTTACCTATCGCATCACCACTACCTCTGTTCCCAGGAGCAGGCGTAACCTGCCACCCACTCCTAGCCATTCATGGCCCCACAGTCACATCCCATCACAGTACTTCTCTATTCAATCTCTGCTCAAGGTATCTACAGCCCTTAAGAAGAGATAATCTGCTTTAAACCTAACAACCTCCTTCCCGCCTTCCACTCTGTTGGAGAACAAAGAAAATCACAAGTAAGAAAATGGTAGGAAGCAACACTGAACTGTTAGAAACCCAAATTATTTTGTTAGAATCTAACATTTCAAGAATGGCCCCCCTCCTACACCCTGTGAAGTGAGAAAAGGAGACTGATTTAAATGTGTGGCCAGACTCGGCCTGTCCTCCGTGTCCTATGGAAGGAGGAGGGGCCACGGGCAGGTGAAAGCCCCGAAGAACCTTGATTTCTCCTTGACTCTTCTTTAGCTCAAAGAGAAACAATACATTTCATTAACTGTTTCAGCTCTCAATATCCTGCTATATTGCCCATTTAGGAAAGTAGGAAACTTCTACAGCAGGAGTTCTGTGAGCCTTTAACGAGTCTAAAGGGGGTGGACAAAGGGTACGACATATAGTGTGTTTCTCAAAGTTATTTGGCTACAGAAACACTTTTTCTAGGCTGAGCTAACAATATTGCGTGAAGATCATGATCTGTGAAAATCAAAATGTCCAATTAGCCCTATAAACTCTTCCACTAATCTTCTGGCCGGCCGGCAGTAAGTGCCAGCAGAGACTCTCTTCAGTGTTATCTTGCCACTCTTTTTATCCTGGACCTTTGAACAACACAGCCCCCACCCAAGTCTTCATCTCTTACAGGATGGATTTTATTCTTTCCTTTTCTATTAACCACCTAAGCTTAGCAAAGTGAAATGCTGTAAAATCAGGAAAGGCATGTGGATAAGAAGCTTTCTGATCAATAGGGTGTGTACTAAGGACGTTCAGGAAGGTGCAGCCTGACCATCCCTGTAGGTCCATGCAATCACTGGAGTCGTATTTATAAGAGGGGCAAAGGCGGCAAAACAGTGGGCGTACAGAGACATACTCACGAAGGAGTCCGAGCTACTAAAGTAGAACATTATGGAACTGTGGCTGGAAATCAGTGACCTGAAACAAAGGCTACTTTACAAATCACCTTCCATGTTTATATATATATCCTATATAATAATATATATATCCTATATAATATATATCCTATATAATATATATCCTATATAACATATATGTCCTATATAACATATATCCTACATAATAACATTATATATTATCCTACATAACACATATATATCCTATATAATATAATAACATATATATATACGATAATTTACTGTAGCATTTCTAGTTGAAAGCTTTTTCAAATTTAAGGTGACATAGTAAAATTTCACTGAACCAAATACGTTTTGCACTATTTCTGACAGTCTAGGCCAGATCTTGGTTTTACTTGGGACAATCTAATAACGTTGAAGAGAAAAATAAAACGGCTCGGTTTAAAACACCAACAACTTTGTGCACGCAAGCCTAAGAGTGCGGCTGACCGGGTGGTTCCACAGACAGATGTGATGGCATACATCACCACCTGCTCCAAGATTCTTGTAGTCTAGTCGGGCAGGGGCTCCCCTAAAATTTTAAATACTTAAGTGGCCAAAAGGAGACAGCATCCCTCACACCTGGTTTCCTGAGGTGTGGACTGGCCAGTCATCCATCCAGGCTGGGATGAGAGCAAGGGGTGAGACAGGAGATAAGACAGGAAGTTTCTTTGCCGGCCCCTCTCTCTGGGAACTGCACTGCCACAGGAAATTGCCAACTGCCCCATCTTCGTAAGTCTTTCCTAAGAATCTTTCCCTGGCTCAAACTCCGTTCCTTACAAAACTCCCTGAGTATTTGCTTGATAGTAGATTTCAAGTGAATACTTTATTAATTTTGTTAAATTGAGTCTTATCAAGGAGCATTTAAGGCTTTTCTAATTCTGAAGTTATAGGATTACTTCGTAGAAACAGTTAATAGAAAATAGTCACTGATGGCGAAGGGCCACTGAATTTATTTAATAATCTACGTCTATCTTTACAAAATGCTCCATGTAATCCATTTAAAAATAATAACTGGTTCATTTCAGTCTCTGCACACAATACTTCCCTTTGTCCCTTGTAAGTCTCTCAAATGTCTTATTTTAAAGGAATATATAGTACTCCCGGAAGACATTTTCCCATTTCTATTCTCTTCGACTCCTGCGAGCCCTTGTTCTGTGTGATAAGGCAATCTCCTCCGGGATCGGAGCTGTGTAGTTTCGCACCACGAGTGACAAGGACTCGGCTTGAATAACTGCTGTGCGCAGGTTGTAATTATGTCAGCTGGAGTGTTGAACAAGGGGACTGATTAATGTGAGCCCCGGCCCAGGCGCAGGCCCTATCAAAACCTCCGCACAGGCCAGCAGTGGGGACGGGTTAAAGCAAAAAGACAAAACATGCTGTATCGCCCATGATAGATGAATTGCTCCAACAGTCTTCAGGCAGATGTTCCGGGACAGTAGAATATACAATTACTCTGCCTTATCACTTTCCCAGGGACAATAAAGCTTCCTCCTTCTATAGCTCATGTGAGTGAAGGCAAAATTCGTTTTCCTTTTACAACACTGACTCACTTATCACGGTGCCTTGATTGTGCTTTTACAGCTAAAGAAAACATAGATTCCACTTTTAAACTAAAAAAAAAAACAAAACAAAACAAACAACAAAAAACAACAACAAAAAACCCTTAAAAATAAAACTGGAACCCTGTTTGAATCTCTTCGACATGAAAGCACACAATGTTTTAAAAGACTGTTTTGTTAAAAATGGATGCAAGGAAGGTGATGTGTGTATGTGCATATTAGTTAAAAACAAGCACATATAACTCAAGAAGTAAGATTTGGGTCGCATAATCACTATATTCGTAACATCGTGTTTCAACAGCCATACAGAAATCATTAACTGAAAGGAACATGCAATTAAAACTATATATATGTATATGCTGATATCATCCATATATTTCTCAGGCCCAGCCACACGGCCCCCTGAGTCTGGGGGGATACTTTCCCGATGACACTCTCTTATTCCTGCTGTTCCTCCTTGGTGTCTCTGGTCCCCTCCTCCTGAAGGACACTGTGTGAGCTTAGGAAATGGAGGCTGCCTCAGAGCCCAGCACAGCCAGTGCTGAGACGGACCTGGTTCAGGAGCGCTATGGGGATCACGTCTACTATGTTTACTTGGACTCACAGCAATGCTGCCCAAATTCGTGACCGGATGTACAGAACCACTGCAATTTGCAAAAAGGGAAATGAATACGCTTTTCATTTTTAAAGTTCAAAAACACGCTAAAGCCAAAAAGGTGAGATGTAGCCACAATAACCACTTTGTGATAAGCACAATTAACGAAACAGAGCAGCCGAAATGGCAGTGGGATCAAAGGAAATCCATACACAATGCGCCTGAATGCAAAAACAAACAAACAAAAAGCATACGTCAACCTGTGGCACAATGCAGACAACTTATTTCCACTTTTCAGTGGTGCAGGACAGCTGACGCCGACACTCAGCAGCTGTAATACACCCTAAGTCCCGGACACAAATCACACACCCCATCTCACCCTAAGAAGTGACAGATTTGCTTTCTCTCTTCATATCATACACACACTAACTCCACTACCCACATGATCCTTATTATTACATCTCTCTGGGCAGGACCATTCCAGCAGAATTCTGGGTTCCTAGAAACGCGGCACTTGGAAGAAGGTAGGGGGTCAACCCAAAACAGTGAAACAGAAGTTTTAGCGCAAATGGACACAGAAGATATAAGTAAGCCCACAAGTGATACAGGAGTTATGTCACATGCATAATTACTTGGAATAAGTCAAGCAAAGGAAAGATAGGTAAAACAGATCGAGTGGGCTGTAAATCCTTGGGGGAGTCAGGTGTCATCACAATAAACGGCTGATGACGCCACGAGAGTAGCCTGTTAGATTTACTGGCCTGAGAAGAACCCGGAGACACTCACAAAAATTGCTTAGTTAAGTCATAGAAAAGATGTCACATTTTAAAAGACAGCATTTAGAAATGAGTGTTTGTTACATGACTACACTGGACTGTTGGCTGGTGCTAAGCAAATTCTGAATCACATGTAACAGGTAAAGTAATATAGGCTTTGTGGAAATTCTTTCTATAAAACAAATAAAATCCTAATATTGGGAGGTGTGGGGGGGGGCAGAATAAAAGCATTGCACAATCTCTATGTTCTTGATTCAAAAGTTTTAAGACAAAGGTGAAAGTGGGAGCTGTGCAGCCCCCCCAGAATGCGGAGACGTCGGCAGAGCAGAGCTTCTGAAGCTGCAGCTCTCCATCTCGAGAGCGCACTCCTACAGCGCGAACATGAGGTGCTGCTCTGCGTCCCGAGGGCTTCCACCGAGGCACACAGGACTGCCCAAAAAATGTCATCAGTGCCCACACGCTGCTCAGACCCCGAACCCTGAACCTTAGCTGCTCCATCCTGGCTATGAGCGGCAATGCAGCGTTCCACGGCCCTACTTCAGCTGGCGCTCTCACCCTGGCATGGAAGCACTTACAATTTAAAAAGCAATCTTGAGCACACAAACGAAAACAAATGCACAATGTGCACCCACCTATGCACCCTCCCAGCTTCTCCCAAGTGTCTGCCCAGAACAGCCCTCAAGACGGACCTGCCCTCAAGAGCAGCCAGCCTGCATTCTTACCATGTTCTCCCTTCTGGGCACCTACCTGGTGTCTGTTCCCAGCCCTTGACTAGAACTGGTCTTCCTGAGATAGTCAGTGACCTCTTGGTCACTGAGGCAGGGGACTACACTGCCCTTACTTACTGACGTCTGACACGGCTGAACACAGCTCCCCGGCTGCCCCAAGGTCCCGGCCCTTTCTGGGAAGCTACCTCTCAGTCTCTCTTACCCTTGCTATTTGCCCCCCTGCATGTCTCGTTTTCCACATTTTCCAAGGGAGATTTCACTCATGTCGATGCCGTCTAGGACTCATTATACATCCACTGCCATTTCCATGAGGACAGCACAAGGGTGTTTCAGGGCTCACACAGCCCGAACCTCACTCACTCTGCAGCAGGAACCTCCCTCCCCCAGCAGCAGAGACCTCGGGAATGGCGCCGCCCCTCCGCCTGTGGCCCTGGCCCTAGCCTGCATCTGTCCCCCTGCCCTTGAATGCACACATTCCAGCTCCCGACAGGCACGTGAGTCCGCCTGCCTCTCTGTCCTCGGCCAGACTGCCAGCTTAGGGCCGGGCACTCACGATGTTCCATGGGAACCTCCGCAACGGTCTATGCCACGACCTCCCAGCCCCTGCTCTGTCCCTCTCTGGCTCACCAAGTGCACTGCATCAGTGACCTCTGACAAGCAAAATGTGAGTCTGTCCCTTTCCTGCCTAAAATTCTCCATAGGCTCCCCACTGCCTTTGGGGTAAAACTCAAAACAGTCCGACGCAGACTTCTTGCTGCCCTGCACCTCCTCACCCATATGCCCTGCAGTCCGGGCTTGCTGAAGTGAGAAGGATGCTTACAGTCAAATGGAAAGTATAATTTGGGAGTAGAAAGCAGACAGAATCTTACTTGTAACTAAAATTAGAGCTAGCTTAAGTTTTTAGGGCAAAAAAAATTCTCAAAATTAAGCGTCAACCACTTTTTACCCCAAATAATACAATCCAAGGGATTGATTCAAGCACAAGCACTGAAAATTTACATTTTCTCTCAATGGGAAAATGATCATTTGTTTTATGACATTTCATATATTTGTTAAATGTTGTAACTTATGAAGAAACAAAACATACTGAGGAAAGAAAGGGCCAAGAACAGTTCACCAACATCTATTCAAATCTTAGAGTGCGAGATCTCCAAACAGTGTCCTAGGATGCAAAAGATACAAAATGAGGGACGAGGCTTGTTCAACAATATTCAGGTCGAAGTAATTAAGAGTAAGGAATTACACGTTAAGGGGCAAGAATAGGGGTTAATATTGGGTTTAAATTCCCTGTAGGGAAAAGCATCAAGTTACATATCATGTCGCAGAGTAAGAGATTCTGGTTTATTTCTACTGCAGCTCACCTGTAGCTGTGCAGTAAGAAGAGGATGCTATCGTGTCCTTACCAAAAAAAGAAAGAAAATAAGAAAAAAATCAGGAGTATGTCTTGTTCTAGAACTTCTCACAAACACAGTACTTCTCATAAACGGGAGAAAGCCAACAGTTTGGGCTACATCCCTGTAATTAAGAAGATGAAGACACCGTCTTGTTTGTAGAGTCCTTCCAAAGGTAAGGTCAGAACCCGCGCGTGCTACCCCAGGGCAGGCAGCGTCGCGCTCTACCGACGAGCGGGCATCTAACGTAGAGAAGACGCTCCTTCCTGGGCCGCCCACGAACTACTGCGTCAGCATTTTGTAAACGCTGCAAGTGCTTCTCTCTCTCAGTTTTTCACAGGCCCTAAAGTAGCAATACTTCAGAATCTGTGAAAACCAAATGTTATGTATAAGCACAACCTCCTCACGCTCACTGAACTAACGACACGTAGTCAGACTTTTACACACTCCATCGTCTGCCTGGTACTTTCCTCGGACACCCACGGCGGAGTCTGCGGAACTCCGTCCACTCCGGAAGGTGTGCCTGATGCTCCAGTGACCCTTGTCGGTCCCTCCCGGGGACCCCGGAGTTCTCCCTAAGCTGCTGCTGCGTGAGGCTCGGGTGCTGGGAGGTGTAGACAGTCACACGGCGGCTGTTCGTTGTGTGATAATAGCTCTAATGTCTGAGGAATAACTTATTATGCAAGAGACTATTGCCCAAAAAAATACTTTCTATTTTTTTCATCTCTAAGGCCTTTCTTTCTGCCACAATATACACAGATATATCTAACTACCACCCAGGGGACTGTCCATAGTAATTCCTTGTAGAAAGACCATCCCCAAAGATAGCTTTGGTCCTTTTATAATGACTGGATTTGGGATTTGGCAACAGCAGGTTAGATAAACATGTTTGTCTAGGTTCTACCTGAAGAGATAGCAGAGGGAATGTGTGGTCACTTTGTGTTCAAAATGGTTCTTCTAATTAATCTGTGATCTCAGTGCTTATTTCAGCCTCGTCGACAAACAAAACAACTTACTTGTATGATAAACAGAACGAATTAGCTCAGATTTTTTTTTTTCCCTTTTAAAGACATCGGAACAGATTTGTAATTTTTAATGCTATGGAATCTATTTGTTTAAAGGTCCACAGATTTTCTTTGACTAAAACGAGTTCTGTTAGATGAAAATTTACCCACTTTAACTAAAGACCTGACATAAAACACGTGCTGTATCAGCACAGAGCCCGTCGGGCCGAAATGAGAATTTAAAAAGCTTATGTGCTTGGGTGCTAGAGGGCAGGGAAGAAAAGTCTGAGTAGAACATGCAATGTACAAAAATAAGATTAGACATAAACAGTATAGAAAATACAAAACCTAATCAGAACTACAATTAGAACCACAGAGATTTTTAAAATATCACTAATAAAACGGTCAGAGGAAATGAGATACTTGTTCAGGCAGAATTTAGTTTCTGCTGAAAAAGATAAAAAACATTAGGCAAAAAAGAATACATTTACATACAGTACAACCTTCTTCATTCAATACAGAAAATCTGAAAAGGAGATACAATTAGGTCATTTTATTAGACAGCCCCTCGAAAAACCCCATCTAAACTTACCAGAAACAGCGACAACTCCATTAGGATCATCTTGACACATGCTAGGAGGCTCTTGCTAAGCAATATTGACGCTTGCCAATGACCAACCGTGGCTTCACAAACCAGCCACGCTACTGACATCTACCTGTGGTTAGCTGAACTGTGGGCAGGTAGCAAGCAGGAAGGGGCAGCTCCCCAGGAGAAGCTCCTGCAGCCCGCACAGGACCACGCAGGGCACAGTGGGAAGAAAGCTGTCATCACACTATGAGAAGTTTGTGAAGTAACTGGATTTTTAGGCTTTCAAACTAACCTTTCAGCCTAGTCCATTTGTGTTCTATTCCATTAACTGGATTAGCAGTTACAGTAGAGTAGAATCTAAAGAGACAACAGGCTTGAGGTAAATAAAATAATGAAAGAGTATTCACTGGTACTTTAAATGATAAAAATGTTTTGGGGGTTTTTCTAATGTTGGGTTTTTTGTTTGTTTGTTTTGGTGAGAACATTTAAGCCCTATTCTCTTAGCCACTTTCAATTACATAACAGTCTTACTGGCAACAGTCACCATGTTTTACATCAGATCCTCAGACTTTATTTATCTTGTAGCCAAAGTCTGTACGCTTTTGTTGTTGTTGTTTGTTTTGTTTTCCTTAAAGATTTTATTTATTAGAGAGAGAGAATGAGAGAGCACACACAAGCAGGGGGGAGCAGCAGGCAGAGAGAGAGAGAGAGAGAGAGAGAGAGAGAGAGAGAGAGAAAAGCAGACTTCCCGCTCAGCAGAGAGCTGGATGTAGGACTGAATCCCAGGACCCTGGGATCACGACCTGAGCCGAAGGCTCAGAACCACCCAGGTGCCCCAAAGTCTATACCTTTACCAGCCTCTCCCCACTTCTCTGGTGCCCACCACCCGCAACCCTTGGAAACCACTTTCAGGTGTTTCTATGGGTTTGTCCTTTTTTTTTTTTTTTTTTTAAGATTCCACATACAAGTGATATTCTGTATTAACCTTTCTCTGTCTAGCTTATTTCACTGACAAAAACAGTTTTGATTTAAAGTCTGTTCTGATATAACTAGGCTTTTGGCATCAATCAAATTGCTTTAAATACAAATTTTATCTAATATTAATACTACAGATTTTCATTTGATTACTTTTTATTACTCTACTTATAATAATGTCATTATTCTTTGAGAACTTCAAAATCACCCAAAATAAATGAATGCTACCTCTGATTTTTCTAATAAAGAAATGTGTGCTTTGGGCACCTGGGTGGCTCAGTCCAACTTAAGCAACTGCCTTCAGTTCAGGTCATGATCCCAGGGCTCTGGAATCGAGCCCCATGTCCAGCACTCTGCTCAGCGGGAAGCCTGCTTCTCCCTCTCCCTCTGCCTGGCGCTCCCCCCTGCTTGTGCTCTTTCTTTGATAAATAAAAAAATAAAATCTTAAGAAAAAAAAAAAAAGAAACGTGTGCTCTTCATTTGGTATGTACAGTTTCACTTCTCTCTTGTTATCCATGATGTCCGGCTACAGAGACTAACACCTCTATTTTTTTTTTTCTTCTTATCATCATTCAGGGCAAATCCAACTTTGCTCTAGCCACTGCTTCTTCCCAGTACAACCTGTGAACCTGCACAGGAAGCCAAAGGAAAATTGAGACTCTCCGAAGAGATCATCCTAAAGGAGAAAATTATCCCCTGTGGAGTTAGTCTCCCTAGCTCAGGATGCTGCTGGAACAAATGGAAGATAAGAACAATGAGACCCACTGTATACTGAATTCTTAATGCCACAATAACCAAGATAGTTTGTCTTATTATTTAATTATGCATAATAAACATAAAATGTTCATATAGCAAAATTACATACAAATGCATAATATTATCTAAGACCTGAAACAACTTTTCATAATTGAGACTCTTAAAATATATGTTTGAAAAATTAATTCAAACTTTAAGGGGAAATAAATAATTATTACAATTATAATCTTTTATCCTTGCATCGTAAAACAACCCCAAAAATGCTTCCAGCATCATGTAAAATGAAGACAGAATTCAATTAAAAGTATTTTTGACAAAAAACATCTTTTTCACAACTATTTTCTAAGACAGATAAAAACAGTTAGAGGGTCACATACTTCAAGTGGTTGTGACAAATGGCAAATTCTACCTACTCCAGTCACATGGGTGAAAACTTACCAAATTTATAAGAAATAAGAAAATATTCAGAGGAATAATAAGAGAGACATGAAGGAGTATCACAAAAAAAAAAAAAAAAAAAATTTCCAGTTGAGATATCACTTCTTCGGTTAAATGTTACATCAAATATTCTTAGCTTCCCTCTCACCCAGACAGGAAAGATAAATATTCTTGAGATCAAAACCTCATGTGTTAATGACTTCTATGGAATACGCTGGCCAAGAACTAAGTAAACCAACAAGTAGGGGGGGAAAAAATCAAAGTGTATTTCCTACAAGTTTAGCAAACAATGGAGTGAATTTTTCCTATGACGCAGGAATTGTAGATTTTATTCCACAGCTCTATGATACAGCATATTTCTATTGGGGTTATAATAGCAAGTAATTTAAAAATAAAAATAGTAAATAAAATGAAAAATGGAATAGTAAAAAAATTTTGTCGAAGACTGTGTGTAATACTGAAAGTACGAAGGCAGTTGTAGAGCTGAGGAAAACTCTAGCCAAAAGCAATTTTAGGGAACACGTACACTATTCCAACATCTGTAACAGGGACCCTGTACATAAGTGATCAAATTGCCAGAGTTTGACTTGAAATTTTAGTTTTCTTTAATTTGCTAAATGACATGTAAAGGTGCAACATACGATTTTTAATACTGCAGGTAGCATTCTTTTTTTTTTTTTTATGACCTATCAGGTTGACTGCTTAATATACATTTATTGTATTTTCCCCATAAATTGTAAATAAAAAAACGGAAGCCAATTAGAAGTGGATTTTTCACTTAAAAGAAAGCCCGAGTATAGCCATCTATTCCGTTGTGAGAGCCAGTCACTAGTGAAACAGGATACAGTTTGATATTAATAAATGCTATGGGGAAATAAGGATTTACATTTTTAGAAAGGGTACTTACTATAACGTTTTAAAGGTTTTCTATTTTGTAACATAGAAATGACAATATATAACAAAGGGAAATAAAAATATAGAAAAATGCTGGAATGTTTCCATTTTAATGTAGAAACAAATTAGGGCAGGACAGTGTGCTATGAATCTAAATTTATGCTTTGAAATTATAATGAATAGCAATTAATGGTAAAAAAGTTATGGAGTAATGATGGAATATACTGATTTGTAATGGATTAGACTTTTGGATATTTTAGACAGCAAAAGCTTAGGAAAGGGATACGTGTTTACATCCGAATAGGATGAGATGTCATTGCCTAAATTAATAATGCAAACTTGAAAAATAGCCCCAGGTTCAAAAGACCAATTATAAAATTCTTTTGTAAACAAATCTATATTCACATTTTTCATGAATAATTATAACTACAAGTATTTCTTCACTAATGTTCAATTTATAAAATGAAAAATATATTTTCAAGTGAAACTCAAGTAATACTTCAGTTTCTAATGATGGTAAACTTACCTGCAAATAAGTGTTAATAATGACAAACACAGGAATACTCTACAGGAATAATTTTTATGTATCTATATTAACAACAAATAATAATTGAAATGGGAAAAAAGTTATTCAAGTGTTTTAAGTAATAAAATATTATGGAAAAATATCAATAATTATGACAAATATAACCACATCACCTTCAGAAATATGTGATCATCTTATGAATATTTTTATTCTATGGAAATCGTACATACTCAAATCTATTCTGTGAAAAAGACTTTTCCTTGTTGTTGTAAAAGTAGACATGGTAGGCATTTTCTTATTACACTATGCAACCAAGACAATCGTTGTGAACTTCTCTGCCCCTTTTTAAATCTTTTGCTCATCAGCAAGAAAACAAAGGTATCTGTCATAAATTTCACATTTCGTTCGTAGTTCTAACATCACTATTCATATATTTGCAAGATTTTGTATTCCTAAGCAAGGTTAACTTGTCTTTGTTCACTAGTGAAGCAGACCTAACCACATGTATACAGACTGATAAAACTGTCATATGAACAGAAAGTGTTCAAACTATTAACCATCAATAATAATCAAATTTCCAGGAAGTTTTAAATGAAGATAAAACCAACCTTTTATCAAGAATTTCAAACATTTCAAAAGGAAATTTGATAAATATCATGAGATTTAAGTGTCCTGAGTATTAATTCACAGGACAGTGACAAGATTCTTAGAAAACACAATCTCCTTTTACCCACAGTGGCTGCCGGAGGTGTCGCGGGGATGGAACCCAGGGAGCTCAGATGCACTTCTAAATAGAAGTGATGCTATGTCATGGAGACAGGTAATACAACCTCAACCTCAGCAAAAGCATAATACGACTTCACACCAAGAAAACCTGAAATATTTTGAAATGTTTATGCATACAAAGACTAAGAGTCTACCAAAACACAGTACTTATCAGTGAGACAATATTCAAATCCCAACCTTTGTAGTAATACTATTAAAAGCCATAAATCATACTTTGAGGAATTTCTTTTACAAAAAATCTGGATGGATATGCACAAAGATTTAGGAATAAGCATTTCAAATGAAAATAGCTAAAAATGGCCCCAATGTCTAAAAACTTCATAAAATGACTACTGTTTACTAATCTTACTTGAAGCCATGCAAGTACCAAAATTACATTGTAGACGAGTGGTCTCCAAATGAGGCATTCGAAACTCTAAGGGATGTCAGTGATTATGTGACAAATGATTCTGGATTTAATGTATTTTTAACAACTTCATAAAATGGGGGGGAAAAACCATCAGGGCATGTATTATAAATAAATTTCAACACACTGCAGACCTTCAGGGCATCGAAACTCTTGCACCACCTCACTGAACACTACCCTGAGATCACAAGGTGAAATAACACCAAGGGACAAACTGAAAGGAGAGGAGACCCAGGGCTCCAGTGTCTCGGCCAGGCTGTGCTCTTCCTCTAACGTGAGCGGAGTCCTGTAAGGCTGCTACTCTAACCACCCATATTTTATGAGAGGTTAAGGATGTCAGTGCCCACTGGGTCAGCTCCTCCAGAGCCTGAGCTCACCTACACCCTCCTGCTAATCCCAGAGTGAGGACATGGGCCGGGCGCCGAGGCTAACCCAACAGCTACTCTGATCAGTAACTCTCCTGTTGGAAAATGTTTTGCTTGTCCAAACAGTATCATATAATTATTTCTTAATATTATAAGTAAATATTACAGATGTTAACTAAGAAATCCACTTACGAGCAGTGAAAACCACTTTTATCTATTTTATATAGGGATCTGGACATGATCCTGTTTGATATAATAGTTCCGCTACTTAACAGTTTGAAAACCATAGTTATATGAGATTAATGAAACAGAAAGGCAGTCACAATTTGTTAAGTATGAAAACTAAAATTTATAAGAAACAAAAAAAAATCCCCCAAAACACAACTCAAATCTAATGCATACAATATAGACTGAAAGGATATAATCCTGAGCTAAATGTGATAATTAAGGGAAATTTTTACAATTTTTCTAATTGCCTTCCTGCGTTTTACAGAGAAGGCAACTATACAACATGACCCCTCAATAAGGAAAAGAACATTCAAGTGTTTATTTTTTAAAGAACTCATATCAACACCTTAAAATGTGTATGTCTACCTCTAATTGGATCACCATTTTACCAAATTTCCAAGAAACACCAATCTAGTGCTAAGCAAAGACAGAACTCATAAAATGTTGAATGAATGAATAATTAATGAATGAAATATATCTGTAATATCTCTGTACTATTAAATGACCTTTAACATAAAACTTAATGCAATAATGAGGATAATAATAGAGATTATGGCAATATATTTACTGAATGCACAGGCTATATCCACAGGAATACAAAAATGTCTTTTTTAACGAAAGCTTCAGCCTTAAGGTATCTATCTATCTATCTATCTATATATGCTAACGTTTAACAAAAGCGGGCTATATTGAAAGAACCCCCCTCAATGTTTCTGTGTTGTCATGTGTAATGGGGTCCATGAGATTTTCAGCTCCAGGATGGAGAAGGCCCTCACACAGTGATTCAGCCTGCACCATGTAGCTGAGGAAGCTAAGACAGAGGTCATTTGGCTGCCTGCAAACTCTGTGGCATCTCACAAACCACCTAATGTGCTCTGAACTCACTCTCATGGACTCCAGGTATAGCGTGATCCAGCTGCAGTGTCCATTTCCCATTTTGTTTTTCACTCTGCACTCTCCACACAAACCTCATCATAGAGTAAAACAGGATTATTTACCAAACCTCATCATAGAGTAAAACAGGATTATTTACCATTGCCTGACCTAGGCTTTGCTGCGGCTGCAAGGTGAACTCTGCAGTGTGGGAGACATCACTTAGCCACCAAGGACCTCAGGGAGTGGGCTGAGCACATGTGATCTCAATCACACTGTCAGCCCAAAAATGCTACAGCACACCATTACCTCCTGCACCCATGGGTCGTTGAAATTAACTCATCTTTTAAGCCCTGGCTGAAATGCTATCTCCTCTAGGAGGACGTCCGTGTGGCTGGACTTGTTCCTTCCTACGGATGCTCCTGGCCTTTTTATTTCCTCACTGAAATCTGTATTATAATTATTTAGAGGTACTACAAAGTCACCTATTATGCTACAATATCCTTCAAGGCAGGAAACATTTCTTGTATTGTCTTCATTGCCTGAAAGTACTTCAACTCAGTACAGATGAGATGCCACATGCATGGAATAACTGATGAAATGGAATGGTCCCTTACTCTGGCAAAGAAATAAAATTACTTGAACTTCAGGTGTACAAAGGATTGCAAAACCCAAATGTTAAGACCATAAAAAATGGAAAAGAACTTTACAATTTTAAAAATAGTCACTAAAATTTGATGGTGAAATAAACTCTACCTAATAAGTGAATCCTGCTTTACACTGTGCTAATCCATGTTGATCAGAAAACTGATTCTTTCCTGTGAATCCACCACGGTGATCACCTGACTCTACCTGCTTGGTAATGAACCCTTACCTGTAGTCACACCAGGGGCATCTGTAGGGCTTCTCTCCCGTGTGCACCCGTTTGTGCCGAGTCAGATGGGACTGGGTTGTGGAGGCAAAGTTACACTCATCACATTTGAAAGGTTTTTCTCCTGCAAAATATAAAGCAATGCTGTACATGAATAATTATAAAAACTGGAATGAAGGGCTAAACCTGTTACTGACAATTAAAAAGAAACTTATTTCCATAAAAATTTAAGAATATAGTTCAATGGACTACTCACATTTAGGACACTTGAATATTCATTCCCAGAGTGATAAAGTTAGAAGATACCACTGATTTTAATTTCTGTATTTGAATGGAAGCAAGGTATATATTATGGAGCTCAAATGTAACTTACACAAACAGAAATCTAAATTACAGCCTGGTCTAGCACTGCATTTGGAGTCATTTAACAAACTATGTTACACTAGAGCTATTATAAAAACCTCCCTGAGGATAAAACCATGAAAAAGCATATAACAGAGATATTCTTTGAATATACAATATAAAATCTTGAAGTTAAATATGAAGAAAAAATAAAGCTATAATTTGATAGCAATTAGAAAACTCTTAGAGGTAAGGGAAAATTACAGTTCACTAAAGTTGAAAAAGAGGTCACCACAAAAAAAAAAGGCCTCAAAGAAACATGTGCAATACTATTTCATAGCATTCCTCTGTGTAGATCTAAGCAATCTATCCACATATGCATTTTACCCATCAGTTGGTTCAAGGCTTGCACACCACTCATAGATACTTTCTCTGCATTAACCACTCCCCCTGCACACACACACATTCAAAGAAATCATCAAATCTTACTTTTTAATTGTATTAGCCACACTGGCTGGTAAGCCCTTGAAATATGGCTATTTAATTTCAATCAATATAAATTTTAAATTTAAAAAACTGATAAGGGATTTACCTACAGAAAAAATGTTTAAGTCTGTATAGAATAGCTTGGGAATGTGAATCTACTTTTTGAGGCATAAATTTTATCAAATCTAAATATAAATCACAGATTTGATATAAAAATTTAGCCTCTGAATTGAGATGTGCTGAAAGTGTAAAATGCACTCCAAAATTCAAAATCCTAGAACAAAAAAAAATAAAATATCACTAATAATGTTATATTGATTTCATGTTGGAATGATAATAATTTGATATATTTGGTTAACTATTTTTTTTTTTAGTTTCAAGCTTTTATTTAAATTCCAGTTAATTAACATAATGTGAATATTAGTTTTAGGAGTAGAATTTAGTGATTCATCACTTACGTACAACACCCAGCGCTCATCATAACAAGTGCACTCCTTAATTCCCATCACCTATTTCCCCCAACCCCAATCCTGCAACTTGTCCTCCAGGAACCTTCAATTTGTTCTCTCTCTATAGGAGTCTGTTTTATAAGGTTTGCCTCTCTCTTTTCTTCCCCCTATGTTCATCTCTTTTGCTTCTTAAATTCCACCTATAAGTAAAATCATATGGTATTTGTCTTTCTCTGACTGACTTATTTCTCTTAGCACAATACACTCTAGCTCTATCCACGCTGTCGCAAATGGCAAGATTTCATCCATTTTGATGGCTGAAAAATATTCCTATATACACCACATCTTCTTTATCCATTCATCAGTTGATGGCTTTTTCCATAATTTGGCTATTGTTGATAATGCTGCTATAAACATTGGGGTACATGTGCCCCTCTGAATCAGCATTTTTGTACCCTTTGGGTAAACACCTAATAGTACAACTGCTAAATCACAGGGGAGTTCTATTTTTAATTTCTGAGGAACCTCCATACTGTTTTCCAGAGTGGCTGCACCAGTTTGCATTCCCAACAACAGGACAGGGTGAGACGGTTCCCTTTCTCTGGATCCCAGCCAAGATCTGCTGTTTCCTGGGTTGTTAAGTTTAGCCATTCTGATACGTGTGAGGTGGTATCTCATTATAGTTCTGATTTGTATTTCCTTGATGATGAATGATGTTGAGCATGTTTTCACGTGTCTATTAGCCATCTGGATGTCTTCTCTGGAAAAATGTCTATTCATGTCTTCTGAATTTATATGGAACCACTAAAGACCCCGAATAGCCAAAGCCGTCTTGAAAAAGAAAAGCAAAGCTGGAGGCATCACAATTCTAGACTTCAAGTTATATTACAAAGCTGTAGTGATCAAGACACTATAGTACTGGCACAAAGACACATAGATCAATGGAACAGAATACAAAGTCTAGAAATGGACCCACAACTATATGGTTGACTAATCTTCGACAAAGCAGGAAAGAATATCCAATGGAAAAAAGACAGTCTCTTCAACAAATGGTGCTGGGAAAACTGGACAGCTCCATGCAAACGAATGAAACTGGACCACTTTCTTATACTATAAAAATAAATTCAAAATGGATGAAAGACTTAAATGTGAGACAGGAAACCATCAAAATCTTAGAGAAGAACACAAGCAATAACCTCTTTAACACTGGCCATAGCAACTCCTTAACTAAATACGTCTCTGGAGGAAAGGGAAACAAAAGCAAAAATAAATTATTTGGGACTTCCATCAAGATAAAATGTTTCTGCATGGTGATGGAAACAATCAACAAAACTAAAAGGCAACCTTTGGAATGGGGGAAGATATCTGCAAATGATATATCTGATAGGGGGTTAGTATCCAAGATACATAAATTGTAAAACTCAACACCCAAAAAATAAACAATCCACGTAAAAAATAGGCAGAAGACATGAATAGACATTTAGTTAACTATTTAAAAAAGCAATTCACCTGTTACTTTTTTGTTTTTTAATATGGTTGCCAGGAAACTTAAAATGACAGGTGTAGCTCACATGACATTTCTGTTGGACAGCAATGAACTAGAGAAAATATCACAACCACCTCCTCCCCAAAATGATTTGTAATATATAATAATACTCTTCTCAGCAAACATTCTTTATGAGAAATTTTACATATAGATTAATTTTATGTATGTTCAATAATTCCACTTGCCACTTCTTAATTCTGGTGTTTTTTGAATAGTTTTATAAGTATACTGACTTATGTAGAAAACAAAGGAAGAACTACCTTGGTATAAAATTACCCTACATCAATTCCACTAGCAACAAAACTACATCTGTCCTGAAAACCAGAATGTTTAAAATCTTGTCCCCCTTTCTTTCTAAGCCTATTAATATGGCAGTTAGCTGAATGCATCCACATCTCATTTGATGGTGTTCTACCTGTTACTGCAGCCCAGGGTGGGGTGGGGGGGCAGTAAGAAGAAGCCAGATGGACTTCAATCCCAATCCAGGTTTTGCCATATTTCACTCCCTACCTGTAACCCCCCTGGACAAGATCAGAAGCGTAAAACCACCGAACAAGCAGGACAGTTATGAGGATTCGAGAAGACAAAGCATGTGTAAGGTACTTCTCACGGGGTCCCATGCCTCACTGCATTTGTCGCCCATATGCCCGGAGCAGCTGAGCGCAGTTATGTGCACAGTGCCCTCTCACAGAGACGAAAGAAGGAGCACACACCCCAGTGCTTCTCATCAAGCTCTCCGAACAAGGAAAAAGGCAAACCTTTTTATATACAAAACAATTACGTGGTTTCACATAGTGAATTTAACATAGAGATACCATTTAATAGATCCTACAAGGAAATATTTGATTAATTTTTGTAAAAAGAAGAACATATACAAAGCAGAGTAAAATCTTGGGAGTTGGGAGGCATTTTTGTACCTTTCATCAATTTGTTCTCAAGATACATCCCATCTATAACACCCCAATCAAGTGGTCACTCAGGGTCAGCCTGAATAACTCTTGGTTCTTGGTCTCTAAACTGCTGGTCAAGTCACTTACATTGGTATAGACAACTCAACTACACTGAACTGACTTATACAAAAACTCACTTTCATGATGATGGCAGGTTTTGCTTTTGTTTGAGAGACAGTTGATGATATTCATCTTGCATAAGGCTGAAGAAAATGGCTCTATGTCTTCAAATTTGGTACAGAAATATGCTATATCATAAAAACAAACATCCACACGGAAGCATATCTGAAAACTTCTACATTTCATTATAAGAACTGGACTGCAGACTATTTTAACTACACACCAATGTCACAGAGCAGTTCACATGGACAGCAGAAACACAAAGTGATGCACTCATCTGGATAAAACTACACGCATTATTAATTGTTTCACTAACTTGACGTATCTAGACTGACCATACAAGGCAGACTGAAACCACCACAATCAAGACAATGAACACAGCCACCACCCCAGAGGTTCTTTATACCCCTTTCTCTCTCTGGCTCATCCCATCCTCAAACGAACTCTAATCTGCTTACTATCAATATATATTAGTTAGCATTTTCTAGAGATTTATATACACGGAAACATACAGTACGTATTCTCTTTTGTCTGACCTCGTCTCAGCATTATTTTGTGACTCACTCATGTTGCTCCAGGTGTAAATATTTGTTTTTTATTTTAGCTGAGGAGTAGAGTAGCGCTCCATGATATGAACGTACCACAGTTTTGTTTATCCATTCATCCAACAAAGGACATTTGAATTGTTTGCATTTAGGGGTGTTACAAACAAAGCTGCTATAAATCGTCATGTGCAAGTCTATGCATGGATATGTATCTCTTTTTCTCTTGGGTAAACATCTAGGAGTGGGTTGGCTGGGTCATTTAGTAGGTACATACTAATTTTGTAAGAAACTGCCAAACTGTTTTACAAAGTGGTCTGACCATTTTATATTCCTACCAGCGGTGTAGGAAAGTTTCCACTGCTCCAAATCATCACCAGTACTTGGTATGGTCAGTGCTTTCAATTTGCATTTTTCTATTGATGTTGAGAATCATTTCATGTGCTTATCTGCCATTCATTTATATTCTTTGGTGACATGTCTGTTCAAATCATTCAACCCCTTTTTAATTGGTTAGTTGTTTTCTTATACTTATGTTTTGAGACTTCTTTATATATTACAAATAAAAATGCTCAATAAGATTTGTGATTTATACGTATTTTTCCCCACTCTTTGGTTTGTCTTTGCATTCATTCTCTTGTCTTTCATAGAGGAGTACCTAATTAATGTATAAAATTTTTAATTTGTCAGTTTATAATTGCTCAAGCTATGGGTTTTTTTTTTTTAATTACAAATCAGGCTTTTGATGCAGTACCTAAGAAATCTTTGATAATCTATGGTCACAAAAATTTTTCTCCTAAATTTCCTTCTAGAATTTATACAGTTTTAAGTTTTACATTCAGATTAAGAACAGTTTCGAGTTAATGTTATACATGGTATGACATATAGAGCAAAGTTCATTTTTACTGCATACAGATATCCAATTGTTCAAGCATTATACATTAAAAAGACTGCACTGCCTTTGTTCCTTTGTCAAAAATCCACTGACCATATAGATGTAGGTCTGTTCTGTAATCTCTGTTCCATTCCACTCATAGATTTATCTTCCTTGATGCCAATACCAGAGTGACTTGATTACTGTAGCTTTATAGTAAGTCATGAAGTCAGGTTTGTTCATTGTCCTCAAAGTTGACTATTTCAGATCGTTGCATTTCCACTTGTAGTATATGTGCTGCCAAAGCGAGCACTGGATCATTGCATTTCCATATAAATTTTAAAATCAGCTTGCCAATTTTTTAACAAGAAGAAGCTTGGTGGGATCTGAGTCTTTTGAGTCCATGAACATGGTATATCATCCTATTTAGGTCCTTTAATTTCTCTTGGCAGTTTTTTGCAGTTTCCAATGTAGGGGTTTTGCACATCCTTTGTTAGATTACCTCTAAATATTGTACCTTGGTCACAAACAACTGAAAAATATAAGCATGGATCTATTCTGTTCCATTGAGTATCTGTGTATCTTTATGCCAATACAATATGGTCATGACTATTGTAGCTATATAATAAGAGGTCAAGTTAGGTAGTATAAATCTTCCACTTTAACATAATGAATCTAAGTGGTCAAACAATTTAAAGATTTTTTTTTTTCATTAGCAAATAGACAACTACATCCTGATGTCTCCTTATTCCATTCAAACTAATGTCTGAAAATATGTGCTAACTTGTTTATTCAAATAGCCTTGGGGTAGGCATCTTTATCCATTTTTCATGGATTTGGCAGTTATCTGGAGAGGATAAAGGGTGACATGATGGACTGATTGTCTGAGTTAGCACTGTAAATGAAAGGTCATTTAAGCTCTTCAAAGTTAATTTTCTTGGTTTGGAGGTTTAACATAAGCACTTAAAAAAAAGGTTAACATAGCTTATTTCATCTAAATTTTTATGACATTTTTATGTGACACAATCGAAACTTAGAAACAACACTTTTAAAGAATAATGTCATTTATATTCTCTATAATTCTAATAATTTGAAGTTCATATTAAGCTAGCATTACATTACAATGAGCTATAATTTCAGACTTGACAACACTGTAGATTACACTGCATAACACTAAGAAATTTTGAGTTATATATGGGTTGACAGAGAAGAAAATATCATGCTACCAAAATATGCTACATAAAATCCTACTCTATAACCACTAAGTAAAGGAAGGCTCAAGCGTGTCTAGGCTCCTGGAAGGGGAAGAACCCCATGTCAATTTATACAAACTACAGTTTAATCGAATCTGTACATGATTAATTTGTAATTTATTAGTTTTGGTACATGCCTGATGCTACTGTTCAAATATGTTAATTGGTATTTTTTTTTTCATCCACAAATGATAATTTCTTCAGGTAATTTCAGGAGATTTCTTCAAGTAATTTCTTCAGAGAACTATACTTCAGAAACACAAAAGTAGTTTTTTTTGTTTGTTAGTCTCAATATATAGCCAAAGAAATAAACTCACTTTCTAGGTTGTAAAATTTGAAAAAAAAAAAAATCTACAAATTATAAATAAGAATTCCAGTTTGCTAATGCCTGAAATGAGATAGGTACTGTATAAAGAGGTGCATACACTTGTTAACGACTGATCAAAATGATTTAGTGCGCTGGGAACAGTCCTTCTGAATCCTTTGTCATTCTAAAGCCAGAAAGATGAGTAAATCTATGAGTAAGGCATTAACTACTCCTGATGAGTGCTACCTCTAAGTCAATAGCGCTGTGTACACCCTACTCAAAAAAGCAAAAACAAAGGTGAATTTCCTTTCCTCCTGAATTTCCCCTTATGTGACATAACAGTGCATATTAAATCA
Source organism: Neomonachus schauinslandi (assembly GCF_002201575.2). Taxonomy (NCBI): domain Eukaryota; kingdom Metazoa; phylum Chordata; class Mammalia; order Carnivora; family Phocidae; genus Neomonachus; species Neomonachus schauinslandi. The sequence continues at coordinate 4,109,368 of NC_058416.1, forward strand.
TGTTGTTCTTCATACTCTCCTTTACGAACAACAACCTTGGCCAAAGTAACCATTAAGGAATGTTCTGCATCTTAGGTAGCTGTGACAGAAAAGTAAAAGAAAGTCGGAGGGGGTAGACCAGAATGGCTATGGATACACAGCAGTGCCCTTTGTGTGTCAACAATCTGTCAAAAGGGCTGCACACTTCTCATGGAACCTCACACTTCGCATTCCTTTGGGCAGGCTGGTGCTTATTAAGCGGGCCAAGACTCTTCAACTACACGTGAGGATTTGCTCCTGTGCCCTTGAATCAAGGGTCTCTGACAGGTGATAAAAGTAAATCTTGGAATGGAAGATGTTTTGTGTCAGCCCCCTAGACAGTCTGTATTGCAGTAGGGAATTATTTACGCCATTTGGAACACTTTTGATACCTATCCCTTTCCAAGCTGATTGTAATTTGCGTGGGCACTCCGGTAAAAAGGTAAACCATGTCAAAGAGGAATACATCAGAGAAATATAGATTTCAGTGCACCATACAATTCTGGCCTTTGAAAAAAACAAGCTGTATGATGCTTAAATATTACAAATCCAGCATAAAAGCCAAGGGCCTAGACTGAGTTGTACTAAGCTGTTTGGTTGAAGCAAACAGTCTTCAGAACTGACTTTGGTATTAAAGAATCATGTTTGATTTGTGCCACAGAGGGAGATAAATGCCACAAAGACAGATGCCTCTGTCTGTGAGACATTGTCCTATATGGTATAAAGTTAATAGCAAAGTAATAAGGAGCCTCTGGACCTGACATAAAATATAAAGTTGTGCCTGCCCGACACAGGCTTCATGATCGATCACCTGTAAGCGCCTGGGATCCTAGCACGACTGTCCTCACCGCAGGGGGAGAGGGAGCTCTGGCACCATGGCAGAGGGGGCACACGGGAGGCTCTGCCGGTCCCCAGGCTGCAGCTGGGAGTGACCTGGCGAGCAACAAGGGTCGCAAGAGTAACATTCGGGCACCAATACACTGAATACATCAAGAGCAAAGCACCCCACGTGAGCACGCTTTACACCCCCCACAACACACACACACTCCAACTTCTCCAAGACGGCTGCCGAGGAGGGCTGCCATCCGCTGGCCTCTCCTGCCATCCCTGACCCCGACTCCCGACGGTGCTGGATTAACGGGCTGTGGCCACAGGTTGCTACTATAAACTGAAAGTGGACTTCCACGTTTACAGAATTAAGTGTATGTTTCCAACATCAAGTTAAACACTGGAAATTTCACTTCATTTGATAATAACTCTTACCCGGTATGGAGACCTGAATCCTATACACGCACGATCTGAAAGAAGTAGCTGGCATTAGTTTTTATTAATCTTACAAATACCACGATGGGCACTAGACCTACCTATGGCTAGCTGTTAAATATATCATATCAAGGTTCAAAATGTCCCACAAACAACACGTATCTTCATTTCATGCCACTCTGAGTGTGACCGCCAAACACCCCACTGTCATGGTCCCCAAGGAAAAGCCCAACATTCAGTGACAGACTGTGTTACCACATGATTTATCATCTAAACTAGGTCACTTTTGATAATAAAACAGTTCTGTTAATAATCAGAAGGGGCAATGCCATTAACAGCACTGTCCCCGGCACATATAATTTACAACTATTAACATAATTACTTATAAGACCGGGTGGGTGATCGATTTTAATGAATATTTAAAACTTTTCATTCTTAACTGTTCCTAACCGAGGCACCTATTTGATTTTGTTGCACCATAAAGAACGCGAATCATGAACACGAATCCTCTTCCACATCGCTGTCTACTCAAGTAAGCTCTCCATTCTTAAGAGCAAGAAGAACAGAAACAGCAAGAACCTAAAACCGCACCTACTGTTCCCAACTCACAGAGGGACTGCCCCTAGAGGGTCAGGTGGTTAGGTGGGCCAAGAAGTAGCTGGAAAGGGCGGGGAGGGGGGCTGTGGAGAAGCCGGTTGCCAGCCAAGGAGGCAGGGGTGAGCACGAAAGTAGGTGGGAGACGCTGAGGGGAGAGGGCGCATCGGAGAGCCAGCTGGGCCCCCAGCCTCACCCACCATGTCCGTGGCACAGTCTCATGGGCCGAGAGGGAGGCAGGTGTGTCTGCAAGTGGCGGCAAGCTCTTTCCCCTCCTATATAACACGGATTTACACAGGCCACCCGATCCCCGAACCATGCAGTAGGCCGACTTTTTAAACATCTAAAAAGAGGTGAATCCAAGTCTTAGGTTATTCAAAGAGAATTCTTAGCAGACCCTCAGGCACAGGGATCGTACAACGACGACAAGACATGGCACCGCGGGCTGAGAGTGGACGCCGGGCAGGGGCGGGCGGCGGCCGTACTGACCTGTGTGCTGGCGGCGGTGCTTGGTGAGGGCGTGCCGCGTCCCGCCGGCAAAGCCGCAGAGGTCGCACAGAAACGACTTCTCGCCTGTTGCAACAATAAACAGATGAGGGACTGCGGAGGTCACAGATCATTAAAACATATCTATCAAGGCTTTCAGGGTTACTAATTCCTCCAATCAAATGTTTCCATGTAAATATGTCAAATGGGAATGAAATTACCACTGCGGTTTATTGACTGTGATAAAATCTGAAAAGCACCACTGAACATAATTACATACTTGTCAGACCCATAAAAATTAGCTTTATTATCAATGGAATGGTTTTGTACAACTTCATTTCTGGTAGATGTCTTCCAGATGGGGCTGCTTTATGCACTTGAACAGTTTTTATGCATATCCTGATTTTTTACAATTCCCATACATCTGGCCTTTCTGAGCTGAGTAAAGATTGCTTGGAATAGTTAATATACAGTATCTAGGATTCTGCTTAAATAAAACATATTGAATTTTCCAACAACTGAAGGATATTGAATTGGTTTTACCTGATCCTATCAGGTTCTTCCTTTAATAACTTCCTACTTAATAACGTGAATTGAATGGTTTCCTTGAACACACGGAAGATCCCAACTAACAATAAAATCCACATTACTCAGTGCCAATAACAATTCAGTGCTGTTTATGTTTCTCAAACTTTCATGGCATAAAAAGGCAAGTCTAGGGATTGCTAAAGAAATTGTACAAAAACTTCAATTATCCATCTTTAATGACAGTTCTGGACTGAAAACCTCTGCAACAATTAGACAGCTTTGGCAGAGTTAGTATTTGTTAAAAGTGTATAAATGCTCATTTTATTTTAGCATTTTTACACAAGTGAACATTTTCCCCTACAGTTTATAAATGCAATCTATCTTTTTTCCGGCAGCATATTTAGGCAATAAGTGCTGCCAAGCTGGGCAGTTTATCCCACGAGGCTCAAAGGGAAGGGCAAAAGAGAATAAAAATGCTAAACGTGGAGAGAGATGGTGAAATTATAAAACACTTTTCCAGAAACAAAATAAATCATTTGTATCTATCGTTACTCATCTAGATGTTTAATGCAACAAGTCTTTCAAGAGTTTTGCCCGAGTCAGCTGGCTTTGTTCTAAAACATTTTGGCATTTCATAACAGAAATTTTGCTTGATGTGTTTGGAAAATGGTGGTTGCTTTTGCAAAGTCAGAAAAAAAATAGTAAATGTAGGAAGGCAGAATAACTGCAGCAACCAAAAAGAGTCTCCCCTTCACTAGAGAGCATTATTAGCTTTTGTCATCTAGACGAACATATATTAATACAGAGAGTTTTAAACCAAATTATGTTTAATTTCATTTCCCAATATATGTGAAAATGTTCACTGTTGTCATTTATAAAATAAAGTTGAATTTAAATATTTTTCCTATCTGTGCTTTCCTATTTTGGGGTTAAGTCTGTCCCTTGGCATCATCATCTCAAGATTTAAAAAAAAAAAAAGAATAGAGTAGACGGCTGTGAAGAATAAAGTTTAATTATAATCACTCATTTAATTATTTAATCAATTTGGAGTATAAATCTTTCCAACTAGCCATATTATCAATTAAATAACACTGAAAGTAGACTTTTTAAGAATCCCATAGATAATGTGCTCGTTAATAGTAACATATTCCTCTATGTGGAGGCAAAACCGTTCCCCGTGACGTCTACCCCAGCAACGGCAATGTGGTCGTGAACCCCTCGTGCGCACGTGGGAGCACATCTGTGCCCAGTCTCCCCCGTGCCCGCCTGCGAGCATACTCGTGTGCGCAGCGGTGTGGCAGGGGAAGGGCTGCGCCATCCAACTAGCAAAGCTCAATGCGGACAGGGTATTCTTATTACTCTCAGATGCAAGAAAACGAGGATTCCTTTCTCCCATTTATGAACTTCTTTGTGATCTACATCTTTCTTGTAACATAAAAACAGAAAAAAACCTCATGAGATTTACACCCTTTACAGCTTAATATGCTATATAAAAATATTAAGTTTTATTCCCTTTCCTATTTGAAGATATGTATAGGCACAAAGACAAAATTATTAATTTCCAATGTGATTCGATTCTAGACACATTAATGACCTTGATTTTTTGAAGCATAGAATTTTATTTAGGATGTTAGCCTACAATGTATTGTATGCCATATTTACCTTGGTGGCTTGATTTGTTTTTCATTCTAAATTCGATTTCACTTCCTTTTTTTTTTTTTTTTTTTCCTGAGGGGTGGAGGCATTAGGGTCAAATAGTGGACATCAGACTATTTTTCAAAACAAAAATTTTGAGGAAAAAAATTAAGTGTAATATTTCACTCCATAAAGGGGGTTCATTTAACATGCCCTATTTATGTGATAGCAGGGATCTAATAGGAGACTTTCCTGAACAACCTGAATTAGTTTCAAGTGTGCCATTTTGCATTCAAATGTAGAAAGACACGGAAACCAATCCTTTATTTTCTATTAGAAAACAGCCACTGTCCCCTATCTCTCATTATGGTGCAGACTACAAGACCTAACAACAAAAATCCATATTATTGATCCAGCCAAGTCTCCACAATTATTCTTTAGAAGGAAACGCCGACGATAAATTACATCTGCACTGGCTTTTCATCTGCTGTTCGATATAAGTGATCTCTCAGGGCAGGCTGGGGACCTTAAATCGTCACCGCCCTTGTCAAGGAAGCTAAGGAGGCCTGGCCTTCCCACAAACTGCTTCAGAAGAACTTTTAACCTATAATTTCTAACAATAATATAGGATTCTTGGCAATCAGAAGAACATTTGGGAATGCTGATTAAAATTTATTATTTTTCTTCCCTGAAACAAAATACTTGGAGAAGTGTAAAGAGAAAGAAGACTACAAAAATAACAAACAGCTCATGGCAGCAGAGCCATAGAGAGATAAGGAGAGTACTCAACTGTAAGCTTGTAAGGAGTTTAGGGGCCCACTGTCCTTAGATAATGGAAAACATGCCATAAACAGTGAAAAATATAACAACAGGGTATTAGCGGGCTATATATTTATGGAGGTCCAAACTGAGAGTTCTCAGGACCATGCCTAGCATAGATGTATTCTGAATGCTGGTGTTCACTATCAACTGGCTTAAATTCCATACGCTTCTTTAAATGTTGTGATGTAAAACGTATGTGGATTTGTACTTTTCAAATATATAATTATCTAAAAAATTTGTAATAGCTAAATTCAGATTCTTCTCTTTGTATTAATTATCAAAAACTCTTGGATCCGATACTATTCTCCTCTTAAGAGAAATATTAATTTCATTAAAATTTTTTTAAATGGTATATAAAACCAAAACTTGTCAATTAACATTCAAAAATAGTATGGCGCTGAGTTTATATCAGTAACAAATTACAAGACTAGTCCGCTATGAAAACAAATTGTCCCCAAATGATCTCCTATCAAGATTACATCTAAGAAGATCTGTTTAAACACATGCATGTATATGTACACACACAACATAAACGAGCTTCTAAATATGCAACTTATTTTGATTCAAACACAAGCACGCACGTGTGTACACACACTTGCATTAAAATGTCACTTTAAAACCACCCGAGTAGCACTGAAAACCAATGAAAGGAGACCACGGCTTATAATATTTCATTAGTACCACCTTAAGACAAACTCTTCAAACGAGAAACCATTTCTACAGACCACTGGCGAGGTAATTAAGTGCCCACATTCACCCCGACGTCAGGCTGCACACCTGTGTGCGTCCGGTAGTGGTCTTTCATGGCGGAGGCCGTGAGGAATGAGTAATGGCACGTGGGCCAGGTACACTTAAATGGCTTTTCTCCCGTGTGGAGCTTCATGTGGTTGTTCAGGGCCCACTTCTCAGTGAAACTCCGGTCACATAAGTGGCATGTAAATTTCCTGCACGAAAGAGAGAGAAAATGATGTGAGTATCACCCCCACGGTACCACGGCCAGCCCCCGACAGAAGCGTGTTTCGACCCTGAAGTGTGGCGAGTGCACAGACTCTGTGAGGAGAACCGCAGGCCGGGTCTGTCATGTCTGTATAACCAGCCATTGATTTTTCTGTCCAGGCCTGGCACTTCAGCCATTTATTCTCTGCTTTGCGGTTGGGCCCAACGGGTTTGAAAAATTCTGTTACAGTCCAGTCACCCCTGAGGCAAATGTGAGAATAGATTTCACCTGCACAGGCCTACACCACTTATCCAGGGCACGGGCTGTCAGAGCAAAGGCTAAATGAAAAGCTATCCATACTAAACTACTCAGACAACCCCTGCTCTCTACCAGGCGGAGGCGGCCGGGGCTGCTGGCTTGCAGTCAGCCACGGGGCCGGCCTGCAGACGCCGCTCCGGCCGCGCACCCGGCCGCCCCGCACTGCAGGGCTCCTGGGTACCAACGCCAACGCAGACGTGTTGCCTGAACAAGGTGCGCTTCTGTGTTACCAGAAGGATGGATTTAAAAAGTTTCCTCTGGTAAGAATAAAAATAAGATTATAACTATAACTTTTATAAAACAACCTTTGAGAAAAATAAACCTCAGTTATCTCCTGCATAAAAAAAAATGAAAATAACAGATCAGTACTCAACTCGAAAATATTAGAGCCCCACAGTTCACAAAGATCTTTTAATACCTTTAATAGTCAAGGCAATATGAACCATAAACAAAAACTTAAATCCTTCTTCTGGTTGAGCTTCTGTCCCTCGTCGCTTGCATTCATGAAATCATCACTGAAATTTACTTTTTATTTCTAATACAATTTAGTTTAAAGCAATGCCTGTGATGAATAATGTCCAGCTAATTAATTCAAGATAATGAACAGTCAAATAAAAGCAAATTAAAACCCAATATTCAAAATTAAAATATTTTAATAAGTGGATAAGCACTGTGCCACAAAAGAGAGAGACTGTGGCAGCCTGCTTTGAATATCGTAAATTGGGCTATACTTTTAGTAAGTCAATGCAATTAAAAAAATAGGATTATAATATGTGCGTTTTAAATTATGATATAAATGAGATGTAAAAAATGTGCGTTCTATCCATAAAGGCTTTAACTATGATTTTTATAAATTTCCTTAACCCCGTAAAGGTAGAAAAAGAAATCCTGAGCTCCAAATAATTAATTTTCTCATTTTGAAGCAAGTACAGATTAACTTAACAAATTAATCATCAGAACTTCACAAATTCTTAGGAAGCGAATTACGAAGTTAGCTTTTATAAAAGTCCTTCTTCATTTGTTATATGTAATTATATTTTTGTAACAATAGATCTTAAATGCTACAGAAGTAAAAGTTGCTAAATATTTAAGAAATGTCATATAAAATATCTTAAGTGCTTCATTAATATTAAAATTGCCAATTACTACATCTATATGATGTTATGTGTAGAAACACTCTATTTACACCCATTAACAGAGACAGACTTTGAAATTACTATATCATCTGATCACTGCTCACTGTACTAGAGAGTGACAAATATAACTAAATACTTCGAAATGCACTGTAAAAAAAATATCATGTCCGTATATCTCTTTGACAGGTCTTCATGCATTTAACATTTCAAAACCATGACAGGGATCTTATTTCCAAGATAAATTCCCCTATCTACTTATTTCTTCATGTATTTATTGTGGATCTAACCTTCTCCTACAAGAAATAAATAAGGAGGTTAAGTAGATGCTATCTTTTAACAAATAGTTTCTCTGCACTGTATTACAACTTTATGAATGACAAAATAAATCCCTCATTTTTAAATCTACCATGATGTACATTTAACAAAATTACATCTACAAAACCTCAATATATGTACTCTATTATTCATACATAATAAAAATGTTAAACGAGAGCTCAGTGTCTGTCAGGAAACGACAAAAGCCAGATAACAAAGAACTAACTAAGGCCACCGCCTGACTTTTAGAAAACCTCACGTGCTTTACAATTTGCTTTATAAAAATAAGTTCATGTGCTTGTATTTTAACAAGAACCTGAAATATCAGCAAGAAAAGTATCCTTATCAGACCTACTCTTCAAAGGGGTATTTCCTGGAACTACACAAATTCTGAGTCTCAAATAATGTAAATTATTGGCCTTCACACAAGTCCGTAAGAACGACATCCACCCAAGAGATGCAGCTCTCCTTGGGGCTTATCCCAGGGCCTCTCCAGGACAGAACCTGAGTGAACACATGTTCTGCTCTGCCATGTAGACCCAAGAAGGGAAGGTATCAATGTGTGTTCTAGATGTACTTTAGAAAGACCTGAACTCCCGCCAATACCCAAAACACTGTTTTAAGACAGGGGAGATGAAGGAAGAAGAGTCAGATTTGGCTCTCAAGAAAATCACAGGCTACTAAGGGAGAAAAAAAACATTGACAAAAATAACCTCAATGCCATATTAAAAAAAAAAAAAAAGGTAAAATGCGATCCTAAATTTAAAAGCAGCAGCAAATTAATGGGGTGGGACAGATGAAAGAAGGCTTCCCAGGGGTGGTATTTAATTTAGATGTTAAAAGGTAGGGACAAATGGACATGGAGAGGTGGCAGGGATGACATGGCAAGACAAATGCATAATGAGGGTCCCAGCACTGGAAGCACCACACCCACTGGGAATCTGATCGCCTGCCACCCCCCTCGGCGGCCATCCAGTTTCCTAGGAAAAGGGTGATGTCCTGTGACCTACATTAGCTTGGATCAAATGTTATTGTTGATGCTCTTCTATCCCCACACGGTGGTCTTCCATGAAAAACTTCTTAACTGGAATTATGATCTATTACAAAGAGTTCTGTTTGGTAAAAACTTGGTAGTCTCCTCTTTTATTGTGAAGACAGTTTTCTAGTAGGTCAATTGAAGGATGCAGAAAGACGACTACGAGACAATCCCATAAAGGTTATATGCTAAAAGGGTAAATGAGACAAGCACACAATAGGAAGATGGCGCTTAGTTCATCTTGTATCCTTAAGGCCCATACAAGTGCATGGTACACAGTGGTGCTCGAGAAATAATTCTGGACCGACCGGGTGAAGTACTAAACTAGTGAGTAAGAGTTTTGCTCTTGACTCAATCTTCCCCAGACTCTGAGTGAGCATGTGAGATTGGGGTGTTACAGCCACACGGGCCACGCTGGCCGCCAGGAGCTCCCTATGCTCATGCCATCCGGTCCTCTTACCTTCCTGCGCATCTCTGCTAATTTTACAACGTGTGAGTGTTTCAAACATACAGAATGTGACATAACGCATACTGTATGAATCACATCCATGTTTTCTGTATTTGTTTCAGCAACTTTCTTTGGTATTCTAAAGTTCTTAATTTAATTTTTAAAATCTTAAATGTTTATAAATTAAATTTTTAAAAAATGATGTGACAGGTCATAGCAGAAGAATAACAACTGTGCTGTGCAGAAAGCCATCTCTGGGGGGAGAGGAGGTGGCCTCAACACCATTTCCAGGTCTTACATAATCTGGCTACTTTATAATATTTACTAGAAAGTTCAAAATGCCAAATAGTACTCTAAGACCTGTAATGAGAAAGGGCATTTTGTTACCTGCTTTTTCCTCAGGCTTCACTAGATGTTTCTACTGGATATAAAGTGATCTTAAAAGGTTTCGGGGGGGGGGGGGGACACAAGCAAAAGAAATCAAAATGATACCAGACTTCTCAAAAACGTGGAATTAGAGGACAACGTAGCAATGATTTGTACATTTTGAGGGAAATGATTTTAAACATAGCACGTTACACGTAACACCTGTCCCAATTCCTACCAAGAGATGTCATTACAAAGTTCCTGGTTTCCAGGGATTGAGATGTCCATCTTTCTAGAATAAAGCCCTTTTTCATGTTGGTAACTATGATATGAACGTCAATTAAGGGTTCATCTTTTAGTGTAAATTTATAAGGCTTCCCAAATTAAATTCCACACAATTTCCGATATGTTTCCAGTAGGTTTCTGTATTTACAGTTCTATGTGCCGTCTCCTCCTTAGCATCCCTCCCACACCTGGAATGGCTCTGGGCCCTTGTTTGGTCTCCCTGTTAAATCTGGTGGGGAACCTGTCTTCCCTGAATCACTCATGACATGATTTGTAATAACACAGCCAAGACTAAATAAAACCCACATCTCTAGACTTAAAATTTTGAAGTGAGTATACTAAATATCCTCATTGTTAGATATATAACAAAACTATAAATTCTCACAGTGGTGTCAGTAGGCATTACGTACAAAGTAAAATTCAAGAACTCAGTAGGGAGCTGAATTACATGACTAATACCATCATCTTAATAGGTGCTTCTGCCGTACGGAAACTCTGTTACATGGTCTGTTTTTGAATACCTAAAGGGCAGACAAGTTATGTCAAAATATGTAACTTCTATTTTGAATTGTGTCTTTATCTTTCCATATTACTATAGAAAGTAAACATCCTAACGGGACAGTCTATACTCACTTTCTTCAAAGTATATTTTTAAATGTTATTTAAAGTATTTTAAACCCTATTAGGTAGATTATTGACTCAATTTATTACCCACTTAATAAAAAATCTGTACACATCCCACTTACATAGGAAGACAGGGGTATCTTGATACTTTGGTGCTTTACTACTTTGTAATTTTTTAAATACAGCAGGAAGTGTCAGTAGCATATCTTTATGTTCTTTTCTAACCTCTCCAATTCAGGATAATTTAGGATATGGTTGCGTTAGCAACGCTTTCTAAAGCTGCAGCTGTCCCTCCCTCTCCTCCAGAAAGCTCAGTCTAGGTAACCGGGAAGCTCCAGCACAAGCACAGGATGTAAACGCAATTGTCCCCATTAAAACAGGAACAATCTTAAATACCCACCAGCCGGGGAGTAGATAAATAATGGGTTTCATCACAAAATGGGATATCATAATGCAGTAAAAATGCATCAACTGGGGCTACATTTATCAGCAAACAATCTAAAAAATGTAACTGCATTAAAACAAGTTGGGTACAGAACTGTACCATTTACATAATTTTTCATAAAGGGAAAGGCATTAAATGGAAACCTATGAAGTCCACATGTGAAAGCATGCACGACACCAAGTCTCTGAAAAGAGGGGTTAAGGCATGCGGGGGGGGGGGGGGATAGTGTTCACTCTTGTGCTACGATTTTGTTTTTATTTTTTTTATTTTTTATTTTTTTGTTAGAAAAACATTACAAATTGTATTGAGTTGACACCACTCAATTACAGCCACATTATGAATTACACCTGTTCAGCCACACAATTTTTTTTTTAAGATTTTTTATTTATTTGACACAGAAAGAGAGGGGGAGAGAGGGCGAGAGCAAGCACAAGCAGGGGGAGGGGCAGAGGGAGAAGCAGGCTCCCCGCTGAGCAGGGAGCCAGATGCGGGGCTCGATCCCAGGGCCCTGGGATCATGACCTGAACCGAAGGCAGCCGCTTAACCAACTGAGCTACCCAGGCGCCCCAGCGATTCTGTTGTTTTTTAAGAGAGAAGGAATCCAAAGTCAATGTGGCCATATGTGAGCACCTTTCCAAATGCTTTCACTGTTTTTGAAATTTTTCACAAGTCAAAAATTAGTATTTTAATCAAACAATCAAACAGTCTTTTTTATCTTCTCTACATGACTCCTTGGACCAGTCCTGTCAAGTTAATAAATCACACAAATGGACATCTGCAAAAACCGCGCAGCACTGAGCACGGTCTGGTGTGCTACAGATACAATTTCAATAGAAGAGTAAGCTAAATTTTGTCAAAATATTAACTAATCATGCAGTTATTATCTTTCAAAACTGTGAAACAAAGGTGTTGACTGATTCAAAACCAGTCCCGTAAAGCCCAACTGAGGCTGCAAACATGTAACCGCCAGGTATTGCTGGTCTTCATGGGGAAACACCGACTACAGAACCGTGAACACAAGGCCAGGTGTGTATGATTCCCCCCAAAACCATTCAACATACTAATGAATTTGTTTCCACAATTCCTAAGTTACTCAACTACTACCAACGCCCAGGCAGTTTCTTGGGAATGAAAGCCTCTTTTTAAAATGATTTTAATTTCATAATGATATGATAATACACTAAGAGATGAAATGAAAATAGAGAATGACAGACTCTCAGCACAGTAGGGCCACCATAGGAATTCTGCTGAGCTGCAAACATAACGGCAAACAATCACTTTATTGAACAAAGAAGGACATAAAAGGCATCTAAAGACAACCACTGAAGAGCAACTACAATGCTCAATTAATTCATGTGAGCGCCTTATGCTGAAAAAGTACCCTGAAGGATAACAAAGCAAAATGACAAAGTTCAGGACATTCTGCCATGGTAACAGATGCAGGATCCATAAGCACCAGAACTGTGAGACGCCTGTATTGTTTCTGGCCCAGAAAACATCGGAGTAAAAATATACAACCCTGCTTTTAGACGCGTTCATGTGCAATAGTCACTAAACCCACATTAAATAACCCCAGTATTATTCCACAGTAACTGTGTTCATCTATGAAGTTTCAAAGTACTACATACATGTTTAAATAAAATACCCAACTTTAAACTGCATGGAAAATAAATCAGTATGTTCTCTGAACTGAGTAATCCAAAAGGTACAGCAACAGCTAAATAATGAGTATGAGGACACTTAGGGTCCCTCTGAGCATCTCCTTCCAAATATTTGTGTGTGGGTGTATGTGTACAAAGTCCAAATAAAAACTCTGGTTCAATGAATGAAGTTATAACCCAACACCAAAAATATTCCTTGATAATACTAGTATCCAGATTACTTGAATTAGGCTAGACTGGGAGAGTGGCCTGTTTCTGATTATATATAAAACATGAGCATGATTTATATCAAGAAGCCACAAAGAGCTAAGATTAGAAAGGTTTCATTTACTAACTCTTCAGGCTCAAGTGTGGTTACAGATGAAAGTTGCCCCCCCATCCGCCCTCAGGGCTTTTATACAGCACGCAAGGGAGCCTGCTACTGAAGCCAAGAGTTTTGAGTGCATTTTTGCCCTGAACAGGTGATAATTAGCCTAATTAACAGGCTAGATCCTTGTTAACTAGTTGGAAAAGAAATTTAACCTCACTCACGCCAAAGCCTGTCATTTTAAAACCTCTTAACATATCATTCAGATCCTAAAAGCTGTGAAATACCTTTTCTGGCTCTTTCAATCCAATCCAAAGGTTGAAAAGCTTTGTGTCAAAATTACTTCTGGGAGGAGCATTAAGCAGAATATTAATCCCAGGTTGCTTTAGTCTACTAAGAACCAAGAGAATGACTCATTCTAAAGAAAAACATTCAAGGATTATAAGGGCTATGCCCTCAGAGATTTGAATTCATCCTTCAAAATCTCATTCCCATGAAATTTTTCTTTGTCAAAGAGACCATAAACTCCAGTCTACCCAAAACCATCCCATGAAGTTTGGCTGGGGTTTTTCCCATTCCCCTGCATGTGCTGTATCCAGCGCTCACCAGCACAACAGTGCCCTCCATCAGGGGCTTGGAAAGGCTCAGTGTAAAGAACAGTAAATATCTTCTCTGTGGTGGGTCATCGGGTTTGATGCAACTACTCACCTCTGCTTCCCTACGACAGAAGCAGCCGCAGGCAGTACATAAAACAAAGGAGTACGGCTGTGTTCCAATAAAACTTTATTTACAGAAACAGTCAGTGGGCCTGATCTGGCCTGCAGGTCATAGTGTGCCAATCCCTGTCTTCGATGATAGAGGTCACATCCCTCCCCCCACTCATGTCCCCAACACAACCTGATCTACAGGGCAAAAGAACCTGAATTGAGTGCTGCCGAAAACAAGGCTCCACTAAGTCTTTTTCTCAGGGTCTGAGAAGTTGGGTTAGTCCTGAAATAGTTTATGTTTCCTGCACAGCTCTAAAACACCAACATGAGAAGAACAGGTGGAAGGAATTATACCGCATATGCGACCCATTCCCATTGCAGGCTAACCCCTCCTTTTCAAACTACCCCCTTTCAAGGGTTTCGCAGAGCTGGAGGGCTTGGGAAGTTGAAACAATTTTAACTAACCATAGAAGTCAAGTCCTGAAGAACAAGACATATATTAAATTGCCACAATCCTCTACTCTGGACTAAATGAAATTTTATTGCTTCAGGTTAGGGAAGAAAACACTGGATTTATGTAAGGAAGGTTAAAATAGCAGTTACAAATAAAGGACTAATATTACTGTTTAAAGACCATATATAGAGAATTTCTTTTAAGTCATTGCTCTAATATAAATATTTTGAGATAAATTGAAAAACAAATCTTTTTTTTTTTTTTAAGATTTTATTTATTTGCGAGAGAGAGAATGAGAGACAGAGAGCATGAGAGGGAGGAGGGTCAGAGGGAGAAGCAGACTCCCTGCTGAGCAGGGAGCCCGATGTGGGACTCGATCCCGGGACTCCAGGATCACGACCTGAGCCGAAGGCAGTTGCTTAACCAACTGAGCCACCCAGGCACCCTGAAAAATGAATTTCAAACTCCACTTACAGCTTCATCACAAATGCCTTGACTATTGTTAAGTGTTTGGACATTTACAACACAGTCCCAACAATCTTCAGATTATAATCGTTCAGCTCCTTCTCTAGCAACTGATCAACAACAACAACAACAAAGTATGTATTAGAACTTAGTGTGTGTCCAGCACTGACCCGTGCTACATTCAAACCTATAAATAAACAAAAAACATACATGCTTCTGTGAAAGGAGCCTATGGTTCAAACAGTCAACACTAATATCAGCGAAATAATTAGAACATAAAAGCACCACATTCCGTTGGGCTTTTTAAGGAGCATCTTTTAAGATGCTTAGGAATCAGAGGGGGAGATGAACCATGAGAGACTATGGACTCTGAGAAACAACTGAGGTTCTAGAGGGGAGGGGAGTGGGAGGATGGGTTAGCCCGGTGATGGGTATTAAAGAGGGCACGTACTGGGGCGCCTGGGTGGCTCAGTTGGTTGAACGACTGCCTTCGGCTCAGGTCATGATCCTGGAGTCCTGGGATCGAGTCCCGCATCGGGCTCTCTGCTCAGCAAGGGGTCTGCTTCTCCCTCTGACCCTCTTCCCTCTCGTGCTCTCTGTCTCTCATTCTCTCTCTCTCAAATAAATAAATAAAATCTTTAAAAAAAAAAAAAAAGAGGGCACGTACTGCATGGAGCACTGGGTGTTACACACGATGAATCATGGAACACTACATCAAAAACTGATGATGTAATGTATGGTGATTAGCATAATAAAACAAAATTAAATTTAAAAAAAAAGAAAGAAAAAGCACTGGTGGCTACTGACTGAAATGGCTAGAAAGGCTTCCTGGAAGAGGTGGGGCCTGAGGTGAGCCCGAGAGAACAGAGCAGAAAGGTCAGTAGGTAAGGCAGGCAGCAGGCACCCACAAGCTCAGGACAGAGACAAGCAGAGGCGCCAGGTGGTGTGTGTGAGCAGCGAGCCAATCATCTGAACCCCCATGGGTGGGTGGGGAGCATGCTGCACGGAACGGAGAACTAAAGTTGCGGAGTCGAAGCAGAGTCAGATGAAGATGGCTCCAACAACCAGAGAGAAGAATTCAGCTTTGAGAGGACAAAAGGAATCATCAATCTATTATTGTTTTTCTCTCTCCCCTTCCTATGTCTCTTCAGTGCTTGCTTTTCACAATCACTTGATTATAATTTTCTAAGGAAGTAAATGTGCCTTTACCCTTCCAAGTGCCCAGGACCACTTAGATGCAGTATGTATGCATACAAGCCACAAATCTGTGCCTGTCTGGTGAAAAAAAACCTACCATAACAATGTCTTCATCTGAGATCTATGATGAGCTCACTTTTATTATGTGGCCAAGTAACGCAGCCTTCCAAAGAGCATGTTAGTGCTAACAAAGACAGCTGTCCTTCAAGCTACACACCTGCAGATGCTATGAAAATGTTACCAAAGAGCTAAAAAAACTCAGACTAGATCATTTACATGTCAAGGGAAAACCCTCTACTAAGTTTTCAGATGACAATCTTACCAGTTACTTACTGTGTTAGAATGAACTGGTTAACAAATATAAACAGGACAGATTTTACCGGTAAGATTTGCAAAAAGGAGAAAAGCACAAATACACAAAATCAACTACAAAATTAACTAAAGTAATTTTCTTTTAAAATTTTAATATATTAAAATTAGGGGCATCTGGGTGGCTCAGCAGGTTGAACGTCCAACCCCTGGTTTTGGCTCAGGTCATGATCTCAGGGTTGTGAGATGGAGCCCTGTGTCGGGCTCTGTGCTCAGTGCAGCATCTGCTTGAGATTCTCTCCCCCTCTCCCTTTGCCCCTCTGGCTCGTGCTCTCTCTCTCTCAAATAAATAAATATATTAAAATTAAACACAACTGATATATTAATGGAAGCCGAGTATGAACAAGAATTTCTGTCCCAATTCAAACAACCTGGCACAGTCCTAGTCATCAAAAAAACTATGATTCATACAGAATTTATAAAAGTCGTAATAGGGTCTTCATACTATGGTGTTACAATATTATGCAAAGAAAATGTTTCATTAACATGATTGTATGGAATTTTACTAGGACAGATATATATTATAGAAAAATCTCATACATCTCTATAGAATAAATCCCAATCCCCTTTTGCTAATAAAGCTGATAGTTTCATAGGAACAGTATCACTCAGTTTCTTGTGTGCCACAGACTCAGAGATAATATTCAGGTTCAGATATTCATGGTGCTGGGGAAAGAGAAGTTAGTGTCTAGCCTTGGATGGCCTCTCTAGCCTCAGTAGAACCATGCAATTCTTATTCCCGGTGTGTACCCACATCAGTGTTTCTAAAAATACTGGGCATCGGACATGTCTTCATTCCGCATCACAGTTAGATCACTGGTATTCTATAAATAGTGAATCAAGAGAATTATCTATTATTTCACAATGATTTAAAACAGCAACGATAAAAAAAAGCCATAGTTTCCTACGTGGATTCCTTGCCAGCAATCGGTGCCAACAATACTCTCCAATAAAGACCTATCAGGGTACTTTAAAAAGAGTAATAGTTTTCTCAAAAAAATTAATAAGCTGAAGACAACATGACTGATCATCAGTAGTGCCTGGATTAGAGCTCTAACATAGGAGACTGGAATCTGTTAATGCTATAGCCCCGTTAGTACCAGGAACTGACAGCAGCACAGTATTTAACTCTCTGAACGTGCGTGTTGTTTACAGTTAAGGGACACGAGACTCACACTAATGTATCCCAAATGACTTCAAACAGGACTCAAATATACAACAGATTAAATTGAAAGGAATAAAATATTCCTTTCTACCAAACAAGTTAAAATTTACTTTTACTTGTAAGTACTACAAGTATTTTTTTTTTCTTAGAAACTATTCTTGTAATACTGGAATATGTTCCATAGACCCATACATCTTATACACTAGCAAATATGGTATGCTTAAAATTTATCCCGTAGGTCTTTATGTTTCTTTTACGGAAACAGAATTTCTAGACATTTGAATATATTTTCCAGATTTAGAAAGGACTGTCCAACCTGATGGAGACCGTGCGATTTGCTGGAGCTAGGAAAGGCAGCCTTTCCAAACTTGGGTATTTCACTGTCTTGGCCTTTGTCATCATCTCGGCCTTCTAGCATGTCAGGATGATCTAGGGAACCATCTGAGCTCAAGGTAAGATTAGCTGGAGGGGTTGAGATGTATTGCCCAGCAATCTCAGAGTTCAGTACAAAATTGACCCTTTCTGAGCCCTCAGTCGGAGAACAGCAGTTACAGCACACTCTAGAGTAAATACCCCGGGGCATCTGTGCACGGGAGCATCGCCAAGACTCAACGTGAGCTCGGCCAACGAGCTCAACGTGGACACTGGACAGCCTGACACGGATCGCAGCTTGCTTTAAATCATCACATCCTGACATTCAAATATATAGACAGATCATGTTGTAAGGGATTTGATCTGTTCCTTTCTAAATCATAAGTTCAAGGGAAAGTGCTAAAATTAGATTAACATAAAAAACAAGTTTTTAAGGGTTTTGAAGTTATTTGACCCGACTGCGAGCAAGCAGTTAATAAAATACTAGAAGGCCCCTCACCATTTCCCACACATGGCCGCCACACAATGGGCATGACATCACCTGCAGTAAAGCGTGAGTAAAACCAGAGGGTGCGTGCTCGTTTGAGGTACACGCAGACGGGGAAGAAGTCTCCAATGCAGGGCAAAGCAGCCACGTTAGCTTCCTTTCAACACAAAAGAGCATTATTTATTTAAAAAATTGGATGTGTGCAGCTATGGATTCTTCTTTTCACAAAACAGATCTGTGAATTTCATCTATATCTCATGTATCCTAAATTATTTTGAAAAGATAAATTCGGATAGGCATCTATAAACACTGTATAGTGTTTGATCACTTATGCTAATTTTTCAAATCTTCAACACCTCAAGACTATGTGGACTGCCATTATCATTTATTATATACCTTCCAGCATTCAAAATACCAGACTAAATTTCTTTCTCATATACTTAAAGTGCATAAGCAAAAACACTGGAAAGGTGTAGGTGATAAAATGTTGACACTTGGCATGGGGATAGTGTTAGGGAGGCTAAAATACAGAATTAACTGAAGCTACCAAAATGAGGTTAACGACAAAAATGACTCTTCAGTTATGGGCTGGGAAAGAACAGAAACGAAAGGCAAAGAGCTTGCTAGTTTGGACTCGATGATACAAAGAGAACAAAACTGCTCAACACTTTATACCATGACTACCTTTTTTTAAAGACTTTTCGGAGGAAAACACATGGAAATGGAAGTAATACAGGCCAAGAAGTTGTTTCCCATAAGGCAGGAACAAGGGACAGCAGGTGTCACCGAGTCTCAGGCAGGCCTGCCGCCCCGGCAGAGTCCAGAGAATGGCAGCATTTGGGCAAAAGCACCCAGAAAGGATGCTGCGAGAGAGTCCAGCATGCCCAGCAGCCAGGACTGCGGACTTCCTGTTCTCCCATAACAAGCCTGGTGCATTGCTGTCTTCACTATATACCAGACTCCAGCCCGAAAGTGAGACTTGAGCTGCAGGCGCCACAGCAGCCTACGACGGACGCGTCAGCAGCTGGTGGAGGGCCCACTCCCTGACTTGAGAACAGGACGGTCTCGTGATTTTCAGCAGTCACTTTTGCTGCTTCCTCCTCACCTTCCCAAAGCCATAATGTAGGGTCTGGTCCGCACCTCTCCTTTCCGACCTACCTTCACTCCTTTGATGATCTCTGTTCTGACGACTTCCAAATTCCTACCTGCAGCTCAGATGTGTTCCATGAGTTCTCGTCTGTATTCAGCTGTCCACTCGACATATCCACTGGGATGGCTAACAGGTTTCTCATATCTAATGTGTCTAAACCTGGCTCCCAACGTCCACCAATGGACCCTGCTCTGACAGTGGTTTTGCCCATCTAGGTAATGACGCGACTTCACGGTTCAGGTCAAAATCTGGGCATCATTCATTATTACTCTTTCTCTCATCCAACCTACCAGTACAGCCTGTGGGCTGTGCTTTCCAGATATATTCAGAGTTTGGACACTTCCATCTACCTCAGTTTCTACCACCAGGGACCAACTGTCCAACTGACCACCATCTTTTCATGGCAGGATCATAATGAAAACCTCCAACGCGCTCTCTGCCTCTGCTCTCCACCCATCCACCTTCGTACCATTCAGCCTGTTCTCTGCATACTGCAGACAGTGGTTCTGTTAAAACCTAGGTCAGCCGCCAGGCCTCTGTTCAAAACCCTCTCATCTTGCACAGAAGGAAAAACCAAAGTCCTTGTGGAGTCCTCCAGAGCATCATGCAGTCTGAGCTCCCATGAGCTTCCCATCCGCTACCTCACTCCTGGCACGTTGGTCCCTGTGACATTAGCCATGCCCTGTGCACTTCTTCTGGTGGGACTGCCTGAAATATGCATGGAGCTCAGTCCCTCCTGACTCACCTGTCACCTTCTCTCCAAGGATTTCCCTCGGCACCCCAGCCCCCCTCTATGGCTCTCCCCTCTTGGATTTTACTATATCATCATTATTTTAAAACTGGTATATATTTGACTTTTCATTTGTTTACTGAATATCTCCCCACACTAAAATATAATAAGCTTGTGACAGCAGAATGTTTGCCTGCTTTATTTTCTGCTGTATTCCCGGGGCCCAATACATTGCTTGGTACGTTAAATACTGCAAAGGGACAAAATTTACAGAATTAAGTTTATTTTAATATGTCACTTATCAAAACACACACACACACACAAATGTAAGAATCAACAAATAAACAGACAACAATTGGAAGAGATTCACACCAAACTGTGAACAGTAGTTGTACTGAGTGGGAAGTAGGATGGGACAGAGGAAGCCTGGAGGAAGAGGAAGGGCGTCAACCTTAGAAAAGAGAAGTTTCACTCAGCACTTTACATGCTGGTGTATTAAATATATTTACACGCACACATTCCAGTTTTAAAAACATATATGAATAAACAGATTTTTAGAAGCACAATTTTAAAAAAGAGGTGTACCTTAAAATTTACGGGAATCACTAACTGCCATTCGCTGTTGGTTTTTCTGTGTCATACTTCTACCATGTTATGTAGCTGATACATAAGAGAGAGATAAGAGGTGAAATATTTATTGAGAACTTCAGAAAGAAAGGTATCTCTTGGCCTTTCAATTTTTGAAGTCGAAACCTCATTATATTTATATTCAGATAGCTCAGACACCAGTGTCCAATGGCTGGATAAGCCTACACTGTGAATGCCATGAGGCAGACAGCTAATCACAGATACTGTTCATGACAATTAAAGAATCTTCTGTTTGCCATGAGTAAGAACATAATCACAATTTTAGAAGAGAAGTTTCTAGGTGTTTAATGATGAAAAAAAAAAAATATTACCAGACATTAGAGGCCATCAGACCAGCTCTCACTAAAGATCTCTCCTTGCTTTATGTCCCATTTTAATTCCCCACATTATATAGGAGTCCTGACCCTACTGCAGTTTATCTGCCACTCACACGTCTACCCCACGCCATCTCATGCACATTGTCTTTTGATTATTGTATGTGTACATTCCCTAAAAGAGTCTAAACAATTCAGGGACATTTACACTGATTTTCAACTCCTTGATGTCTTTCATAGTAGCTTCAGAGTGGGGAGCAGAAAAGTGATATAGTAAAACATCTGTAAAATCTAGTATTTGTATGTAATTAAATTCTATCAAAGGCTCAAAGGCTCAAACTATGGCAAAAGTACTCTGATAAATGACCTTCCCAGTGATACACTGAAAACCACAAAGGTGCTCAAAGGACGCCAGGGCACAGGCGTGGAACAGAGAGCCCGCAATGCCGGTGCCCTGATTGTTCTTCCAGAAATTCCACATATGACAGGTGCAGTGGACTTGCAATAACACCCCCCCAAAATATGTCCCAACAGTAAAACCCTACAGATCTAATTTTAACTAATTTCCACTGAGTTCAGTCCTAGGGACAATATGGACCCAAAGTCCCAAACTTGTGTGACTACCCCCTTTCCAGGACTGGAAGGCAGGGTTCTGAGGAAGAATCCATCGAATATATCGGGGTGGTATCAACCAACCATCACGGTTGGTGAGAAATTCCACGTCCACCGTATTTTAAGCTCTGTCTCTTTATCCATGTGTCTACACGCAGTCCAAATGCTAGTTAATTCTCCACTAGAACAAAGAACCCTGACTTCCAGGAGACACAAGCTTGAGTACCTCTATTCTTTAATTTGCCTAAGACTATAAAACAAAGTGGCAGAACACAACAATCAGATAGATTGGCTGCCAGGTGCAGCTGTGGAATAATACAAACCCAGGAGGTGCAGCTAAGGGACGGCAAGACAGTACTGAGAGCACAGAGTGCTTGCTGGACCCCACAGCCCAAAACAAGATGCTCTGATGTTACAGGTCACAACAAGTACTGGATGGGAAGTTCTCCACTAACACGGACAACCAAGATAGGAACACATGAAACAAAAGGTGAGTAGATACAGATGAATGGAGCATTCCACTGGCATTTACATGCTGAGACTCACCAAACGTGCGGCAGAGCTTGGCACTGAAGAAGAGATGCCAAAAGACAGAAGAGACACGGGCCCTCATTTGTACAAACCGCCTCATGGAATGTCCAGAGGACTGTGTTGTACATCTTCCAACATCACTAACATTTTCCATAATCAGTACGTTTACATCAGCTACTGGGATCCACTATTCTTCAAAAATAACATGCAGTCAGCACTAAGAAACATACACAGAGTCACTCAGACGTGGGAGAGGCAGAAGAACAGAACTGAGAACAAAAGCCCAGGTGATAGATCATTAGGAAAATTTCCTCTGGGGAAGAGCAAAAGCGAAAATATTAGCACATTTTAATTGCTATCAAGTAAACAAGTCCTCTGATTGAATTTTAACTTTTACCTGAGCTTAAGTAGATCTGACCTGGGACCCAGGGGTACAGAGCTGGCAACAGAGGGAAAGAGGTAACATTTTAGAATTCAATGATCAAATTGAAGGGTACAGCTTTCCAAAGCAGTTGATTGGAAAATTTGGGCAATTTAACTTTGGCAGGTAACTAAAATCAATTAAACTTTGACTAATTATGTGAAGTTCCTGTGCTAAAGTAGTAAATAATTAAAATAAAGTGTTATATAAATGTACCTTGCACTTTGGTACTCAATCAAGATAGAGCTGACCTCAACTTTACAGAATGCAGAGCGGAAATGCAATCATGCACTTATTCCACAAGGGCGATATCAGGGCGTCAGACACGTATGCTTCTGCCTATTTGTTCGTCCCTCCTATCACTGTCGTTAAAATTCTTAGAAAGACCTTTGGCCTCTCAGACACATCTGGCTACCTGGACCAGGGCAAGGTGGTCTCTATCTGGTGGCCCAACAGCTGCATATGCTGCCCTCAACTCAATCTGGCTTGCAGCTGGCTTTTCCTGGTGAAGAGTTCAAGGATGTGTCCTGTAAAGTTACGGATCATAAAATACTGTGGTCCAGTACTGGATTTCCCCTTTGTTTAAAGAACTAATACCGTTTCAAAACATTATTTATAATTAGCAAAGACATCATTTATTTGGCAAAGCCAAATTGAAGATCTGAATGGAGATTTAAACAACCTAAATAATCCTTAGAGGAATTTCAAAGAAAATTCCTAAAGTTATACTGCTTATCCAGCGAGTGAATTATCAAAGAAAACACTACTAACAATTAATACTTGATAAAACAGAGATCTTTCAATCATGGAAAGGAACTCCATTCTCACCGAACAAATTTATTAAAACACTGAATTCATCTTTAACGTCACAGAGTGAAAGTGACGTTAAAGTCATATATTTTTGTAAATTAAATCCTTTTAGTATTTTGTAAATTTTGTAAATTCTCCAAAAATAGATTTAATTTACAGATTCTTAAATGTCCATATTAATGAAGATTTAACTATTCACAGTAAGCAAATAATAAAGTAATACGAAATATTTTTAAAATGAAAAATGAAAGGGTGCTGCATATAACAAGCATAAAAGTCAATGGAATACACACACATACACACGAAGTAAAGGCATCTTAACAAATCAAAGAAGATTCCTTTGGGACATAACTATTCAATAGTTATTGATACAGTAGGTTCCTTACTCCTACAAACTATAATTAGACATGATGTATTCTACCCATTTTCCCAAGATGTAAAATACCCAAGCTAAATAGTTATTCCTGTCCAGAACATGCTGTCTATTCTTTTAGTTGAAAGCAAACCTCTAGTAAATTCCTATTTATCTTCTTGCCAATCATGGAATGAATGACTGACACTAACGCAGCCTTATCTGGGCCTTATGTCTGCAGCACATTCTGCTAAGTGATGTCATTGCTCCAGCAGACGAAAATAAGCAGATTATTACAGTGACTAGGAGCAAACTAAACATTTGGATTTTTGCATGGACAGATTTACACACTGTCTGTCAGATAAAGCACAGTTTCCCTGCTGCTTACACAACAAGAATGTGCCTGACAGCTCCCTCCCAGGGTTAGTATCTGATTACATAAATAGGCCATTCCCCAACATTCCTTAAAGACTGACAGTCTGTCTTAGTTTAAAGTGCAATTTTGGACTATCAGCTTTTCTGTCTTGCACACTAGGCTGATTAACATCAGAGCACTTCCTGGAGGTCCAATCAGGTTTCCTCACTGCCTTATTCTGGACCATCTGAAATGTGGTGGACACAATGGATGGGAAAAAGACAACTTAAAAACTACTTCTGAAGAGTGCTCCTAAGGCGTATATTGAAAGGTGAATCATTTTAACAGACTTACATATGTGTATATCTATATATCTGTAGCATTACCTTTGAAACAACAACTCATAAGTATATAATGGATTCTTTAAAGTTAATATTTTTATTTATAAAATTAAATATGCATAATCACACAAAACATTTACATATTATTATTTTACAGTTGCCGTGTTTTTTTAATGAGTATTTTATCTCATTCCATCAGTGAAATAAAACACCAGTGACTCATCATAGTCATGTAAAATGAAAGCACTGAGCTGAACAAAATGTTTAAAAACTTATCTACCGCTAATTAGTATCTTTCCCATCCCCAACACAACATCCAAAACAAAATTTATAGAATTAAGAATACCAGAGAATGCTGATACATCTGAAAATGAGGCTTAAAATTTACTTTGGCGACAGCAGAAATGGTGGTCAAGAAGTATTCATGCTTAAATTGTGTCTGTATGGATTTCAGGAACTTGCTAAAAATTAATGATTCTGTATTTTGGTAAGCTAAATAATAATAATAATAATAATAATAATAATAAATACCACCATCACCACCACCACCAAAATTCTGCAGTTTACTAGAAGCTCAGTTATGAATGACCCTGGGTGAAACTTTAGTAATTCCATAATTCACAAAAAACCACAAGCATGACATTTTCATACAAATGAAAACTGAATTCCAAGTGGTCCACGTGATCAAGACAGATGAATTTCCTTCTTATAAGGGAAAAAATTAGGCAGCAGTCATTTTTAAAGCAGTACTGAATATCTTAAGCACTCCACTGTTAGGAAACCATTTGTTTAGTAATTGTTTTCCTTGGCCTCACACCATTTGGGAGCTGTTGCAAGGGGAAAAATTCAAGCACTTCCACTACCAATATACTAATTAAACAAATGTCTCCTGAACATCCACTACGGGCCTGTCCTATCCTGTGTTCCAGAAACACAAAGATAAACAGGACACAGGCCTCTATCCTCAAGGTACGTGAAATCTGAAAGCAAGAGAAGCGAGCAAACACATAAATTACACTGCAAAGTAGTAATTTATCTTTATACAGATAAATGTATTTTTTAGATTCAAACGGCAATCTTCTCCAGTATCAAACAGCTCTCATTCTCTGGATGGTGATCTGCACAACCCACCCTGCACTTTTCTAGTGAAGAGTCTCTTCCTCCTTGATCATTCTTCCGCCTTCCTACACAAAGCCATCTCAAGTTAAATAATGATTTTATGAAGCACAGAGCTGAGAATTACATACACAGAAAAATCTACTTATAACTACAAAAATGACCTGCACTCTCCTCCTCCCCATCAGAATGGCTCCACATTTGCTTTTTACACTCTTACACATTAAATACTTACATTTAGCTTAAAATGTCTTACTGCCTAATACTAAATGTATTTCGTCTTTTTCATTTGTTTCTTGACACCAACACTAATGAACTGTCATAGAAACAGTTTTGGGAATCACAAAGGGTGAGGTTCCTTACAATGCTAAACAATCAGAAGTCATAAACACAATATTGTCTCTAGTAATTTCAGCTATAACTTTCAAACATTCATACCCAGACAAACCAGATGAAATATGTTGCTTCAGGTCAGCTCTGATGGATTCCTCAGAAATAGCAACATTATTGCTTTTATTTTATTATGTACCACACTTCATAACCATACACTGCAGAGTACAATAAAAACTCTGCTACACGGCTTGACTACTTATTAAACAGGTCAAAAGTTACTATAACAAATAACTTGTCCTACTTAGGGTCCATTAATAACATATCTTGTTGCTGCTCAGATGTGGAAATTTTTTTTAAAAAGACAAAAAATAAGGCCAGCAAAGGAGAAATGTAAACCAATTTGAAATCTTCTATACATCTGATTTTCCTTCTCAGATTTCCTTTACAGGTCCATAGTTATCTACTGTATCTTTAATTGCAAGCATAGGCCCAACAACTTTGAAATAAGGAATTAAGAAACAATACGTTGCTATTTGTGAGCTCTCAGAGAGGAGGGGCACCGACAGAGCCCAGACAGGTCTGAAGGCAGGATGCGGGGTACGTTGTGCCTGTCCCCCCAAGGTTGGATCCACTTAAGTGAAGTGCGTTTATGAAGGGAGTGCCAAATCCAAACGACACTGAAAAACCAGCCACTATTTTTTCAGGATAGGTGGTAGGGCCACCTCTGCTGGACGAGGCAGAGGCTTTCTAGAGATAAAAACCAGCAGCGCTTGAAGCTGACCACTGCAATAACAAAGCAGGAAACTATACGTGACAGGAAATTACAAAGCAAACAAAAAAGCTAATGATGTTTAAGGTGTCCCGGGAAAGGTGTCTGTGTGTGTGTGTGTGTGTATATATATATATGTATGTATGTATGTATTTATATATATATGTATATGTATACACACACACACACACACACA
>NC_058416.1:4139085-4194085 GCF_002201575.2 Neomonachus schauinslandi
AACAGTTTATATGTATTAAATATCAGCATATTTAATTCATATTGTTATCCTTATAAATTATCTCTAAACTTATAAAATGTTAAAAATAATAGTAATTTCGCCATTATGGCTTTTGGGAATATGAAAATTAAGAGACAAGATTGTTCAAAAAATCAAATATATGTTCAAAAGACAAAGATTTTGTGTTTATTAATGTTTAAATCATGCTACCTATATTTTCCAAAGACTAACAATTTTAAACAGATATCTTGTTTTATTATTTAGCAGTCAATAAGCATCAATAAACCTCAGATATTTTTGGCATGATACAATTATGTATTTTCAAATTAATAAGGTCCTCTTGGGAGTAAAAGTTCCTATATAAATATATCCTATTATACAGAATAGAAAAACAAAAAAAATCTTAGGAAAAACCTATAGATAAGATGCTTTGCAAATGCTTTGTATTAAAACTAGAGCCCAAATTCTTATGTGTATCAGTATGCTTAAACACAAGTCATTAGTATGTTCAGTTTTTAAGTCCTATTTAAATATAGTAACAGCATAAGGTTTTAAGATAATATGCATTTTTTTTAAACAGGTAATTAGGCTTTCTAAAGATTAGATATTGGAAACAATATTGAGAATATTTCTCTAATCTATAAACTGTGAATACATGGTTTAGATAGTCTACGTTCAACATGATTAAGAGAACTCAGGATAGTGGTCACCTCTGGAGAAAGGAAGAGGATGTAATCACAGAAGACTTCAAAGGTAATGGTTATGTTCTAGGTCTTAGGGTAGACAGGAGTTACATGGGTAATGGTATCCATCATTATCCTTGATGCAACAGAATACACAAACACAATATATATACCCACAGGACATATATACACTTATATATAGCAAATAAATATATATGGATGTACTATGCCTATGTGGATATGAAACATACACAGTATCAAGAATAATGATATATATATATATATATATATATGTGTGTGTGCATATATATTATCATCAAAAGAATAAAATGAATTGAGGAAAACAAACAAAATCTGAATAAAAATTTTTAAGAGGAGAGATAACTTCTCAAAATTTTCATGGGCAAATTAATATATTCCTATGCCATAATAACTCATAAAAGCTCAGAATGGCCTCATAAGTGAATGTTTTATTACAGATAGAAAACCACAAAAATGAAAACTAGTGTTCCTTATAAAATCATCAATACTCATTATAGCAAAAATATGAATTTGGTGAAGAAATCGTTTATCTCTATATAAGTAGCTCATCATATGCTAATTAGCAGAGACATTTCTCAGAGGAAACACTGTAATCAAAAATTTTAGAATATCACATAATCTTAAAAATTACTTAATCCAACACACTTATTTTAATTTTTGACAAAACAAAACTAAGGGTTAAGCTGTTGGAGAGTGGTAACATCCAATTCTTTTGCCCCTTCACGTAGGACTCTTTTAGTCATAAAACACAGTCGCCTGGACCCCTTACCCCAGGAGGCGGGCAATTCTGGTTCAAGACATTAAACCACTCAGGTTGATCCAGTAAAGAAGCCAGACAGACTGAGCTGGGCTGGACTCACTCACTCATCCGCCAAACATTTACAGACCATCAAATAAACGACAGGTAATATTAAGAGATCTGGAAATTAAATAATGAATAAATTCTGCCACGAAGCCATTAGAAATTGTCCAGTGGCTTCCCACTGATATCCAAAGTCCTTACCACAATCCCGAAGAGCTGACTCACCTGTCCAACCTAAACTTCCACCAACTGCTTTACCATGTGCCAGCCACATTCGCCTTCTTAACTGTTCACAAAACTTGGAAGCTTTGTGTCTTTAATTTTTAGATGCGTCAGTGGGTAGGTGGTTGGGAGGACGGACAGGTGGACAGATGGAGGAACAAGAGTCTGACAGCAACACAGACACATCAGCCAACAATGACAACATGCAGTGAGATGCATGGTTTGGGAACTAAAAAGAACAAGAAGTACTCTTAAAGTTTATACTTGAGGTTTAATGCTAAGATCAAAGGCCCATTAGGTTCTTTAAAACTCCTGAAAAAGATTAAAAATAAAAAATCTATTTTAAAAAGTCTAATTATGCTAAGGAGACAACTCTGGCCTGTATCTCAAGACCTCTCTGGTCACTTGGACACATCAGTTCAGAGGTGCAGGATCTGTTTCTCATTGACAAAATATAAGAATCACATAATTGAATGCATAAGAAATAAAATCTCCTCCTAAGCACCTTGGTTCAATGAACAAAAGCTCCTCCCTCTGTTAATTGGAAAACAGAAAGCTTTCTACGATTTACTCTATAAAACATGAAGGCCATAAAAGTATGCTCAGAAATCAGAGTATTTATGAATTGCCACAGACAATAGCTAGTGAGCTAGGAGCATTAACTGCAAACTCTCTGACAATCCAGATATGATAAGTCCTTCTAATCTAGTGTATAAAACATGTGCAAGTTTTTGATACATTCTTTTCCTTTCCTAAGGACAAAAGTGAACCTCCTCAGCAAGAACAAATACGAGTCAAGACCATCTACACTTGGAAACTAATCGCACCTTATTTTTCCCTTAGAGAATCATAATTTTGATTAAATTCTGATATAAATAAATTTGACCAATTAAAGTTGACCATGAAATTTGTATATAAGAAACAGAAATCTTTTACATATTGCAAGATTTAGAACATTTTAATGAATGTATTTCAGATGTGAAATACTCCTATCATCACATAAATCGAACACAATGTCACAAAACCTTTAAAAAAATTATTTGCAATTCATTTTTTTATAAGGCACAACCCATTCTTCAGAATAGATATCCTGGCTATTACATTATACCCTGTATTTCAGGAATGCATGTAAGCCAAGTTCACTTCTTTCTCTGTCCTACTCTGAATCTAAGAATTTGACAGAGATTTCATACTGGGAGAAAATTATAAAAGTGAAATGATGTTGTTGGATGTTTACCTATTATTTCTGAAACTCTGTGTTAGGCAGTCTCTCTAAATTAAGAGTTCAGGAGATTAAATTACAAACTAAGAAAAAAATATTCAGAAATAATATTCAATATGCAAAATTAATAGGAATTGCAAAATATTCTTCATTCCATTAATAATTCCAGATTTTGCTGCAGATTTCACTTAGAAATGTTAAAATTATCTTATTTTGATATATCTAGTTGTCAACAGAAAAAAATCAACTATATGTAATATTCCCTTCCCTCAAAAATTATATATGTTCTCTTATACCTGTTTAATTCAAGGCTAAAAATTTCAAAATGTATTCTAAAACAAAAATAAAACCCAGACAAGCATGTGTGTGACCATAATTAGGTATATAGATATACAGATGAACACAGAGATTTTTTTTTTAATGCTAAGAAAGTGCTGTTATTTTCTATTCTCTAACGCTCTGGGTACGTATCCGTTCCTCTGCTAAAAGTGTGTACTTCAAGGATGACGAGCAAGGACCACATTCTGCAGCCCCGTGCGTGGCTGGCATGGGTCTGAAGTGTGTACACACGGACATCTGTTACAGATCATCTTCTGCCCCTTCTTGATAGACCGCTCTCAATTTTGTTCTAGAGGCCCTCATGTTTTTGACAACCTGTACAAGCCAAACATTTCAGCAAAATTTCCAAATTAATGCTGAGAGCACTTCACAACATTTTGTTCTGTATTGTTCACTCTTGCTGATTGTGTCCTAAATAATAAACTGTGGCCTCTGGCGATTTTTCTCAGAATGTTTATGATGAGAACCCATTCATCTAAATCTGCTGGCCAGTGGAATAAAATAAATCAAGAATTTCCCAAATACAACAATATTTGTGCTCAGCAGATAATTGATGGCTGCAGCTGTACTAATTAAAACCCATCTGAGTTTCATTAATCTTGGTCACCAGGACCAATTGCCATGCACCACACCTCGTGCAAAGCCTCGTGCCCTTGCGTTCGGGTCACACTCAGGTGGGCCTTACTCCTCAACTTCCCAGGATGATGTGAAATATTTCAATTTGATAGGTATAATAAGCATAATACATAAGTAGGGGGCCATTTAGGACAGATCTCTAGTTGTCAGACTCTTAATCATGAAAGGAATAAATTAAATTTCTTATATCAGGTAACAGTTTTATTACAGTATCTATTTTCTACTTGCTAAAAAAGAAAGCAACGTGCCAATAACATGTGGTTTAAATAAACACCTACAGTCTGACGACGATGACAGTGCCTTACAGACCATACTCACATGTGGTACACACACCTCCCAAGGATGCCCGTACAATCTACATGTGAGAAAATACAACATTTGAATAACAAGTTCTATTAAGAGATTGTTGCCATAAACTGGGTTTGTAAAAATAATTACAAACAACTTCTAAATGTAAATTTCTCTTCAAAATCTATCCTATAGGAGGAGCAGCATTTTTCATGCAAACCAAAGAACATTATAAGCAATGGTTGACAGACACATGGAACCCTTATCATGGGAATTGTTTTTACTGACCTCTAAATTATTATCCAGAAATATGGTCTGGATTCGAATCATGAACTCATTCCGGAAATATTTACTGAGAGCCTAATGTGTGGTTTCAGATACTATCTGATGCAGGTGCTGATGACACAGCAATGGGCAAAACACACCAAGTCTCTGCTCCCATCCACAGGTTTTTGTCTTTCTAAGTGAGTGGAAAAGAGAATAACAGCACAAATATATAATGTGTCACAAGGTGGTGGGTGCCATGAAGAACAATCAAGCAGGGCAGGGGAACTGGCTGGGGTGGGACTAGTTTAAGTCACGTGCTCAGGGAAGCCAGTTCTGACAGAAAAACATGAGCAGACCTTCAGGAACTGAAGGTAGCAGCCAATAAAGAGAGTGTGAATAATAAAGGTTTAGGCTCAGTCATGTTTAGACATTCCATGAAGCCAAAATCTTCCCACATTTCATACATTAGACTCAGGTCTCAGGTCTGTCAACCCTCGAATGGGGTATGGGCACTGGAATCCTGGCACATGGCGGGGCGGGGGCGGGGGGGGGGGGGGGGGGGGAACTGCGTGGCCAGAAAACAGACAAGTAGGAATTACAGCGGGATCGGGAACATCAAGAGTTATGCAGCAGAGTTGCAGAAGTAACAAATCTGAAGAATTCAGGAAGAAATAAATCAAAGGAAGAGGGAAACTGGGTAACAATGAGATCTATCCTTGAAGAGAAGGAATATTTATAAAAACTCCTGGTAAGTATTGACTTAAACATTTAAAAATATGAATAAGGTAGATTTGCAACTTTAAGAAGCAAAAATGCTACATATTGTGTTCGCTTAAAAAAAAAAAAACTCACTAAAAAAGTCCTTTTACTCCAACAAAATACACTCTAACAAAGAAACAACACACCATTTCACCTAATACCTTTTCTATAGATTCAAGATACTTTCATGAACGTGGCTCTTTTTTTGCTTTAATTTTAACATAATAGTTGATGCCCAAAAGGTTCCCTTCTTTAATGATAAGCCTCTTCAGGGACAAAAAAAAATGACTTATTCGTTAAAAAAAAATATGCCCGTAACAGTAAAAATAAAATCTGTTTGACTGTTAGCTTACCTTACATGCACTAAAGGGAAACTCGACACCATACAACCCAATTTCAATATTCCACAGCTTATGAACACACTGGTTCAAATAGCAGGTTCCGTTCCTAGGATTTTCTTTGGAAATTAGCACTCATTTCCCTCAAGAAAACAGGCTAAACATGCTAAGACTGCAGCGCACCTCCACAGTTCCTTGCTCAGGACCACCTATTTGGGATGTTCACTGTCTAAGTAGGTGCCCAGTAGCATTTAAGGATACACTAAAGACTTAGGAGGGTGGGGGTCCTGGGGACCATGGCACCTCTATTGTTCTGCTTTGCTTGCTGCTGTGGAGGAAAAATCTTAATGCACAAAGTTTGACTGCTCCCAACGCTCCCACCCACCCAGGCAACTCCCCAGCAGTCCCACCACCCAGCCCAAGAACACACGTGCCTCCTCGTGTAGACACTCTCAGAAACTTCCCACGTACGGTCTCACTGACGTCCCACGTGCCTCTATAAGGTAGACACTTAGAGATGAACACTAGGCCTAGAAAAACAAAGTAACATGCGCAGTCACACAGCAAGTGTCACTGCAGGAATCCAACCAAAGTCACATGTGACTCTAAACCCGTGTTTCGCCTCTTCGTACAGAGTGGCAAATGGTGTCGAATTTTCAAACTAGACTATACTGTGTGAGAGTCTCTGAAGAACATCTACTATTCAAGCATACATAAGAGAACAAAGGCCCGACGTGTCAGGAGAGGTGACCCAGCTTGGAGAGAGCAAACATGGAAACAGAGGTCAGGTCTTCTAAACTGCAGTCAGAGAGCCTTCCACCCCAGTGCAGCAGCAGAGAGGGGCAGCATTCCTGGTATGCAGAAAATGCAGTTTCAGGAGGAGAGAGAAAAGAGGTCTTCAGCCTTAGGGACAACTTTTGCTGGTGGCTTTCTAATGATCACCGTTCAATGAGTTGGAGATATATAGCATAAAAATATAAAGTACAGTTCCCCTTGTACAACATGTGTTTGAAGTGCATGGGTCCACTTCTTTATAAACACAGTAGAGTACCATAAATGTCTTTTTCTTATGATTTCTTTTTTTTTTTTTAAGGATTTGTCTATTTATTTGAGAGAGACAGAGAGAGCATGAGTGGGAGGGGCAGAGAGAGAGGAAGAGAGATCCTCAGCAGACTCCCTGATGAACACAGAGCCCGAAGTGGGGCTTGATCCCACGACCCTGAGATCATGACCTGAGCCGAAACCAAGAGCTGGACACTTAACCCACTGAGCCAGCGAGGCGCCCCTCTTCCTTACGATTTTCTTAATAACATTTTCTTTTCTCCAGCTCAATTTATTGTAAGATACAGTATGTAATACATACAACATATAGAATATGTATTAATCAACTGTTTATATCATCGGTAAGGTTTCGGTCAACAGTGGGCTACAGCTAATAGTTAAGTTTGTGGGGAGTCAAAAATTATACATGGATTTTCAACTGTGCTGGGGGTTTCTAGCTTCTACAAAACCCAAAGCAGAGAATACAATGTTCATTGAAACCACTGATTCAGCAATTGAACTCTAGCTGCTGTTGATGAACTTGAGCGCTACATATTTCCTATTATGAATGTATCTCGTGCATGCACGCACACATACCATCTGAACAAAGCCTCGTGTGGGCTCCCTGTTTTCCATTCGATGCCAGAGAGAGAAACTTTCCTGTTTTATCCACAAAGTTCACATTACCAAAACCAACTAACAGCACTGCAAGTATCTACTAGTGGTCACAGGAGTGAGGACTGTCCTAATCCACTTAGACCAGAGGAAGTGGCAAACACTGATGCCACCAAAACCAATTAAAAACCCATTTACAAATGATGGTCACGAATGACACTTCCCTACAAAATAAGAGTGGCATCCTGTTGTCTTGTCCGAACTCTCTATGGCCAAACGAACCTAGAAGCTTCCAGCTTTCCTGCACTTGTTTCCCTTATGTTTATGACCTCAGATACACGACTTTTCTTTCTTGCAGCTCAGGTTTTATTTTTTGTAACTTCTAAAACTTTCTAAGGTTTTGTGTTTTTAGTTTTCTTCAAAGAATTTCAAAACTTTCTAATTAAGTATCACCTGCAAATGAGTGTATTGTCTTTACTTCAAATAATTAATAAACTTCCTTTGTACTTCAGAAAGTCATTATGAACCATGACAATCCACTGGTCAGTTCTCAACATTTTGCAATTCAGATCACTATTAAGCTTTCTTCCTGGTCTTCAGACCTGTTTCAATAAAACAGGTAAGTTTAGAAAACAATTTTCATTGGTGAAAAATCCCATATGAGTTCAGGATTGTTACATTCTAATGTACACATTGAAGCAAATGCATATTTCTAGAAACAAATGAATTTATGACTAGAAAAAGATACAGCACCTCTAAATTGAAGAGTTTCTTCCTCAAAAATCTAGCTAACAAATAAAAGTCAGTGCACACATACAAAAACAGCCTTAAATAAGGGAGAAAAAGAAGTATACCATGTTAAAAAAGATCGCCAATATGAGAGAAGGATAAAAACAGGTCTTTCTGGGGCGCTGGAGTGGCTCAGGCGGTTAAGTGTCTGCCTTCGGCTCAGGTCATGATCCCAAGGTCCTGGGATCCAGCCCTGCATCGGGCTCCCTGCTCAGGAGGGAGAGCCTGCTTCTCACTCTCCCTCTGCCTGCCTCTCTCTCTCTCTCTCTGTGTCAGGTAAATAAATAAAATCTTCAAAAAAAAAAAAAAAAAGTCTTTAAAAAAAACAAAAAAAACAAAAACGGGTCTTTCTGAGAGGCAGTTTCCTTATCTTTTACTGCATTTTATAAATGTCATAAAATAAAGATGATTATTTTAAAGCAGAAAAAAAACTTTTTTTTTTTCTTTAAATTAAGAGGTATCACACTGGGAGAATCCTTTCAATGACTGGAAAAAAAAAAATATGGCCACACAACGCAATTTGCTGACAGCAGACATCTACAATGCATGTTGTCAACTTTCTCCTTCATTAACCATATGACAAAGCTCTGTTAAAACTACAAGGGGAGGCTACGGGAGGACTGGCTTCCACCTGTATTTCTGTTGGCAGTTTCTTCCTCATGTTTGTCAAGACAGAAAGAAGGATTTTTTTTTTAAGTCTTTAAGTTAAAAAAAAAAAAGCAAACCAATAGGATTTCCATTCTTGGTGAAAGTCATGGAAACCGGGAGACTCAGGAGTTCTAAGCTTAGGGTTTCTGAGCTGAAATTAAGAATTCAAGGATTACAGTTTTGAAGTAGGAAAAAGTTTTAGAGTAAAAGATATGGGGCCAAGAATTTTTCAGCTAAAGCCAGAAGAGAACAACACACAGAGGCTGACAGCAGAGAAGAGGTGTGACATAAACCACAGACAATGTCGAATTGTGATTTCTATTAAATCCTGCCATGCATGAACGGATGTATGGACATATGTAGGGATGCATACACTCATGTGTGTATGCATGCATGGGTACTTGTGTGTGCACACGCATGTGTGCGCGTGTGAGAATGTACACACATTTATGGACACGCGTGGCTATGTACATGCATTCTGTGTGCACGTGTGTGCATAGATGTTTGTGCCCACAAATACACGTGGGCGTGCATGCATGTACATAGATCTCCTTCAAGTTCTTATTCCTCAATGGTTATGCTAAAGGATTGTTGGGGAAACTATCATTTCTTGTTTTGGGTTATTTTGCTTATTTTGTCCTATGAAAGAATATAGAAAATTCAGTATAAATATAATTTGATTTCAATTTAAAAGAAAATAATCAGTTTTTCAGTCCATGAAACCCAGATACCTCCTGATAAAGCATCCTAGGAGGATCATTACAAGAAAAGTCCAACCGTACACACAGAAAACCTTCATGTAAACCACTTCCGAAGATAAAATTATTTTCACATTTTCTAGAGGTGTTCAATATTTAAAAGAAAATTTTGATGCCTTGTGGAAAGGTCTTAAGTACTACATACGCTCAGACATTATAAAAAAGGATTTATTATTGCCAGCCTACCAGCATTCTATCTAAATGGGTGCTACCGTACCATATTAGTTATTACTATATATGAAATTAATAAAGACCAAGATTCTTTGGACATATTCTTACCTTTTCCCCAAATTTATAAGATGGCAATAGGACTTTTTTGAGCATTCACTTTTACTCCTGATTCACCAGCATCTCTCAAAAATAAGTTCTAGGTATTCGTGAAATCCTTTAGATAATTTCCTAAACACCATAAATTACATATGACAGCTACGTTGATATGTATTTACTCAATTTCTCAAGGAATTATTTTTACTTAGATTTTGAGCAGCTACATTTACCATTTCCTCCTGTCTGGGACCTCATTTCCAAGTGTGTCGGTTTGTTCTCCTATTTTAATAACCAATTTAAAAATCAGTTTGGTAATGCAACTGCTTT
The DNA here is from genome assembly GCF_002201575.2 of Neomonachus schauinslandi. Classification (NCBI taxonomy): domain Eukaryota; kingdom Metazoa; phylum Chordata; class Mammalia; order Carnivora; family Phocidae; genus Neomonachus; species Neomonachus schauinslandi. The sequence goes on from NC_058416.1 coordinate 4,149,129, forward strand.
AAAGTTAATTTCATTAATTTTACCTCTCCTCTCATTTATAAATGGATTTACTTATACTCTGGTACTACTTTTTTTTTTTTTTTTTTTTAATATATTTGTGAAAGGGCTCTTAATTCAAGGTAACTCCTTCTGGAAGAATTAATTCAGGCTGTTTTGTTTAAATTCTATCTTTTTCTTGTGGAACTTCAATGTATATTTTACAATTTTCTTCAAATAGTTTAGGATTCGTGTAAATTTCTAGTTAGAACACCATGATGTCCTTTTGTTGTTGAAATAACTTAGAAAGGCACTAAACTTAAGAGCTAGAATTTTCTCATTTTTTGAATGTCAGCAAAAACCACACAAAAGGAAACAACTAAGAAATGAAAAGAATTAAATGAGAATACAAAGCATTCTTCATTTCATAGGACTTGCTCTATTACTAATCCTTACGAGAATGAACACAGAAAGGAAGCTACTCCTTTATCGTATAATGAAAATCATGATTTTTACAATGTGTTTCCATATCAAAAAGCTGTAGCAACTAGTTCTGGCTCTCTCCTTACTCCTGGTTTTGAGTAAAGACCCTCGTAGTGGCTGATCTGGTAAATAACGAGCTGGGGGGGCTGCACACACACATACGTACGACAGCACACACCTGACGCTCATCTCACAGCTCTCCAATTCTTTTCAGTTATTAGAAATTTTGAAGTTACAAGGAAGAGATTTAAGGTTGACTAAAATTAAGTAAAAACTCTCCACTCTTTCGGGGATCTCTTTTGCCCTCCTTGTCGCCTTCTGAGCCTGGCCCCCTGAAGGCAGCAGAGCGTCCTGTTCTCTTTATATGGGTCACAGATGGCCCGAGCCACATGCTTTCCTCCAGAATCATCAATCAGCATCACTTGGCTTTTCTTCTTTCTGGTATTTCACTTTCAGACCTCGCCTTTCGATCATTATTTGTGTGACTATATGCCCTTAGCCCCTTCTTAGTCGTATCTCCCCTCGATTTATTTAGGGCAGACCATCAAGGGTTGGTTTAACTCTGAATATCTTTCACTGGCTAACTTTCAAAACTGCCTCTGGTGCACCTTCTGGTCCCTTTCAAACTCCTTACGAATGAAGACCTTAAAAAAAGCATCTCATCTTTTTTTCTCATACTTACCCATTCTGACAATTCTAAACATAGGACTCTATATCTGTCACTTGAAACACTTATATTTTAATAAATTGAAAACTTTTGAAAAACTGTTAGATTTTGTTTTCAGTATTTCTTATAAAAGATACTACACTACCATTACTTCGCATATATGTAACATGCGTGTCTTTTTGAAGCGTATGTTGACTGTAAGCCATAAGCTAACATACTATTCCAAAAGCCATTATGACATAAACATATAGATAAATAAACACACCATCCAGACGAATTTCATCACTCCTCATAAGTACTTATGTGTGTTAATGATATCAACACATGTTACGTGAAGGAAGGAGAGCAAGAAGTCATCCACGCCTTCAGGAACCTAGCGTCCAGAGAGACAGTGCCTTCCCTGGCAAGGGTGATGCTCTGACATGAACACACCTGATACTCAGGAGCACGCAGCACTTGGAGGGGGACTCCGTCCATCTGCAGAAACTCACGGAAGGCTTCCGAGAAGCCTACCTGGAGATGAGCAGAATTTAGGCAAGCGAGAAGCTAGGAGAAAGCAAGGCACAGCCAGGGAGATAAGGAATTTAGCACGGCCGTAGCCAACAGGGAGAGGACAAGGGCAGTAATGAAAGGGAAGACGAAGAGGTAAAGAGGTCAGATCACAAAAGCTCTTTAGACCAGCGCTTGAGTTGAGAGGGTAATTAAGAGTGCAACTGTTTGAAGTTCATTTTCCTGAAATCTGATACCTCTATATGTATATTTAATACCTTACAAATCTTTTCCTGAACTGTATTTAATATTTAGGCTAAACGCTATATTTAACAAAAGACGAAATTAGCATTTTTGTCAGCAATTACTGAGGCAATGTTACATTTACTATTTGAGATATTATAAATAAACTCAAATGGAAAAAACAAAGCCTATCCCTTTGAGGAGCTGCTGTTACCCTAAAAAGTGAAATCTGTACAATCATTCATAAATTTAATACTTATCAAACTGTTTAGCACAGATCCAGGCAATGGAAAAAGGAAAAAAAGACCTAAGCAAGATTCCCATTCCCTCCCAATCCCATTCCCTCCACTGCAGATATAAAGTTATAGAGACTGCGAATAAACCATAGTATTAAATTATATTTTGTAGTTATGGGCATATGAAGAGTGTGGACAAAAGAATTCCTTCACTGGGCTGCTGTAGTCTGTAAAACACTTCTAATTATTACTTTTAAACAAATAAAAAAGTAAAGATGGATGGGTATGGTGTACTTTTGTTAAATTTGTTATCAGATACCTCTCCCTGTCAAAAATTAATTTTTAACCCCATGTAGTCTTGATCTGATAAATTACGTCTGATCAAAAGATACAGAGTTTAGAATTAATATTTATCATTTTTTTATTTATTGAGTTTTTTGGCTTACTTCAATGGAGGGTTAATTTCTAATGAAGATGAAGCAGCAAGTGCTCAAAAGTGGTAATTAAATTACCAGAAAAACGAAAATATTATAACACGCATACGTCTGATAGTCAATCCATCAACAGATTATGTTTTTAAGCATCACCCACTATGGCTCAGCTTCGTAGACAGATGGGAGAAGCATTTTCATATCTAAGGACCCACGAAGACTTAGTATGAGATTGTACAAGCAAAGAATAAAAAGAACAATTTATGTAATTTAAGCAAACATTTGTTTAACTGATGCATTCAACAGGTCAAAGTAAATGGCTATAAATCACACTAAAAAAAAATCACTAGGGAAATCTTCAGGGGTCTAAAAAAGGTCACTGTTTTTGAAAAGATATCTGAATGATATAAAAAGGAACAACGCAAGTACAGAAGGAAAAGCTGCTGCAAGTGCCGATATGAACAATGTCACTACTGCATTAAATGTTGTAGATCATTATGAGAAAGATTTAAATGCATTCAGTAAAGGAGAATTTTAAAATCTTGGACACAGTACTCTTTTTTTACATAAGCAAATGTGAAATAATGTATTTCAAATATGAAAGAGCACATGTAACAATGTTATAATGGAAGTTTCAAAGAGGCTGTAAATTTATGGGCCAATACAGAGAAAATGAAATTGGTTATTGAATTAGACTCAAGATACTTTTATTAGACACCTGTCATTTCTAACACATTTTCTAGGTGGTACAGGAAATTCAACAATGAATAAAATAATCTAAGATCTCAAAGAGCTACCAATTTAGTACATAATACAAAGAAGAAAAATCTTAACCAACTTTTTCAAAAAATATTTATGCATCAATGTCTGAAAGAAACAACACAAAGATTAAAGAAATCTAATTCCTAAAACATTAGGCTATGATGAATAAAATTATGAATTTTTTCCGAAACATGTAATAAAAAACTATAATCCAGAGAGTATATTTTCATGATGAGAAAAACAACGTTTACAACTTTAGGACTGTAACCCTAGTAACAGGGTGCAAACCTAATCATGACACAGCATGAAGGACGCAGCTTCTAGTGAGCCTGATCCTCTCAAGGGACATACTGGATACCTGAATCTAAAGATAACCTGGAAGACTGCCTATAACCTCTTCTTCAGTGACTTTATCGCTGAAGTTCCCCAAAATCTATGCACATGGCCCAATTACATCAATGTTGCTTTAGGAAAAACTCTTCCTTTCTTTTACAGTATCTAGTACAAAAGCCTTGAAATGATTCTAAAATTAACATCATTAGCCCTGACCTTTAAATTCATTTCTTCGCTGAGGGCCTTCTATGCCTCAGGTACTACTGTAGGCACTTGGGTGGACACAGACAGTAAATAGGAAACATAAATACATAAATTATACTGTTAATAATTATTAATTATTTCAAGCTCCCAAAATGATGCCAACCAGTTCACAAAACTCCTTGGACTTTCACGTCAGCTTGCCTAGTCCGAGCTGGCTCCTGCCCGTTACAACATGAGACATGTGGCAAGAACAATGGAGACAGCACACAGGCCCAGAGGTGAGGGGTGCCAGGCAAGGAGACCAGTGTGCTGGGGCAGAACGCAAGGGAGAGAGGGTGGCAGGAAGGTCAGGCCTCAGAGGTGACCACAGGGGTCTGACTACCTGCTATGGCTCTGGAAGAAATGAGGCAGGCGGGGTGCTGTGCAAAGGAATGATGCGTCCTGAGATTTTCCCCATCAATGTGTTTGCAAGCTGAGAACAGACGCATGAGGGAAGGAGGAATTAGGAAGATCTTAAGAGTAACTCAGCCATGAAATGATGGTATGTTTGGCCACAAACTTGGAAAGGAAGTGATGAGAAGGGTTCATGCTCTGAGTATGTTGTGAATCTCATGGACAAGACATGGGATGTGCGAGAGGGAGAGGTCCAGGATGACTCCAAAGTGGATGGCCCACATAAACAGAAGGGTGGGGTTTTCACCAACCGGGATAAAGAAGTCGACCCCGGACTTTAGGTAGAGAGGAATCATTTTGTTTCCAGAAGTTCAATTTGAGAGGTCTATTAGACACGGGAGTGAAAAGACAACATCATAGATGGAGATACCAATGTACAGTTCAGGAGCAAGGTCTGGGCTGAAGAAACAAACTTGAGACTTGCTGGCCCACAGATGCTAATTTCAGCTGCCACTGGATGAGATCTCCAGGGCAACGATACAGATACAGAAGAGGCAAGTACCAACACCTGCACCCCCTTTAACATTTAGGGTCTGGAGAGAATGGACAGAAGCCACAGAACAGACCAGACCAGGACAGGTAAGGGACAAGAAAGACCAAGAAAGAACAGTGTCCTAAAAGCCATGTGAAGCAGTACACGGAAGAAGAGAGTCTTCCCCAAGTCTTAGATTTTCAACTTCCTCCTGTGCAGCTTGAAAATAAGAACACTGGTCTGGAATCTCAGATCCCTCTTGCACTGTGATATGTGTCAGGTGGGTGATCTCCGACTGAATATTAAGCATCCACACAAAATTAAATTTTCATAAAATTCAACTTTGTTTGTCCAAAAACACACTCTTTGCTTGCTTCCTCATTTATAAATCCTGCAGTGTTTTCTGTTTCCCAGGTATTTGTGGTGTCCATGAGGACATGCCATTATCTCCTGCACCTTTCTGACCTTTCTGACCTTTCTGACTGCCTGATTTATTACTAATTCCCATGCTTTCTTGATAAAGGCTTCACAAATGTGCCTTTCAATACACATTCATAAACACATACAGAGTTTGTAGATAATTATAGTAGGGGTACCTATCTATACCACCTAATCACTGGAAACATATTTTCCTACAGATGAGTCAGTTCTATGCATCAAGTTGGCAAGGTTCTAGTCCCCAGTCATTTAATCAAACACTAATCTGCGTGTCTTTGTGAAAGTATTTTGTAGACGTGATAACATCTAAAAGCAGCGGACTTAAAGTAAGGGAGATTATTATAGTGGACCCTTCAACAACATGGGTCTGGTGCCTGGGTGCCCTTCTACACGGATCTCTTTTATAAATATAGAACAGTACTGTAAATGCACTTTCTCTTCCTTAGGATTTTCTTAATAACATTTCTTGTCTTTAGCTTATTTTATTGTAGGATTACAGTCTACGATACGTAAAACACGTGAAATATGTGTTAATCGACTATTTAAATGTAAACAGTTATCAGTAAGGCTTCTGGTCAATAGTAGGTTACTGATAGTTAAATTCTGGGGGAGTCGAGTTATACGTGGATTTCTGACGACACGAGGGGTCGGTGCCCCTAACCCTGCGCTGTTTAAAAGTCAACTGTGTGCACTTAAGCTATTAGCTCTGTTTCTCTGGGAGAGCCCAGATGAATACACTATGTTCCAATGGTAACTATTCTAGCAATTCTGAATGGGCAGTGGTAGTTGTCTTCCCTGCTGATACAGATGTGTCTGGATGAAATGATCATGTATATATATTAATAAAGTCAACTCTATAACAAACCCTGAACCACATTTATCAGCATGATACACAGACGTACAAATACACCAAATCCACGATAAACGGCCTTGGTTATTTTCATGAAAGTTTTAATATGCTTCCCTAAGCATTAAAAACAGCTGCTCTTAAAAAAAGAAAAACAAAACTTAAGTTTTACCTATTTTCTCCTCCAACTCCATCGTCAGAGAATATACTCAGTACTGTGAAACTAATGAAACCAGAAGAGAAATGTAGAAATTATGAACCACCTACAAATAGTTAATAACTCCCAGATAATCAAGTGTGGGGGAAAAAAAGATTACTGCTGACTATGAAATCATGGAACTTACAGATAAAAGCATCTAGGAAAAGATACACATTCTAAAATCTGAAAGTATCTGAAACAAAAAATCTAGTTGAAACCAAACGAATAACCCAACATGTACTTACTGACTCCCAGAGCAAGAAATGGCCGTATCTATAAGGGACTGCAGAAAAAACTGTCTTTTCTACTTACTACTTACTATCTACATTAGTGCTCCATGCCAATTATTTTGAGTTAAAATAACTAGAACAAAGCAATGTAAAGCAACCTTTCATCAGCTAAAACAAAACACATGAATTTTATTTTATTTTTTTTTAAGATTTTATTTATTTATTTGACACAGCGAGAGCAGGAACACAAGCAGGGGGAGTGGGAGAGGGAGAAACAGGCCTCCCACTGAGCAGGGAGCCGGACATGGGTCTCGATCCCAGGATGCTGGGATCATGACCTGAGCCAAAGGCAGATGCTTAACGACTGAGCCACCCCAGGCGTCCCAAAAGCACATGAATTTTTTAAAAAATGGCCCTACTTTTGTAGCTGGTCATGAATGTGAAAACAATTAGGCTATAAATCTTCCTACAAAGAACTTTCAACCTCATTGTTTAGGTTAGAATGCAAACATTAAAAAAGAAAAGACAGACAGAAACAAAGAAACAAAGAAAAACAACCAGAGTGCCATAAAAGTAAATGTCCTGTAAGTAGCAAAGCTTCCTCAAAGCTTCCCACACAGGGACAAGCTCGGTGCCAACTGAGGAACCTCAACAGATTCCAACAGGATGTGAGCTTCACAGCCACTCGGGGCACTGACTACAACTGCAGAATCCCTGCTTGAGATGAAAAGTGGCACTTTGTAATAGGGCCACCTAGGCTCCTACCTTAATAATCAAAATAACATTCTTGGGATGGCAGATGGAATGAAGCATGGAAAGGGAACATGTATTTTAAGGAGCACCTGGGAAGAGAGGGAGCAGAAGCGGGACTGCATCTGTTTGAGTGTTTATAGAGAACAGGGCTAGAAATCCAACAAATAGAAAGAGAGCCGTCAATAAGAGTAATCACCTGAAGAAAAAGTACAGGGTATCAATGACTAGTAACAGTGAAAAAACAGCATGGACAATAAAAGGAGACATGAACTCCCCCAAGAAACAGCAAAATTTACAGCAATGATCCAGGAAATTCCCATATTTAGTTGTCCCTCCTTACCTGGGCTATTCTGTGGGGGAAAAAAAGCAAATATAAGGGCCAGAATAAACAAAGATGCCTATAAAACATCAGGTGTATAGTTATATACAACTATAATGTTGAGACAGATTTTGTTAAAATCTAAAAAGGAAGCCCTGAATGAAATTTAAAAATTCTATAAGGTCAAAACTGTAAGAACCACAACACAGAAGACTGAAATGAACAAAACCTTAGAAACCAGCAAGTTTCTACAAATGACACAATGTTGTTCTAACTGACTATAACATATTAAGCAAATTTCAAGGTACAGTAGAGTTTTTCCTTGCAATGTTACTCTTAACAAGTTTACTCAGGATCTCATACAGCCAAAGAAGGGGCAAAGGGTCTAGTTAATTATTTAATGCAAAAAAGCATGTATGAGGAGATGGCTTTATGTTTGATTTTGACAACAAATATGTTTGAAAATATAAATCTAACATAATGCAATAAAACGGTAAGGTATGCTCTGCCTTCTAAAACTCCCTCTGCACAAGCACAAATATGGGGGTTTTAATAATACATATCTTAGTAAAGTGCACCTGAGTCTTTAAATCTGGACATGTTCCCAAGTGTAGAATTAACAGCTTCATGACTGGACTAGAAGAATACACTTGGTTCGCTTCACATAACATTTTTACTCTTTGTGTTTTCCACATGCTGAACCACATTTAAAAAAAAAAATGTTTCCTTAAGAAATAATTTTTAAAGTTACATAAAGAAAAAAAATTAAAACGCAAAAATTCAGTATGCCCTTTAATAAAAATAAATATTAGAATTTCTAGCATTTAGAAACATCAAAAACTTTAAATTTACATTATTTTTAGCATCCTGACAAAGAACAATTTTTGAAGTAATAAAGTGATTGACATCGAACTTAAATAGCTTTAATGTAACAATAATGTGCAAGACGCAAAATACCAGTATATTACCTTCACAACATTATTATTAATTTCACAACATCCAATACTGGGTTGATTAAAATCTAAGCCTTACTGAATGATGTCTCTCTAAGTAATCTGTAACTCTCTCTACATTTCCTTTCTTTAGGATGAAAATACACTAGTAGGTTCATAACATGACCATGCTATCTATACTCCTTAAAGCTAGTAAAGCCCCAAAAAGGATATACAATTTACCTTGAACAACATGAGGGTTTGGGGCACCAACCTGCTCCTCACACACACAGCTGAAAATCTGCATATAACTTTTGGCCCCCAAAAAACTTAACTACTTACAGTCTGCTGTTAACCAGAAGCCTTACTGATAACATCATCTGTTGATTAACACATATTTTGTCTATGTTTTATACACTGCATTCCTACAATAAACTAAGGGAGAGGAAAGAAAATGTTACAAAGAAAATCATAAGGACAAGAAAAGACATTTACAGGACTGTACTATAAGAAATCCACATATAAATGGGCCCGTGCAGTTCAAACCCATGTTGTTTAAAGGGCAACTGTACTATAGACCTTATTTTACATGAGGATAAACCTAACTGAAAAGTAAAATTTCTGCAACTGTCCATGAATCCAGCACAGGGATGTAACTGCATGCTTGAGCCTCCGATGACACGTTAAGGATATGTGTCTACTGTTCAACAACTATGCTCTGGAAAATAACTTCTCTAGAAGGGACATTCTCAATCTGCTTTCAGAGAACTTTCTGGAGTAGCACATTCTACGTCGGGCTGGTTCAAACAGGGAAGTTGTTAGAGACACTTCCCCTGTGGGTACCGGACAAGCTGGTCCTAAGAAGACAGCCACAGAGAAAGAAACCTGCTGCTGGTACTGGATTTAGATAGAGTGTATACGGTAAGAACTCAGATAAACATCCCATGCGGCTGAATTCATGGTCAGACAAGGGTAGGAACCCCACCCACTTAGGGAAAATCAGTTAGAGCAGAAGACCGTTCGGTGATAAGTAGTGAGCTGCAAACAGTCATAGGATTTCAAGGCCAAACAGTAACACTAGACATTAGGTCACAGAACACCGAGCTAGAAAGCCGTTCTCAAACTCTACTCTGCTTAAGAACCCTGGGAGAACTTGCTAGAAGCAGATACTATCTAGATGTTTACTTGATGGCAGTCAGGGAAGGGAGGAAGAATCTGCCACCTTTAATGGTCGTCCAGTGACTCTGACGTGGGGGCCAGGAGCACATTTTGAGCAGCACCACTGTTAAGGATCGTGAGTGTAACGGGGGAGGGCAGGAGAGAAAGGCCACAGCCCTGGTGTTAGGGGACCAGCTATGCACAGTTAGCTTGCTCCGCTACGAGAGAGGGGAGCGTGACAGGGATCAGATGGGTGAGGGCGTCTGTTAAAACTCTACAGAGTAAGAAGACCGTCCTGTAGGTGCTGAGCTTCAGGACAAACGATGGGATGCTGAAAGGGGTCAGCAGAGTGTGACAGGTGTGTTCATTTAAAGGTGAAAGACAGGAACACCGGGTACAAACAAGAACCATCAAACCAGAAGAAATTCGGGACCTAGTGGCAAGGAGGTGCTCCTGCGTGCACACAAGGACAAGTATCCCTGACGGAGGTGTGCAGCACGTTGCTCGCGAGGGGCTCGGGAGTCAGTGTAAGAACCAAAGGTGATCTTGCACAGATGGGTCCTTTTTACTTAGACAAGCTAATTCTGAACCAGAAGCAGCAGACCTAGCGAAATTCTAGATCAAGGACTGAGAGCCTGAATAAGGAGCCGTTAGCATTTAGAAGTCTTTGGTCAGATGTAGCTTCTGAGAAAACTATCCTCTGGGTGACAACCGACAGGAGTCCGGGTGAGGGGATGAACAGTTCTTACGGCAGGCCCCGCTTAGTGTCCTGGGACCCTGGGTAAAGAGCTGTGGCCAGTCAGAGGGGGGCCGTGGGTGCTTGGTGCAAAGGATGAGCTGCTGGCTCCTTGGCTCTCTTCAAAGCAGTCACTGCACCATACGCTGCAGGTGACCATCATCACATGCGTGTCACAGCACCCAATACGGGAAGGCTGGCCCTGGTACACTCTCGAGAAAGGATACTGATTTTCACTGCAACTTTATTTTTCCACCACACAGTGAGGGAAGTTGTTCAAATTTACACGGCGACTAGAAACTGAGGCACAGACCCTCCTGAGTAAGCTGCCCTGGATGCTGGGCAGCCAGGCCGGCCAGAGGCAAGCAGCAGTGGGCTGTGTAGGGCGAGCAGGGCTCACTCAGGGGTTCCGCAAACGTGCCCGGAGAGCTGCCTCGGAAGGACGCCGTGGAGACACGAAGACGTCAGCCAACAGTGGCAGAGTCCAGCCGAGACGCCAATAAAAGGAAGGGTACTGAGGGAGGCTTCAGGCTGGCAAATGAAGTACAGCTGTTCTGTAGCCCACGAACCGAGGCGAGAGGCGGGGGGGCGGGGGTAAAGGGGCTGAGACTGGAAAGATGCTGAAGAATGAGAGGCCCTCAGTCTCTTAAACTCTTATACTCAAAGCCTCCAAGTAAATGCCCATGACTAAGCATTTATCTCCTCTAGTTTTTAACCTGTTTTCCCTTCGCCGCATTTCAAACATCTTAAAGAACTCTTCTATAATACTGGGTACCATTAAGCTTCCAGAAACATCTATCTTGCCACATGCCACCTTCCTGCCCTAGGTGTCCTCACACCAGCTCGTGAGCCCAGACTCAGCCCTCCTGTCTCTTCCACAGACCAACTCTGCTACCACAGAGCTCCCGCAACATGACACCATCTCGACTTCCACCACTTTTGTGCTGATAGTACGTGTCTCCCAGAATGTCAGCTTCCTCACGGTGGTACCTCTATCATTTTCATTTTACAGTTTTATTTCCTAACAGGACTGGCACTGCACTTAGCAGCAGAGTAACTGAATACTGGCTGAATAAATTCCTCTTCCTGCTTGAAAATCTGCATCTCTCAGGTCATCTCCAGACACATTGGCCTCTCTTTTTCAGAACCCAAACACCCCTACCCCTTCATTCAAGATGCAGACACATTCACCCAAAATTCTCCTTCTCCCAGGAATTCACTCCCTTTATTTGAGCAAACAAAATCCTAGACTTAAATGAAGTCTTCCAAATGTTCGGAAGCAGCAGTCCTGTCCCCTCCTCTACCACCACGGGCACTGTTTTCACTGTATGGTGGCACCTACCACAACATCGCAGCAGTTTAGTAGGTCGTGTCTGTTTCGATCTAAACCGTGAACCCAGAGCCAGGAGCCAGTTCATCCCACCGTGCATCTTGCCATAACAGCTGACACTGGGTGCAGCATGTAATGAACTCAACTGCCTTCCCTTCAGTAGTGAGAGATGAAGGAGAGGTGGTAGGTATGTCGGTCCCACTGAGATTATATGGCCAGATGCGTGCAATGGATACAAAGCTGCAAAGATGAGTTCTGGACAATCAGGGTTTGCTCTGGTAGCTGTTTCCAGATCAGGAGAAAGACTATGAGCTGTAAGGAGTCCTAAGCTGCCTCCCACAGAGGCTTTGAAAATAGGCAAGGGCTGACAGCTGCTCTCAGAAGAAGCCCTTCGAGGCTAACACAGTCAAAAGAAGTGGCAATTTAAGCCTTTTCTGTACTTACAAAGGAGAGGAGAGGGGAGGGGAGGGGAGAGGAGAGGAGAGGAGAGGAAAGGAGAGGAGAGGATAAAAGAGTGTAAGAGATTTCTTCATACCCAAATCATTCCATTTTTCCAGGCATAAAGTAGCTAAGAAATGAAGAAATTGGGTTATACCTGTGACAGGGCCCATAGAAACAGAAACTAAATACAACTAGAGAATAGTTTCTAAACCAGCTGAGACAATTTTATCTATACTGTGGGGGGGCGGGGTACAGTGATCTAAATTAGCAAGCTGCCTTAAAAGGACTCATCGGCACTCCAAGGGTTAATCACGCAGTCTCTACTGCTACCGAACAAAAGAGACAGGTATATATACTAAAGTTTGAAAAACCCAGATTAAAGAAACAAAAAACAAAAAACCTCAGGGTACAATTCTTAGGAAAGATTATTTTCAGAAATCATGAAAAATTAAAGATTCTCATGTAAACTCCGGATGAACATGTGCAGCTAACCTATCATTTGTGGTGTCCACTTGAATGTTTGAAAGCTATCTCAATATTAAGTGTTCATAAAGGAATCCACCACCCTGCCCCACATTCCTCAGATTCTGTCTTCCCAAGACTCCCCACGTTAGCAGAAGGAACCACCATCCACCCAACTGCTCAAAGTACAAACCTAGACATCATCCTCGGATATGCTCTCCCCATGCCCTCACTACCTAGTCTAGCAAGCCACCTTCTGGCTTATCGCCAGGCCCCGCAATCCACCTCCATCACCCTGTCCCCACTGCTACCATGTGGTGCAAGTCACCACCATCTCCATCCACAACTGCAATAACCTGCTCCTTGACAATCCTCTGCCCACAGATCAGCCTGAGGGACTTTTCAAGGATACATGAGGTCCTGAACCTCTCCAAGGGCTTTCTGTTAAACTCAAGATACAGCACACAGCCCTTCCGGCACCTACAAGGTCTACATGAAGCTGACCTGAGACTTCTCAGAGCACCTCTCCCACCACCCTCACCCCTGTTGATGACGTGCGAGTCTCGGTCTGCTCTGGGGACCCTGCCCAGCTCGTCCTGATCAGGGCGCGTGTGCACCCTCCTGGCGCGACACAGCCTGCAGGCCCCGGCCCCATGTCAGTACTGTCCTCCTCACCCTAGTCAAAGCAGTACCGTCCTCCATACCAAGCTCATCCACTACCCTGTGAGAGTAAGGAAAGTGATCTCATCTATTGTTGTGACTGGCTTATGGGGTACTTCTGCAATGCTAGAATGCAGGCTCTCTCAGAACAGGAACATGGATGCCCGGCCCTCACTGGTGTGCCGGACACAGCCCTACTGACCCCTGACATGCGCTCACACAGGCAGAGGTAGGCCCTGGAGGAACAGGCGCGCTTCATCTCCTGGGGAGAATGGGCACGGTGTTTGGGTTCCTTGTTACACAATCTATTCAGAGGTGTTCTGTTTGACTCCTGGAAACATCTTAATACAACTCCTAGAATGAAATTTACCTAGCTTCCTCATGCTTCGAGTGACTTTAAAATGCCCAAATCACCCTGAGGGAACAGCAAATATGCAGAAAGCTTGTGCACCACGATCCCCACTACGACGGGGGCACTGCGTTAGCACAGGGAGCAAATTTCCCAGGAACACTTCAGAACACGAGCTTCCCTGAGGTGGGCTTCGGAACGGTGTGTTGTATTACATAAAAATTAAATATAGTTTACACAAGCTGTGAAATGTTAGCCTGAGGCTCTTTTATCCCCCAGGCTGTAAGTTTAAAAGAATAACTCTCTTCCTCCTGCTTATTATCTTTTCTTACTTTCTCTCCACTCAACCCCAATGATTCCTTTTCTAGTGCTAGTTAACAAAAATGGCAAATTTTCAGATATTACACATGATAGTTTGGGGAAAAATATACAGTCCTTACATATAACAAACATGCATATATACATTTACATATGTAACTTATATAAATATACATAACAGTAAGTGTGCATATATTTATACACCTATAAATATATATATATGTAAAACAAGTCATAAGTTAAAGAAAGGGACAATCTACTCAACTCTGGTAGCATGTTATTGCTAATGAAGGTTCAGAAGGAAATGCCATAAGTGAAATCTACATCAACTGTAAAATCTGAAATTCTTCATCGTTTCCCCAGGGATTTTTTTTCTTCCTGCTACAACTTCAATGATTTCATCACATTTGAAATCAACTTGAATAATAATCATATTTTACACCCACAGGCAGTATCTTCCTGATTTAGATACTCTCTAAGGTTATTTTTTCCCTCACCTATAAGCTAGAAACACAGATCAACACACACTTGATCTTTTTAAAATTAAATGTCTTACCTACCTTGGAAAAGTAAGGCACATGAACACTGTAATCACAAAGATGAGGGTTCAAATATCTCATCTTTACCATTTAGCAGGGGCTCCTCCTGGAAAGGTTCTTCCTCTCTCTGAGTCTAACTCCGTCTGCACAGCAGGGAAATCACACCCGTGTCTCGGGGTTGTCCGAGGAAACCTAAGCAAAGTACCTTCCGGAAACATGGAGTTCAAGTCTCATGTCCCCACATGAGGACCTTCCAGTGGCTCACCTGAGACTGCTCAAGCCAAGAGAAGTAAAATGCTTCCATAGCCTCTCCCATATACTTGACCTGTGCCTTGCAAATCTTGGTTCTGAATAGCTCTGGGCTTGTCAGAGGCCATCAGAAGAGAAACCACGAGGAGTAAGCAGAAGCCAAGGCAAAGGCAACGCTCTCGACAATGCACAGGGTAGACCAGAAGCCGCCACATACTACAGGGGAGGGATCACCGGTGACCCGGCCAAACCTAGTTTCGGCAGGCCACCGAGCATTGCGGTCGGATGAGGCAAGCAGTCGACCTCTGGTGAAGAAACAGATGGGAGGACACTGTCCTCTCAGACGAGTGTGTCAGACAGAAGAGAGGAGAACGGTACCGGATGAGACAGGGTCTGAGGGAAGAGATCTGCATAAGGTTTATGTACTGAAGGGAAGGAGCCCGCGCAGCAGTAACGCACCACGCAGACCACAGAGACGGGGCACTCCTGCAGCGCTGGGCACCAAGATGGCCTGGAGGGTCAAGTGGCTTATCACCGCCCACCTGGATTATCTTGGAACCATGCCTCCAATCAACCTGCTTTCTAGTAAAATCACTACCCATAAGGCTTCCAGAGGAGATATTCACTGAAGAAGAAAACCTGATCAAATTAGCCCATTTCATATCCCTTAATGTACCCTGTGGCAAAGACTTCTTGGAGCTTCCTCCCACGCCCATTCTGCCCTTCCTTCCTGCTAACAGCAGGTCCCAAAGCTCCTTTCCAGCAGTCTTTATAGACAGCATACAGGCGCGTGAGGGAAGCTGGGCCAATGAGACTGACCACACAGGACTTCTGAAAGGCTCTTTCCAGAGATGGGGCTCTGCACGGGGGCCCTACCCTGACCGCCTCTGTTCCTGCCTCTCCCGGCCTGCAACTACAATGTCATGGCTGGAGGCTGCTGAGTTCACTGGACCGCAGGTGTCTCTGGGGTGAGCAGAGAGAGAGGAGCCAGGCTGGGCACCACACTGCCCACATGTGAATGCCTTTCAGGTAAGAAAATCCTCTTTATGTTACATCGCTGCTTGGCTTTCCTTATACCTTTTCTGTTCCTCCTCCCCTTTCCTCCTTTCCCTTTTGCTGAGGAAGAGTGGTCTCTAGTACTGTAAGCTGACCCTCACATCAACTTCCTACAACCTCAGACAGTATTCAGAATGAAACTCAAATTCCTTGCTTTCAGAATCGCATTATCTGGCCCCAACTCCAGCATATTTCCGCCGGCATGGTCACCCCTTGCTGAGCTGCTCTCATTCAGGTACACAGCCCCCGGTCCTGCTCCCCCGGGGCATCAGGCCACTGATTCCAGTGAAACTCATCATTTCCTTGCGTCCTCCTAGAAGGCTCTTCCAGGTCTTAACTAATTCAGGTGTCCTCCCTGTGCATAATCCCATCAAAAAGTCCAACAAACACAGTCTAATTTCCTGTGTCCTCCAGGAGTAACCTGAGAATACGTATGGTGAATACAGTCGAAGGTCCACAGCAAAGTAAGTGCTAAGTGACTGACTGAATGCATCTACCTGTCTGATAGAGGAGGAGGCACCGAGGGTCGGGTGAGGAGGTATAAAACTGGAGCTAGGTCTGAAAACGTGAAGACTGTGGTAAAGATCTGAGTAAGAACAGAGAGTAAAAGGAAGCCGGCACAAGAGGGCTAGCTGCTGCCCGGCTGCAATGAGAAACCATCACCCGAACGGAGCACCAGGGCGCACGAGTGCGAGAATCCACCTGGGAGTCCCTGGATCTCCCAGTGTCCCCAGTGTTCCTTCCTACAGACATAGCACCCCAAGAAAGAATGGAGAAAATCTTACCTAAAGCAATCAGATGCTGTCAAATAGCTAACTTCATTATGCATATAGAAGGAAAAAATCCATTACCTAAAGTTAGCAGAAATTAAAAGACCTTAAAGAAAAAGTTTTAGTGATAAATACTCAAGGTAAAAGCATAAAGCTTCTAAAAAACTTGAATGAAACTCCTGAACTGCATTTTCATTTAACAAGTTCTAACACAGACAAAAGGAGAAAATCAGTTCTAATAATTCTTTTCCTTTCAAGGTATGATTCAGGTAGTCCAAAAAGGGAAGTTCCTGAAATCATCAAACTATCATTCAAAGTAAAAAAAAACATCAACTATAAGCCTTCAAATCAATATGCTCCTTGCCAACTATTAAAAATATAAAAATAAAATGCCAAATGAACTTTTACATTCTACATACAAGAAACTAATAAACAGTGAGGGAAAAACAAAGAGATGTGCTAGTCAAAAGAAGATACTATAATTAAAATAGGCTCTCTCTC
This sequence comes from Neomonachus schauinslandi, assembly GCF_002201575.2. Lineage (NCBI taxonomy): Eukaryota > Metazoa > Chordata > Mammalia > Carnivora > Phocidae > Neomonachus > Neomonachus schauinslandi. The sequence goes on from NC_058416.1 coordinate 4,166,165, forward strand.
ACCTCACAACCATAGATCAAAAACGCCAGAAATATCAAGTGTCACTAAGGATGTGGAGAAACGAGTCCTCACGCACAGCTGCTGGGGAACGCAGAACAGTGCAGCTATTATGGAAAATAGGATGAAGGTTCCTCGAAAAATTAAATGAAATTACCATATGATCCAGCAGTTCCACTCCTGGGTATACCCCAAAAGAAATGAAGGCAGGGTCTCAAGCAGATATTTGTACCGCATGTTGGCAGCAACATAGTCCTCAGAGTCAAAAGGCAGAAGCAAACGAGGTATCCACTGACAGATAAATGACAAGTCTGGTGTAGCCATACAATGAACTCTGACTCAGATTCACACGGGAAGGACATTCTGACCCCTGCTACCACATGGATGACCCTGAGGGCACCAAGCTCAGTGAAACAGGCCAGTCACAAAAGGACACATAGCACATGATGCCGCTTCCATGAGGCCCCCGGGAGTCAAACGTAACAGAGACAGAAAGTAAAATGGCGGCTGCCACGGGCGGAGGACTAAATCCTCTTGCTACAAAAGCATTCCTGGAATCGTGGACAAACTGAATAGGCTCTCTGGACAAAGGGTAGACAGGAGTTCTTTGTCTGATTCTCACAAGTTTTCTATAAATTTGAAATTATTTCAAAACAGTCTAACAAAACTTCACTCAAAATATGGGGGGTTTGGGAAATGGCCTTGTCTGCCCTGCTCCTTAGGTGCCTTCTGGAGGCACCAACATATGGCCATACTGTGCGTGCTCACAACCTTCCTCTTCTCCTTCAGGGCACTCTGTGTGGGGAGCTGGGACACCAAGTACTAACAAAGGCAAATCAGGCGGGCAAGCAGATACAGAGATTCTAGGTTTTGTTTTGTTTGGATGGGACATACTAACATTTCGGTAAACATCTCTACCCAACCCCATCCTCACCCCGTAAACATGACAGAAGTAGATGTGGGATTGGTTTTCCCCAGACCAGAGAGGGATGAAGAAAGTTCTTTAACTTTTAAAAAATGGGGCTCCATCGAACACCACCACACACTCGGCACACGCTTCAGCGTGAGAGATGAACCTACCTGGAAGAAAGCATTGTCTGCAGCGGGAAGGAAGGTGAAACGCACACAGAAAGCGAGCAGGGCACGGTCCGAGGGCATGGTGCGCGTGCCCTGCGGCAGGCTCTCCAAGACTTGTCGTCATGCCATGGAACCAGAAAACCCCACGCCGACGCTCATGCCAGGATAGAGCCCCAGAGAAAGGTCCTCGCTGAGTGCGGTTTTAGTCCCCTTCATTCCAAAAAGAGCCAAATGAAGAAAGTTTCTGTAAGGTCTGCAATAGGAAAGCAACCTAGTAACAAAAACCCAAATACCAAATTCCTTCTAGCCCTGAAGGATAAGGTTGTCTCTCCCAGTGAATAAAACGCAGCCTCAGATTAGAAAATAAACAGTCTGTACGCAAAGTAGGTCTGCATGTGTGCTCATGTGTGCTTTTTGCTGGCGGGGAGCTCGGTGCTAAATTTAGTGCCAATTACAATCCCCATCCCACTCCACACCGGGTTCCTGTGACAATTACTAGACTTCTCCTAAGCACTTTCCAATTTTAAGTATTTTAACTATTCGAAATTTCTTATGTGTTAGTTCTGGAAAATACATTAATATAAAAGAGACAGAAAAATAGACTGTGAGCTGATGCTAGCAAGGTCTGATGTCATACTGACCGATACATCATAACCCTCTACTTGAACACAATGGAGGGCCAGCCCAGAATGAGCACAAGACCGCACAGCTGGACACACAGACGCGCAGAGCCCCCACCCCGGGCTTGTCTCCTGCTAGCTTACTCCTTCAGGTACGTGATGGTGACACCCATGTTCTGTTCATATTAAAACTAAAGTAAGCTTGGCTTTTTAATAATCTAAACACAATTCAAAAATGTATTAAAAAATACTGATATGATAGCGTCTCAATGCCCTGAAACCTAAAGGACACATTTCTCAATAAAGACTTCTCAAAACAACACTAGTACCAACACTTGCTTTCAGTACCATAGCTCTTCTGTGGGGACTCCTGAGCTGAGTATGGATTATATCCTGGCCCAATCTCCGAAAACACTGACGTTGAGAGGGCAAACACACCTGTAGGCATTCCTCGCTTTCTGCCTGCCCCCACATGGCCTAACTCAGTCACTCCTGGTAGAATATCACTCTCCCGGAACATGGCTACCTCAGCATCAACCACCACTACATGCTTTCCATCCCAAGTGTCTTTCACCACAACCTTCTCTGCAGGACAGATGCCCTGTTCTAGTAACTCCCGGTCGGTGGCATTACGAAGCAGCAAAAAGATCGAGAGCTCTGGGACCAAACACATTTGTGTTCCAAGTCTTGCTCTGCATCCTGGAGCTCTGATTTTGCTGGCTCTCAACTCCCGGTAAGATGGAACAAGTGGTAAAGGGTGAAATAAAACCACGTGCCCATCAATGGCTGGTGGCTGATGAGGGAGGGACCATATGCACTTCGATTCCAGGAAAGCAACCAGTTGTCCAGCACTCTGGAGCTTTCACTTGGGGATGCACTACAATTATCATAATAGTAATAGGCAACTATAGTAAAGAGCCTGTTCATAACAGGTGGTGATGCTGACCGCTAAGTTGGGGCTCCCGTGAACGGAGACCCTGTCTCAGTGCCTGGCCTCACAGGAAGAGAGCCCTCCTGGCCCCACAGTGCTGCCGAATGGCACAAATGATGACCAGACATCGCATGACTCCTGGACGTGCTGCCTGTCTGACCCATGCCAATACCCTGGGCGCCACTCCCGGTCTTTCCCCTGTGTACACTGAGTCACGTGTAGACACACCGCCCGTGTATTCTGGGTTGTTACAAGAAAACTGACCAAGGCTTCCAGACAAATCCTGAAATACATTTCCAGTCACAGCCTTCCTCTGCTTTCCTTGCTCTCGGAAATTGATTTTCCTCCTGCAAAAAGCCCTCCCCAATGTTCAGCCCATCATCTTCGTTACCCCATCTCTCACATTGGCGATGCCTTCCTTTCTTCTTTGCTAAATTCCCATACACCCGCCATCCATACCCATTTTAAATGCTTGTCATTCAACAATTATGTAGTGAACCTTGGCAAAGTGGCAGGCGCTGTTCTAGATATTAGAGACAGAGCACTGGATAAAACTCTCAAAACACAATCTAGCAAGGGGAGGCAATGGATTGCTCAGTCAATACTTACTGTACAAGGTGGTAGGATCAACATGAAAAACTATGGGACAGGAAAGAGCACAGCATGGGAGCAAAGTTTGCTTGGGGTGAATTCTGGAGGTCCCCAAGACCACCCTGTCATTAGGCGATTCACTAGAAGGACTCCCAGGAACAGACAACGGTTGTACCGTCAGCCACAGTTCATCACAGCAGATATATGGAGGGTCAGCCAGGAAATGACACAGGTGATGTCTTGGGAATCCCATGCACGAAGCTCCGTAGGTCCTCTCCCTCCAGTGAGGGGCACATGGTGTCCTCCTTTCTCAGGAATTATTTCTGCCCAGGGAAGCCCATTAGAAACTAAGCCCCCAAGGTTCCTAGTGGGGGCCAGTGACATACGCCCCCTCCACCTGGCATGTACCAAACCTCCAGACTCCCAGAAGCAAAGTGGGAGTCTGCCGTCAATCATGTTGATTGTGCAAACAGTCCTGGCACAGTGGACCATCCCGGTCATTTAGGGAACAGAAGGAGAGCTTCAAGTGTCAGTTGCCCACATGCCAGCCAAGAGCCCACCTTGCAGGCAGGCCCCTCTAAGGAGAGCAGCCTCAACCCTGTGTGATAGGTCTCTCCTGCAGCGTTAAGGATAAGGAGAGGACAAGTGAAGAGGAGCTGACCAGGAACCACTCCAGGCAGGGCCTCGCCACTCAGGGCGCGCTGGGCAGACAAAGCTGGGAAGTTACTGCAGGGCATGGTGCAGGGGCCCCATCGGCTGCACTTGGAGAGCAAGGCTCCGGGTGCCATGTGCAGCAAATGACTGCCAGCGAGAAGCGGCGTGGCCAGGGTCTCCATCCACTTACAAGGAGGGCTAGCAGGACTCACAGGCATTTTAATGTGGGTTGTGAGAGAAAGCGCAGGAAAAGGCAGCTCTAAAGCGTTGGTGTAAACAAGTAGAATCACGAAGCTGCCATGAGACTGGGAAAAGAAGGGCAGGGGGCATTCAAGAGTGACACTGGGGTACACGTTGAGCTTCCTTTCGCTTGTGAGAGGTCAGGCAGGCGGTTGGCAATGGAGGCCTGGAAGCTCGGGGGGCGCGAGCAAGTCTCAGACAAAGCCCTGGGCTCCCCAACAGCTGGAGAGAAGATGAGGAGGGAGAAGCACAGCGGCGCTGACCAGGAGTGGCCAGTGAAGCGGGAGGGGAAGTAACATCCTAGAAGCCAGGTGACGGCAGAGCTTGAAGACAGAAGTGACCCGTGCGACACTTCAACAGGTGATGATGAGGTCTGGGACTTGATCCCTAAAATTGGCAACACAGAAGTCACTGTGCCCTTGACAAGGCTTAGAGTTAGGGCTGAGCCCCAGTGGAAGGGATACAGGGAAGACGGGGGAGACAGGACAGACAACTTCTATGAGGGGTGTTGCTGCACAGCAGTCCAGATCCCTGGACAGGAGCGTCGGGTCAAGAGAGTCTGCTTCGGTTTTCAGGACGGAAGAGACAGAGTTGGATGACATTTGTGGGAATGATCCCATCAGCCCAAGAACAACCTCCTGGGTGTCACAGAAGAGAGAGGAGGACACCTCCAGAAACCCCGGGCTGAGGGAGGGTAAATGCACGCATGGCAAGTGGCCTGAGCGGAGGGCGCGCTAGGCCGCCCACGTTAACAGGTAGGGAGGCCAGGAATGTGGGTGTATGGGCGGATGCACCGGGAAGGTTAGTGGCGAGAGAGGTGATGGATACCTTCCATTTTCTCAGTGAGCGAGGAGGGTCATGACTGCTGATTTAAGGTGACGAAGGGGAGAAAGGTGAACCGCTGGAATGTGGTAGGATGGAGGGACGCTGTAAGATCCCCTTGTGCTCAGGGGTCCCAAATTTAAAGGAAACCAGTATGTGTGGTTAGATAAACACGTTTTTGACAGCAAACTGTGTTATGTCTTCAACTTTTAAACTCTCCGGAATGTTTTCAAAAGGAAGCGTTCTTCTAGAACTTTTTCTGTGTACTTACCCGAGCCACTGAACTACAGCTTCTCAAGCTCAGGGCTACACGGGCCTCGCTGCAGCTCCTTACGGTGGTGTCATCTTTACGTGAACAGCGGGACTGTGGACCCGCCTAACGAAATCGGGACCCGAGGACGTGCCGTTCCTCACTCCCTGCTCTGCTTCACGCCTCGTATTCACTCCGTAACCAATGCTGCCAATTTATCACTTAAATACCGCCGGACTTTCTCCACTGCCCTTCAGCAAACAACTAGTTGGGAAAGCTGCCTTCACGACTAGGGTAGCTTAACTCTGTTCCCTCCCGTTCCCGAAACGCCCCACGCATCTCTCCAACACCGACCAAGCACGGCACACGGCCAGCAGCCCCCCCGGCGCCGACTTATCCCCGGGTCTCGGATCCTATTCCTCCTCGCATCCCGAACCCCTCGCAGGCACTGGCGCATTTGCTGAATGAAGGTCCACGAATGACTCCGCTGTCAAAACTGGGGTTCTGATCCCACTTTCCCAACGGAATGAAGGCTAAGTAAAACAGCAACAAGAATAGTTAAGAAGGCAAGCATACTGCACTGTAAGCTCCTTAATGTCAAGTACCGTGAACTTTATCCTTTCTTATAACCCATGAAATTCAGCATAGAACAGGCAACTCAAAAGCTCTCTTGTTTTCAGATATTTATAGAGAAGCGATAGCTTTAGATTCACGCACTACTGAGAAAATTCTCAAAATTAAAATTCATCAATACAAAAAAGATACTTAAGTATTTTTCTTTTTTACTTAAGGGAGTATTTTAATATCTGATATTGTAGCGAATAATTTAAAAACACTGATTAAAAAAAAAAAAAAGTCTCACTATGAGAAGGCTCCGTTACATAATATTTGAGGTGGACCTCACAACCTTCTCACGGCATCCTGTCTGATGAAGGGGTCTGAGAGGTCACTCAGCCAACATCAGGGGAACAAGGCCCCCAGATGCACTGGTTACACTGTCCAAAATGCTGTCCCCTGCTCCCCAGTCAGTGTTAGGTAACAAAAGCATCCGATAAAAAATGCAAACAAACCCAGCAACAGAAAAATGCCAATTTGCTAAAGAACTAGTTACACAACCTTGTCTTTTCAACAGTCACTTAACAGAGATGGATAGAAATGAATAGGACCATGCTTATAAGCAACCACACTTCATACGACCCATGCGCTATGGGAAAGACCTAAGAGCAAATACCTCTTAGCCACACTAAGATTCCACATTCCTGCACTGGCAAGACCCTATAACTCCCACAGGCTAGATCTCAAAAATAAGAAGACTCTTGGAAGGAGTAATATCACTTCCCTGTAAGTAGCACTGTGTTCATGAAAATTATGTAGAAGAGACCAAAAAGTACTCTGGAATAATTGAGATTCACCGCTGACAAAACAAGAATACCAAACACATGGTATGAGCACTTTTTACCCCATACCCAGCATCTACAGCTACTTCTTGCAGGCCCATCCCATCAGAGACTCAACTGCTAGCCCAACGAGGAAGTTTCCAGAGGCTCAACATTCTCTACACCTGCCCACGATGCTGAGACACAGCAGTGGAGGCCTCAGACTCTGCTGACATATGGCACCACCTCTCAGGGAGGTGAAAGGCATTGTCACAACCAACTGCGTTTCCAGCTGTGACACGTCTCCATACAGAAGGGCAGGAGTGAGAGAGAAAGATTATTTGCTTTATCATTTATCCAGAGTCATGACAAAATGCTTTAGTCTTTATTCACATTTAGTGTTTTTTCCTGTTCAATCACCTTCAAACCAGCTAAATACAATGAAAAATATGCTTTACAGTTATATTAGTGGAATGTATTGAATAATGACTGTCACAATTGTAAACCAGCCACATATGACTGAATGTTATCTATTCCTCAGCCCTCCAGAGAAGGCCAGAAATACATGTGATATTCCTCTATGCTGTATTTTACATTTGGATTTTGACTTAACCAAAACGTGTTTTAAAAAATGTGTAAGAAGGCAGCTGCTGGATTAAAATACATCTGTGTGTAAAAAGAGTTTTGCTTATTTTAGTCAAAGCAAGGAAAGCATCACAGTGAAAAAACTTCTTTGACAACCTAAAAACAAATTCTCAAGTAGCCAGTCAATATGCATATGCAAAATTCCAAACACAAATTGATAATTAGTACACTGAGGGCATCATCTTATATATAAAGTACAACATAAGAAATATGAAGGATGTAGAAATCAAAACGACAATGAAATGTACCACGCAAACTTAACTTCATTATCTACATGTCAAGAACTGAAGAACAATTCACGTCAACAAATCAAGTGTGGGATGATCTGACGCACAGGAAACAAGTCACGGGTTCGAGCCCGGCATACATGGCATTCTCGTGCGGTTAGTACTGGCCAGCACTTGTACTGTAATGAGCTCAGAAAAGCCGCAGGGCACAGTCTGATGAACCAGACTTCAGGGGGTCAGGATGCAAAGCCCGCTGTACCATCGAGTCAAGGGTCATCTCACATTTCCAAGCTGAGTTAAGGTAACGAATTGACATACCGATTAATTAAGAAGTTATAGATATCCCTTCTACATTAAAAGAAAAAAATGAAGATACCTAGGAATAAATCTACCCAAAGAGGCAAAGGATCTGTACTCAGAAAACTATAAAATACTCATGAAAGAAACTGAGGAGGACACAAAGAAATGTAAAAACGTTCCATGCTCATGGATTGGAAGAACAAATATCGTGAAGACGTCAATGCTACCTAGAGCAATCTACACATTCAATGCAATCCCCATCAAAATACCATCCACTTCTTTCAAAGAAATGGAACAAATAATCCTAAAATTTGTATGGAACCAGAAAACACACCGAATAGTCAGAGGAATGTTGAAAAAGAAAAGCAAAGCTGGTGGCATCACAATTCCGGACTTCAAGCTCTAGTACTACGAAGCTGTCATCATCAAGACAGTATGGTACTGGCACAAAAACAGACACAGAGATCAATGGAACAGAATAGAGAGCCCAGAAATGGACCCTCAACTCTATGGTCAACTCATCTTCGACAAAGCAGGAAAGAATGTCCAATGGCAAAAAGAGTCTCCTCAACAAATGGTGTTGACAAAATTGGACAGCCACATGCAGAAAAATGAAACTGGACCATTTCCTTACACCACACACAAAAATAGACTCCAAATGGTTGAAAGACCTCAATGTGAGACAGGAGTCCATCAAAATCCTAAAGGAGAACACAGGCAGCAACCTCTTCGACCTCAGCCGCAGCAACTTCTTCCTAGAAACACTGACAAAGGCAAGGGAAGCAAGGGCAAAAATAAACTATTGGGACTTCATCAAGATAAAAAGCTTCTGCACAGCAAAGGAAACAGTCAACAAAACCAAAAGACAACCAAGAGAATAGGAGAAGATATTTGCAAATGACATATCAGATAAAGGGCTAGTATCCAAAATCTATAAAGAACTCATCAAACACAACACCCAAAGAACAAAGAATCCAATCAAGAAATGGGCATAAGACATGAACAGACATTTTTCCAAAGAAGACATCCAAATGGCAAACAGACACGTGAAAAAGTCCTCAACATCGCTCGGCATCAGGGAAATCCAAATCAAAACCTCAATGAGATACCACCTCACACCAGTCAGAATGGCTAAAATTAACAAGTCAGGAAACCACAGATGTTGGCGGGGATGTGGAGAAAGGGGAACCCTCCTACGCTGTTGGTGGGAATGCAAGCTGGTGCAACCACTCTGGAAAACAGTATGGAGGTTCCTCAAAAAGTTGAAAATAGAGCTACCATATGATCCAGCAATTGCACTACTGGGTATTTACCCCAAAGATACAAACGTAGGGATCCGAAGGGGTACGTGCACCCCGATGTTTATAGCAGCAATGTCCACAATAGCCAAACTATGGAAAGAGCCAAGATGTCCATCGACAGATGAATGGATAAAGAAGAAGTGGTATATATATATATATACAATGGAATATTATGCAGCCATCAAAAGGAATGAGATCTTGCCATTTGCAATGACGTGGATGGAACTGGAGGGTATTATGCTGAGTGAAATAAGTCAAACAGAGAAAGACATGTATCATATGACCTCACTGATATGAGGAATTCTTAATCTCAGGAAACAAACTGAGGGTTGCTGGAGTGGGGGGTGGGGTGAGAGGGATGGGGTGACTGGGTGATGGACACTAGGGGTGGGTATGTGCTCTGGTAAGCACTGTGAATTGTGCAAGACTGTTGAATCTCAGATCTGTACCTCTGTAACAAATAATTCAATATATGTTAAGAAAAAAAAAAAAAAGAAGAAGATAGCAGGAGGGGAAGAATGAAGGGGGGGAATCGGAGGGGGAGATGAACCATGAGAGGATGGACTCTGAAAAACAAACTGAGGGTTCTAGAGGGGAGGGGGGTGGGAGTATGGGTTAGCCTGGTGATGGGTATTAAAGAGGGCATGTTCTGCATGGAGCACTGGGTGTTATGCACAAACAATGAATCATGAACACTACATCTAAAACTAATGATGTAATGTATGGTGATTAACATAACAATAAAAAAATTAGAAAAAAAATAAATTTTGAGCCAATATATAAATTAAATTAAATAAATTAAAAAGCAAAATATGACTGATGTTGGCCACGATACTACGGATGATCCATACTCCTATGTCTATAAAATTCAGAGTAGCTTTAGAATCTATCGGTGGCTTTTAAAATGGCCCATAAAAATATGCTGTAAAAAATACTTCATAGTCACACTTAAAATAATTCCTGCCCAATACTGAAGCTTCTTGAGGATATTTACTACCTTTTAAATAATCTTCATGTGCCCAAAACTACCACCACAGGATTTTGAAGATATACAGGTCTTAATAAATATTTACATATGTATTTTTCTTTTTATTTAAACAGATTAACTTTTAAAACAAATACAAATGGTGTAATACTAATTTATAACCAATGCCATAAGTGACGTACAAAATGTACAAGGTACTTTGCATTTTGTATTTCATAAACCAAAAGAGTAAAGTAAAAAATTACTCCTTTATGCTCCTAAATTTATACATGTATTTTACCATATTAACTAAATATCAGTGACATGATTTGCAGGACAAATGCCAACCAATAAAACCAAGTAAGAGGAAGCGTGGGAACTATTTATGAAATGAACTAAGAACATAAATTTCATCAAAGTAAGGGGGACAATAGTAATAAAGAAACTTTTAGTATGTTTTAACATCGAGACATCATTCAGACACACTATAAAAAACACTAAGACTACAGAAAAGGTGCCAAGTTTAGTCTCTGCAACTCTTTGTCAAAAAGAACCAGAAATCCAAATCGCTGAAAGGCAAGCGACACATTGGATGTCTCGCTGTGACATGTCTCTCCTAAAAGCACGCATACTCCATCTCCACGAACAGAGATACTTACTACCAATTGTACCGATGATGTATCAGCTAGCGCAGTAGTAACTCCACAGTCTGACTGCAGGATATTTGCTAGAATGAGCATATTAAACCTTCAGATCAATGAAAAATCAACCAAAGAATAATTACCATAAAACAGCAATGAGATTTTATTCAGAGATAGATTTTAGCACCAAACACGGAAGAGAATCAATGAGGTCCTTAGTAAATTTAACAGAGGAAAGGAAAAGGAATCAAAACAAGATAGAGGTCTACAGAAAGTAATTCCCTACTTATTATGTAATACCCAAACTGTATCCACAATTTTATAACAGCCTTATTTATTGACATGAATATTGATCAAAAGTCAAAACCATTAATATATATGTACACTAAAATGCAGAACACTTTCAGCAATTAGATTATGTCCTTATTAGAATAATAGTCTGCATATCGAGCTTTATAGACACAAATTTAAATGACAAATGCCATGCCTGATTATATCATTATTGAGTGAAACATACAAATAAAATGTTTTTCATCTTCTATACCACCAAATTCTTGCTTTAAATAAGTCAAAGCCACCAAACAAACAAAAAGCCAACAGTATTTTGGGGTAATTTAAGATAAAAAATGGAGTATTAATAACAATGTCAAGATTAAGAATCATAAACATTTAGAAAGGTTTTTAAACTCATTTGTTTGTAGAAACAGAATTTAGAGAAAAAAAATTTTATCTATTCCGTTTACATTTTATGGAAAAGACAACAATCAATTACCACCTTTTTTTTTTTTTAAAGATTTTATTTATTTATTCATGATAGACAGAGAGAGAGAGAGAGAAACAGAGGGAGAAGCAGGCTCCCAAGGAGCAGGGAGCCTGATGCGGGACTCGATCCCAGGGCCCTGGGATCATGACCTGAGCCGAAGGCAGACGCTCAACCATCTGAGCCACCCAGGCGCCCCAATTACCACCTTTTTATATCTAAATATACTATCATATACTTATCATCTTGGGAAGAAATAACTTCTATATTGAGTGGGGAAAACATTAAAGAAATATTAATTTTATTACAAGTGCATCATCTGGAGAAAGCAGTTAGAGGTTTGTGTATACTGTATTTACATTTGGTATAAAGAGTAAAATCTCATCACTTTTTTGCAAAAAGATAGACTGAATTATCAGACAAGTAATTTGGGGGGAAAGGTGTTTATTTGTGATTAGGTAGGCTTAAATTAGTAAGAAAAGAGAGAAATAAACCTTAACCAGCAGGATATAAGAAGTAATAAGCCTTCAATAAAAAAGTATAAAAAAGTTATAATGGTAAGGGAAGTGTAAATCCCATTCAGAGGGAATCCCACTGAGCTCTTTCACAAAATGGACCCGATGGGAGAACTGAGTCTGAAGGTGGGACATTCCACCGTCTACCTCAAACTCAACATCAGCCCAAGGAACCATAAATGTGACAGAATATGATCATTACCGAGAAGCAAGTAATTTTCTTTAATTGGCTGAATCAAGCAACGAAGAGGCAAAGCAGCAACAAACCCAAGAATATCCTTTCATGGAAGAGTTTCCAGTACATTCTACAACTTGCAATCAAGAATTTGCATAACCATGAACCTAAAAATGTTCATGTCCCAAATCCTAAGGAATTGTGTGGGAGAAGTAAATGTAATTGGTGTTTGGATACGTATTGTGCAGAGCTTGGAACAACATAAAGAATTTCAAAATGTTATTCGGAGGCGCAGAGCACCATTGCTTTCGTTTGGTTTGTATAGTAAGGAAGATAATCAAAGAATTACGCTGCAGCAGGAATAATCTATGAACACAGTGAAGTAGAAAGGACCTAAAATATAAAGGTGTATTGTGAATCCAAAGAAAGAGGATGAAACAAGCGAAAGGATCTGGTTTGCATACCCCGCCAGACAGCAGGGGTAACAAATACAAATGCAGCCTCCAGATCTGGATGGCCGCCTTTCAAATCTTGGTTCCCATACCTACTAATCACTGAATTTATCCAAATTACTTACTAATCTCTACTATAAAAGGAAAATCAACTGTGGAAAACCAATATTATTCAACAACTGTTTGATTAGTATTGTGAAAAATATTTTAGTTATAGTTTTAAGCCTCAAAATACAATATATTCCATATTTGCTTGTGTTTAAAACCCAAAAAAGGATAAATCCCACAAATAAAATAAAACTGATTTCCTACTGGAGATTTGATGGGAATAACGGAAGGGAAACAGTGCTGAAAGCAAATAAGACAGACACTACAAAAGTTGACTCTGAAGGTCACAGGATCCAGTGAGCACAGTGGTGCTCCTATAAGGTATCTGTGCATTGGAAATTTCCATAATAAAGAGATGGAAACAGTTTAAAATAAAGCAGATGGGGATAATAATATTTAAGTGAAAGAAACACGGAAAGTGCTATGCAATAAACCACTGAGAAGTTATTTGAATCTCTGTAACAAAGAGGCAAGAATAAAATTAAAAGTTTCACTGAACTGTATAAGCAAGAATTTTTTATGCAATCAGATTATATATATTTTTTTAAAGCTGTAATAAAAGCAATCCTATTTTTAAAAAATTTACTTCCTCATCCTCTGGCTTCATGATAAAAATATTATCTGTTTGTTTGCTTCTGCACTTGTAATTATCCAGAATTACAATCAGGACACTGGCAACTGTGATAGACGGTAAAATCTTATTAATTGCTCTTCAACAAACTGAACTACTTTCAAATTTACTGAGAATCTTACATTTAAGTCAATCCTTAAAAATAGTTCAAATAAACAAAATTTAGGATCTTTTAAAATTAATACCAACCACTGAAAAAAATAACGAGTACAATTTGCTTTATGAATTGTTCTTAATGTTACTCAAACGTGGTTTCGTTTGGCTATTGTGGACATTGCTGCTATAAACACTGGGTGCATATGCCCCTTCGGATCACTATTTTTGTATCCTTTGGATAAATACCTAGAGCCCAGATGTCCATCGGCAGATGAACGGACAAAGAAGAAGTGGTATAGATATAAAATGGAATATTATTTGGCCACCAAAAAGAATGAAATCTTGCCATTTGCAATGACATGTATGGAGGTAGAGGATATTATGCTAAGTGAAATAAGTCAGTCAGAGAGTAACAAATACCATATGATTTCACTCATGTGGAATTTAAGAAACTAACCTGATGAACATAGGGAAGAGAAGGAAAAATAAAATAAGATAAAAACAGAGAGGGAGACAAACCATAAGAGACTCTCAACTTTAAGAAACAAACTGAGGGTTGCTGAAGGGGTGGTAGGTGGGGGATGGACATTAAGGAGGGCACTTGATGTAACAAGCACTGGGTGTTACATGCAACTAATGAATCACTAAATTCTACCCCTGAAATTAATAATAAACTATATGTTAACTAACTTGAATTTAAATAAATTAAAAAAAAAAGAAACAATTACATATTCTTGTGTAAAGTGAAGAATGAACTCTGCATCCAATCCAAAAAGCTAAAGAATGGGACACTTGCTACATGCATTGCTTTATTCCATCATCAGTTACGAAGAACTTGTTCACTACCCTCCTGAAGTTATTAACAAATCATAATTTCTAAGTTTCCAACTAAATCAGGGACTTCCACTTCCTGAGAGGATATATACATGGTGTAAGCCAGAGCCTCCATCCCTACAACCAGAAAAGGCGGATTAACCACGGATGCTCTCCTAGTCATCGACATTAAGGGAGCTGCTGGATGGCCAGAGCTAGGTGAGCTACCAATGCAGAGAACAGTGAGCCCTTCCCTAGGGAGGCTGATGATGGAACGCCATTTTCTGTCCGGGCCACTTGCCAATTCCAGCTGGGGACATCAGCCTTGCCCCCAGACTGAGGGCCTCCACTGGGATAAAAGAACACCAGCATCAATCCTGACCACCATACAGTGACAGACTGAGAGCTCGGGGAGGCCCAGATGCACGGTGGATGTGCCCACAGGATAAGTGCTTTGGCAAGGTGGGAGGTGAAGGGGATGAGACACAGCAAAGCAGACGGTGGCCTCGCAACACCGAGGGGCTGAACCTCTGCTCACGAGAAGGGACCTGCCACAAACACAGACCCCGCCATGTGAGAGCTGGCTGACCTCTAAGCTGCATGGGGCATGAGACTAAGTATGAAGTTCAAAATCCCTGAAAGGGCAAGAGTAGGTGTTGTGCAGTCTTCAAGTGCTGAGGAGAGAGAGCCCACTTCCACCTAGTAGGTCTCAATCAAAGTACAGAATGTCCACAGGTGAAAAACAGGGACAAACCACAGGGTCACTGAAAGCTTGAGGCACCTAACAGAAGAAAGTGACTATGTACCAACCCAATGAAACCATCTGGGCCTCTATCTTCTTTCATTCACCATGTTATGCACACACCCACGGAATTACCAGAAATGCAAATGGGAAGGAAAGTGCAACCGATAATTCAGAAAAAAATAACCAAAGACTTTGGAGTAAGTATGAGCACCTTGTTAAGACAAATAGATAAAAAGAGGGACAAAAGTGGATGCAATAAATGAAGAACTGTACGAGAAAACTAACGTATTTGAAGAAATCACATGGATACTCTAGACCTATAAGATAAACTATTTTTGCATTAAGCATTCACCAGATGGCTTAACAGAAAACTCAGCATAGTAAAGAATAAGACTAGTGAATTCTGATACAGAGTCAATAGACAGTACCAAAACTGAAGAGTAAGGAGAAGAAGGAACGGAAAGAACAGAAGACACATGGGACACACAGAAAGGCCCATCATACCTGTACTTGAGGTCCCAGAAAAAGAGGGAGAGAGACAGAAGCAATACACAAAGAGGTAATAGCCAAAGGGTTCCCAAACTGAAGAAAGACACCAACATCTACATTCAAGAGGCAGAATGAAAACGCATGCATGCTTGCAGGCACACACAGCACACACACACACATTCACGCACATACACATACACAAAACTCACATTATAATCAAAGTATAGAAAACCAAAGACAAAAAGAAAATCATTAAAGTAGCTGGGGGTGGTGGGAAGAGACACCACCTTCAAAAGAACAATAAGTTGTCTAGAAACGCAACATGGGAAAACCACGCTCTGGCTGTTCAGGGTATGAAGAGAGACTGGAGGAAATGGTACATTTGAATCAGATTCAAGAAAACCTTCCTGAAGGTTTGAGTAGTTTGAGTAGTTTGCTATGTATTAGAAAATTTATTATATGTTATTTAAATTTCACAACTTTCTGAAATAAATATTATTCCCTTTTACACGTAGACACGCTAAGCTCCTTGCCAAAGGTCTCATAGTTCCTAAGTGACAGAACCAAGAGCTAATCCCAGAGCTGTCTGAAATACTGGTGATGCTCGCAAGCAATCTGCTGCTATGGCGCTCATTCGAAAAGAAGGGAACAAGAACATGAGTGGAATGATGTAAGGTTTACAGTAGAAAGTTAATGAAATAATATGCAAAGATTAAAGTCCAGAAAATAAAGGGAAAAAAAGCCATGAAGCCACACACAGAGGGAACCTGAAAACTGTAGGGGACAGAGAATAAAGCAGGATAGCAAAGTTAAAATTAAAGTGAATGGTAAACAGTAAAACTGAACCGCACACTTGTCTGATGCAGTGAGTGAGAGAAATGGAAACAACGCCATTTGACCAGACTGTGCTATTTACTTTTTTCTCAATCTGCTAACAGTTTAAGACCAAGAGCAGGATATAATGATATAATACGATTAAGCTTTAAAACACATATGGGGTTTCACAACATAATCCTAATGAATTCTAAGAAGACAACTCAGTATATCAAGTGGTGGGATTAATAGAAAAAATATAAATCTTTCTTAATAGTTAAAAGATAAAACAAGAATAACTATGACAATTTCACCAACATTTCAAAAGATAAAACAAAATAAAACTATATACAAAAAACTACAAAAACACTCAAATTCACAAGTGAATAACTATGAAAGTTTATGATGTGCAAAATACCAACCATGAAATTAGCATCTTTTAAAAATGTAAAAATAGAGGGTAAATCATGGAATAAAGCCTTCGTTATTTTAAACCTACCTGAGAACCATAAACATATAAAAACATGTTGGCAGGAAGAGACTGAAAAGAGCTCTCACTGGGAGAATCACAGAAGAGACAGTCCAAGGGAAGTCGTCTTGAAATCATGCAGCACCGCCTCACGTCCAGGAACCGGATGCATCACAATACACCAGAGAATGACAGTGAAGGTGGTTCGGGATTCACTCATGACTTAATAACGCACATGAGAAAATGTAAATGGGGCTGGGACTGATTAACCTGTTCCAACAGAATGACCTGTAGACAGTCTGGACAGTACAGAGCTCAGACATGGATGAGGAGACCTTCTGAGTCCTCCTATCAACACCGTTGCCAGAAAAGCCCTGAGAAGCAAACAGCAGGGGCCCCGGCCCAGGCGCCATCTGCACATGTGAGTCTGACATGACAGAACATCAGGACTCAGGAAATGAGGGGATCTCTCAAAGACCACCCAGTTCAACAAACTCTAGTTCAGACTTGGTAAGAATTGGAATGCTTCATACTGTGCCCGAATATTAAGTCCCTCCTCGAAGATGTCCACAGTCCACGGTTTTCCCTCACAAGCTGCCCTCTGGGACTCCACTGCAGCCTCCTCCCTCTTCACCTGACTTCCAGGAGGACTGCCAAAGGCCTGGTCCTCTTCCCCTCCCTCTCCTCCACACCTGCTGTCAATGACTGTACCCGGGTTCCTTGGCAGCTCGAGGCAGCAGCTGCAGGCCTCTGTCTCTGAAAGGTAACCTGAGGACCTGGCCTCTGCCTTTACTTCTGGAATTACAACTTCTCCGTCCACATCTGCACTTGAACGTCTGATAGTATCCCGAGCCCGTCTCTCAGTTCCCAAAGACAGTTCAATACGTGTTCTTCTCACGGTCTTCTTCGTCTCACTTAAAGGCAACATCACTGCTCAGGTCATGATCCCAGGGTCCTGGGATGGAGCCCCGCATCGGGCTCCCCGCTCAGCGGGAAGCCTGCTTCTCCCTCTCCCACTCCCCCCTGCTTGTGTTCCCTCTCTTGCTGTATCTCTCTCTGTCAAATAAATAAATAAAATCTTAAAAAAAAAAAAAAAGGCACCATCACTGATGACTCGGCCCCTCCACTCCTGATCCCTCCCCTCACTCCTATCTTACTGTCAGTCCTCTAGTAAGTGCCGTTGGCCCTGCCTTCACAGTTTATCGTAAACCTGACCTCTCCTAGCACCTTGGTCCAAACCACCATCGTCTCTCCCTGGAACGAGATCTTTTCAGGGCTCTCCCTTCTCCCACCGATTCTCTCCGCCACGACCTTCCAACTCAGACCATGACCTCCATACACTTGGAGGGCATGGGAAGACTTTCGAAGGAGAGCATTTAGGTCCAGATGGTTTACAGGTATCGATTCTTGATCCCTAGCTCATTTATTCTTTCCTTTTACTGAATGGCTACAAAAGCTCTTGAGGGTGCAGCCAATGCCATTCTGCCTTCACCACATCCCACTCCACAACTGCCTTTCTGTCACTTCCCAGAACAAAGGCCTCCTTCTTGCTCATCCTGTACTGTGCTCCAGAGTGCTAAAAAGCACTGGAACACCAAAGAAACCACTGTTAACCTTTCTAAAGTCAAAGCCGCCATAAGGCTGGGACAGAGCATCCAGTCTTTTCCATAAAAAGAGAAGCATGACATTAGACACAGAGCACATGCGTAAATTCAGGGACAGCGCAGATGGGATGGTGAGAGTGATGGCAGGCTTTGCTTAGAGATCCTGCCTCGTCAATCCTGAAGGATCATCAGTGGAGGACATTGAGCTGATGAGGAGCAACGCAGAAAGAGAACAGGAAGGAGAGGCTGGAGACAGTGGACACTCGTCTCACAGGCAGAAAGCTCGTGGCAAAGACCCACACCGTCTCTAAGCACGGGGTTACATCAGTTTCTGCTTTAAAAAAAAAAAAAGAATCCAGGGAAATAATTTACTGCAAAACACACGCTATCTACAAAGTCACGCTGGTGAGTCAGGAGCCCGAGCACGCCCACTCACACATGCCATGGTCCATCTCAGTTACATATTTTGTGTGATTTCAAGGTGGAAGAGGTGGAAGATTCCACATTAACTTCCAAGAGACCAATTTTACGTCAGTAAAAGAACCATTTCTCACAAGTAATTTAACATATATGTTTTCTTAAACATTCATTCAAACTTAGAGGAACATTAAGTTTTACACAAAGAATATTAGGTACTATAAATTTTTACTAAGTGCATATATCCACCCCCTCATTAAGCACCTTTCTGCTTACTTATTCATTCCCACTGTGCACCTGTTAAAATTACATTAGCTTTTAAAACAATGTAATTAATGCTACTGTGATGATATAAACATATGTAATATACAAACAATATACCTGATAATCATTCAAACTTCATTTTTAAGCCCCATAACTACAGTATCTCAATTATCGTTTATGTTTACTATTAATTTCCATCAGACTTTATGTCACTCTGATCACAGTACTCATCAATGGGCACATGAACTGAAATTTTATAAACTCTCTCCATCTCAGTAAGAGAGGCATTCCAATGGCACTGTATTTCATGTTTAATAATTACCAACCATCGTATTAATTTTGCTGTTTAAATCAGTTGTGTCTCAGTACTATTGATAATAACAATTCTTTCTAGGCAATTTTAACACTCAGAGGACGGTCGCCGAAGACACTAAAAATTTAAAAACCTTACTTCAGTGTGTATCTACAGGTGTGTATATGCACACACATATACGTACACACAGAAATGACAGGACAGTCATTAAAATAGCTTCACATTATAAAAACCATAAAATAAAATCTATGGAGGAAATGGAAGAGACAAGAGTTCAAGAAGAAAAGCAAATATAAATTTCCTGAAAGTGAAAGGAGAGCTCAGTCATGTAATGTTTAAATGGATGATAGTATCAAATCATCACGGTATCAACATGCTATTGGATGCGTATTTAAAAGTGAGATATGAAATATTTTTACAAGGTCAACTTTTACTGTACACTGGAAATTACATCCTGTACTATTTGTACTTGAGATGAAAATGTTTGCGGTCCAATTTAAAAATGAGGAAGGCAAGAGATAATTTGGACAAATTATGGAGGGAGTCCTTGAGCACCAACCTGAAGCACAAGGAGTGTGATTCTTCCAAGTGCTGCTTGCACAAAGAACACAAGCACCCACCACCACCTCCAGAGCCCCCTCAGGAAGGAGCTACCGCTCAGCCCTTTGTGAAGCGCTCACCCCCTCCACAGCGGCCCTGCTCAGTAGCCCCAAGGCCCTAGTTTCTTCTTAATTCAGAGTCTGCACTCCATCCCCTCCACTGGAATGCTCCTTGACAATTCCTTCTCATCATTCAAGATTCTACTCAATACGCCTCAGAAAGAGTACTCTGAGTTTTAGTTTCATTATCTGTGTATTACAGTAATACTTTGTGTTATTTCTTACAACCGCACATGAGTCTACAACTATCTCTAAGAAAGTCTTTACAAAATGCTCTAGAGTCCCTTTCCGTTAAAGGTCTACCTGCAATCACTAACCCCTGCCACCGCCCCCCATCACTTCCTTGCCTGTCACCCAACATCATCCCCTCCATAGCGCCCATTGCTTTCTGAAATTACTGATTTGCTCACTCCCTTATTTTCAGAGTCTCCCACAAGGAAGTCAGCTCCAGAAATAAAGAGCCTTTGTCTTGCTCACCACTCTCCCCCTAGAACTTAGAACGAGGCTGGGCCTCAGGAAGTTTTCACTAAATGAACATGCATGAGGCAGAGGGGATTCCCAGGGACAGCACACCTCCAAGGCATCAAACTCCGCCGTGACATGTACTTACTTAACCTCACGTAGTTCACTCCTTATGAGAATTTGAAAAAGGAAAGAGTAATTCCCCATATTTTTAATTGAGTAAACTGAGCTTCAGAAGTTCAGTAACTTGGCCAGTGCTGCATCAGATAATGAAGTAATGGTGTTATTCAGATTCAGGTAGTGGAGATTATTAAGCCTACCAGAGTTTTCTTTACCACGACGTGCTGTCTGATTCCCCTCACTGTGCTGTCCATTTATTACCACCTCATTTGATCTTCACAACAGGCTACGTCCTATCATATCAGGTTTTCAGACCACGAAACCAGGTTCAGGGAGTCAAGGAGGTGAGTCCAAGGAAATAAAGTTGCTGTGGGACACGGGGGCTTCGGGGGCTGCGACCAGCTCCAGTTCCTCCGCAATCCCACACATGCGCAGACTGAGACAGAGATTTAAAGGAACGCACACAAGGTCACACAGCTGGATAGAGAAAAGGCTGAATTAAAAGTAGGCCAACGGAATATTAGTCAAATGAACTTTCCAGCCTATGATTCTGTGCCACTGTCAAACGCTTGGAAGTTGACACTTGTTCCAGACTTTCTGAGATATGATCAAGAGTTTATTATGAACATGAGTCATGCTAATGAAGACATACGCAGAGCGAGGGAAGAGACGCAGCTGAAAGGGGATACACGTGCCCATGGCTACGGCAGACCACGCACACTCATGGCTCCAGAATATGAGAAAAATCTAACTGCATGCATGCTGAGCTTCGATCTCAACGAAGTATAATCTTACTTATGAATACGTAGTATTATTTAATAACATTTCCCTACATATGAACAAATAGGTCATTACAAATCAGGATGAAAACTGTCAATGATTCCATAAGCTCTACATCTCTAGAGAAAAAAAACTAGTGTATTAGAAACAGGAA
Organism: Neomonachus schauinslandi; assembly: GCF_002201575.2. NCBI lineage: Eukaryota > Metazoa > Chordata > Mammalia > Carnivora > Phocidae > Neomonachus > Neomonachus schauinslandi. The sequence goes on from NC_058416.1 coordinate 4,187,640, forward strand.
AGTCTTTTTTAGTGCACGTATCCATGTGCTCTTCTGCTAAACGTGAACCATTTTCTCACCAAAAGAGCATAGCATTTCAATGTATTGGCACAATATTCAGATGCCTTAAAATAATGAACATGTAAAAACTGAAGAACAATAATAAGTTCCAACAAAAATAGTAGATGCAATTTGTATTTGACTTTACTTTGTCTCTACCAATACTGGTGGAAACACTCTTAAGTGGGGCATCTATTTCCCACTTAACACTGTTCAAACCCGAACAGTAAAACTTTGGTTGAGTAGCCGAAGTCAGGTCTCTACTCTGAAGTACCATAAAATTTTAATGATATGAATTTTTATATTTTCCTTCCCTCATTATATAAATAAAAAGTTGTGAGGGAAACAAAAGATAATTATGGTATCAAAAACTCCGATAATGCTAGATTTAATAGCATGCTTATGTTGCAGTCTGCTACTAAAACAATTTGCATTGGAAATGTTAAGTAGGTATTTATCTCTATCACTACAACTATAAATAGGACAGTATAAATCAGACCATTGTGACATTCAAGTGGAGAATTTAGGAGCAGAAGGCAGAAAGATTTTCAGCAATATATGACAAATTCAATTATTTGTTTAGGCTTAAATTTGGTAAAAATGTAATTAAATTTTAAAAATGCAATCAAAGCAGATTTCTACATAGCACAAGAAGATGAAAGACAAGATTATTTTCATTACAGAGATTCTGACCTAAGCCCAAATAAAAAGAAAAAAGAAACACACCTTCATCATGGCGGGTGACTTATGTCCTAAAAATTCTTTCATCATAGAAAAATGTGCCTCCTATAACATAACATAACTTTAACATGGGGGAAAACGAGGTCATTTTTTAAAGTAAACTGTTGTTATAAGGTAACTTTTAATTTGCGCACCTAATGTAAATTGCTATGGTGAACGCACGTTGGGTCACACAAACAACGGTAGCTGGATTCAGATGTGACCCGGCAGCCCAGGTGTTCAGGAAAAGTGCTGTTAACAGTGAGGATTGATGATCTAATCAAACTGTCACAGCCAGATCCTCGGCAGGGTGGCTGGAGGATAATATTCAGAAAGCAAGCACATGCTTAGTGTTACTTTAAATTGATGCTGACATTTTCAATTGTGAAAAGAAATTTTTTCCTAAGTAATATAGGAAACAACTCAGCTAACCTTCCGGAGGATATCAGATAATCATGGTAGGTTGTTGTGTAAAAGCTAACTTCTCAGAAATGTGAGCACATATGAAATACAAATAAGCAGCCGTTGCAGAGATTTACTATAGTAATCAACATTTTAATTACTTTCTGTTTTCTTAGATGTACAGTACTATTGCGATGAATATTCTCTCCACGTACAAACAAAGCAATATTTTTAGCCCGCTATTTGCATTTGGTGGCAAAAAATTCCCACAAGGGTACAAATAACCACGAGTCACGTGCTGATTAATCTGAGACTTCTAAAGTCACGTGTTAATTAAAGTAATTAATATGATCTTTCCTGGTAATGCTATACATTTGTCACATGGCATGCACAGAAAAACTGATTGGATAGTCAGATTTCAAACGAATGTCCAACCCTGCAATATTAAGAGTCTTTTTGAATCACTGATAATGGTGACTCAATAAAAACTGAGGGCCTAATTACTAAAACAACGGTTCCTCCCAGAAAATCGCTAGACCAGTCTACAAATGTGTGATGAATTACAAATAACTCAACGGTGCAAAGAAGTGTTCTCCACCTAAGGGATAGGAAGCACACAGTGGAACGTGTGCGACCCGGGCTGAATCGAGTCCGCAGCCCGGCCCCAGCTCCGGGCCCCCACAGCTCCGAAGGCGCTCACATGCGCCACACCACACGGCCCAGTGCGGTCCTGCTGCTCAGTATTCTTGGCAGCGTCCTGAGCTCTGGATAGGCAGCCTTACCTCAGCAGCCAAGGACAATCAAGTGGGTTAAATTGCTTCATGTTTTCAAGACATGTTAAAGCATTCCCGTGAAAATTTTTCGCTCCGTCATTCCTGACCTTTTTGAAACAGTGCCCCAGTAAGTATTAATATTGATAAAAACCACATTATCTCCGTCATTCACCACTGACACACAGACCCAAGGTAACACAACACAGCTTCCCTGGTTCTTAGAACGTATAAATATGACAAAAGTAGAAATACTGAACTTTCTTTTCCATATGGAATCAGAAGAAGCTTTATACATTTTCTGGTAAGACTGACCCATTGCTTAAACTCTGCCCTTTAAAAATTTCTGATAAAATCTAAGAAGATGTAAAAGAAGCCCCATAAAACATTTCAGAAAATCAATTTAAAAGCTGTTAATATGTACGAGGGAAATACTTTTCTCCCCAAAAGTAAACTGTATGGATCCTTCCTTAACAAAACAAAATGAATTTTGTTGTGTGCAGTTCTATAAAAAGAGAAGTCCCATGGCCATATGCTAGATGTCTACAGAGGTCTTCTTTTATAAGGAGTCCAAGGGTTCAAGTCTCACCTTCCAGGAGTGGGCAGGCAGCCGCACATTTACAAGCCACAGGCTGATGAAGAGGAGTATTCCTATGACAGGCAAAACTGCCAGTGGGAACAACCCACGATGACCACGTGCTTACGAAAGCCTTACGATGACTCCACAAGAGCAAAGGAGCAACAAGGGCTGCCACTCACACCACTGAGCTCAAGATTTAGGTAAAGCATTGGAACACGGGGTTTGGAGGACTGTTTATGGTACTTTCACATGATTTTTGCAGGTGGGAAAATAGGGCCTCACTCTCATGTAGCTATCAGCCACTAAGAGCAAGAAAGTCTCAGTTTTATTTTTAAAAAATGTATTCTCACACCCATGCCTCATTTTTCATTAGTGATTTATATATGGCATGATACCATAAGATACATTAGAATTCCAATATATTGCAAAGTAAAAACTTCTACCAGCAGTTGGCTGACAGCTAACCCTATGTCAGAACATGGACTACCATATTTATCACTAATCTTGATACGACAATTTACTACAAACCTATTAAAGCTCTCCTAGAACATCAAGAGTTTGATTAACACATGTCCACATCAAAACCAGTGGACCGTAAAAAGATGAAATATGAGTATATTAAGTATTACTTTTTTCACCCACTGGATGATGACTATTTGATATTTCAAACACCCAGGATATTTTTCAATATTTTCTGTCAAAGTATTATTAATGAAAGGAGAAAGGGAATGAGTAACAGAAGAACTTTAGAACTGATCTGATACAAAGCAAATTAGAAATTTATTTGAAACCTCACATTTTCCTATTTGGCTACATAAAATAGGGGTTTATTTTAATATAAAAATGACAACCTTCTCCATCTTTCAAATACACACGGTAAAGTAACTACCACACTTGTTGATGGGAGCACAAAGGGCAAGACAGGTCAAAGGTAACAAGAATACCTTTAGCACCAGCTCTTAAGTTTATATAAGCAAAATAATAACTTGGAAAAGATTTACACATAGCATTGTTTTCACAGTAAAAATTTAGAATTATTATAAATGTTCATTAAATAGCAATATCATGATACAGATAAACAACAGATTATAAGGGCATTAAGTTATAATGTAAATCTGTATGTATAAAAATATATGCAATGATGTCTATGACATATGGAGGAAACAAAGCATGCTGCAAAACATTATGATCAGTAAGATTCTCATTTATACAAAATCCTCTATGCACAGTTCTATAAATGCACAAGAAGAGGTTACCAGTGAGAGACGTCAGCAGAGCTAAAAGTAGCTGTCTTTGAGTGATGAGATCTGTGATTCTGTTTATGTTTTGTACTTATACATGCTGATTACACTTTTAACAATCACTTACCTCAAAAGTTCTTTCCAAAATAAAATGTTTTAGTTTTATTTTATTATGTTATGTTAATCACCATACATTACATCATTAGTTTTTGATGTAGTGTTCCATGATCCATTGTTTGTGTATAACACCCAGTGCTCCATTCAGTACGTGCCCTCTTTAATACCCATCACCAGGCTAACCCATCCTCCCACCCCCCTCCCTTCTAGAACCCTCAGTTTGTTTTTCAGAGTCCATCATCTCTCATGGTTCATCTCCCCCTCCGATTTCCCCTCCTTCATTCTTCCCTCTGCTATTTTCTTTCTTTCTTTTTTTTTTTTAACATAGAATGTATTATTTGTTTCAGAGGTACAGGTCTGTGATTCAACAGTCTTAGTTTTTGAAGAGATTCTGACATGAAATAAGAAAGAAAAAGGAAAGGGCTTTATTTTAAAGAAGAATATTTTCTTCTAGCAAGGTCATGTGCTCACATGCTATTTTGAAGTGACTGTGCACTTTGAAGACTTTGGGAATGTCTACTGTTCCTACAGAGTATTCACATACCCCTTCTGTCAATTCTGCAGTGAGGAGCACTAACTTCAGAGGTATCGAGAAGAAGTGAGAGGTGCTCCACCACTGGTATGGACTGTTGTTTTCATGTGAGGCTCATAGAACGAGTTGGGGGTCACTCTCTACCATACTGCTCTCACTGACATCAAGTGCAAACCCACTAAGAGACTTACATGTGTATCTGCTATCTGTTATGACATGTTGGTCAAAATACTAAACTGCATCTTAACTACAGCTTCAACAGGTTTGAACTTATCAGTGTAATATATTCAACTACCTTTCAGGTTCAGGATATAATTGAGTACACTGAGGAAACGTAAAGTTAACAATTTAAAGATCTGACAAATGATGTGAAAGAAAATTCTATTCTATTTCAAGTTTCACTGATACCATTAAATTATCATTTTGATGGCCCACATTTAGGATGCTCTAAATATATGCACAATGTAAAACAGTCAATCTGGATTTCTACAAAAGGACATTGATGACAAAATGGAAACATAAAGGCAGTTTTATAAAATTAATCTCATAAATACTGACCAAAGAATATTATGACAAACTAAATAGTTTTTAGCTCATGATCATTTATCATACTCAAGATAAAAACAGTTAAAAAAAAAAGTTGATAATTGATAATCAAGACAAAATTCATGTAACACTAACTATCATTACTATTTCAAAGTATTCCAAGCAGGAATTACTATAGGACATCACCAAAAGTATGGACTATTTATTTTCTAAGTTATTTAATCAAAGAACAAAGAAAATAAGACCTAACAAAATGTCGAAGTATCTATAGACATTTTAAATTTTTATGAAGACTCTCTGAAACATCAGTAGAATTGTGCGTGCGCGCGCGCACACACGCACACACACAATTTTGGTGTGATGAATTTGAAAATTAACAAGCTATGTTTGAGTTATAAATAATGGTCCTAATTATTTTGTTCCTGAAATAGTAAACGAAAATACTATCTAAAAGTTTTTTGATCAGTGACAAACTTATTAACAAATGAAATCAAGACGTCTAGCAATCAATAAAAACTATATTAGTGAGGGAAACATACTGTGACATTCGGCTTCAATTCTATAAAGGCAACAAATTAAGTGGCTGATCAAAAATTTCAGTATGGAAAACGCTCTGAGTTGAAGAATGCTTTCAACAAGAAATGGCTTTAGGCTTCTCCCTATCACAATGACAAAAATATATATAAAAACATAAAAAATATATATTCATATTGTGCTTTTTGAACTGTTTATCTTCCTAAAGTTAAGTAATTAGGTAGGCCATAAGATGGCTAGGAAAACATAAATTGTAGGAAGCAAGAGGTTAGAAGTTCATTTCCATTAAACAAAACTCCCAGAAAGCAAGCAGAAAAGATAAAGGACCTCAACAACTGGAAAAATTGGGGGATGAGGGAAAAATCTGAAAGTAAATAACATGGGAATAATGAAAATAACACTGACATAAAACAGTGATAGAATACAGTCTAATCCCCAGACTCCTGAGCAAAGATGTACGTGAAATTAGCAGAGGAACACGAAACTACAACAGAAAGATGGTCTGGAGCATCAGGACCAAGTATTACACAAAGCAGATCGAATTCAGAACTTGCTCACGAAACTGGATTAATTCTCTCTTTTGAAGAAATGTGCTTTGAGCTCAGGTTATGTCACACGAGTATTTTTATTTAAAGACTTAAAAAAGGTAGAGAAAGACCCTTATTCCTTGGACTCCCCTTAATGACAGAAAATCTTCTATTGTTACTCAAGTTATTGAAAGCCATGAGTAATCAATGAAATGAGTGATTCAAGACACACTGATATTTTGGACCAAAACTGAAGTGTAGTCAAAAATTAATGGCATTGGTAGACTCTGGCTAACAAACTAGAAAAGAAATCAAACACGAAGACTTCTGTCAAGAATAGAAACATGGGCGAGAGAGAACCTCAAAGTGACGTATGTACCTACAACTAACTTGAATATGTATATTCAGCCGAAAAACTCACCAGATGCAGGTGCCCGT
>NC_058416.1:4199085-4326585 GCF_002201575.2 Neomonachus schauinslandi
CATCTCTGGACTCTCTAAAACAGAACAAACAAAACAAAAAACTCATAGATGCAGAGAACAGACATGGTCACCAGAGGGAAGGAGCTTGTGGGGTGGCTGAAATGGGTGAAGGGAGTCACTGTGATCGATGGTAACTAGATGCATAGTGGTGCTTGCTCTGAAGTATATACAGATGTCAAATTGTAAGGCTGTACAGCTTAAACCTACAGCATATATACCAATTTTACCTCAAAGGGGGAAAAAAACATAAGGGAAAAATCTGTGGCAAAACTGGCTACTGAATTAATGTAGGAAGAACTGCTAAAATATTGAGTACCACAACACTCACTACAGAGACATTCATAATACTGAGGTAATTCTAATAGGAATTTTTTTTCAGTGCTGTGATAGTAACAAATGAGCAGTAACTTCCATAAAAATGTTTCTGATGTATTGATTTATAGCTAATACCAACTGCAACTTTACTTTTTAAAGCCTGTATAGAATAACAAGGAAATATTCATGATGATATGACTGATGATACCGCAAACAGCTGAATTCATTGGCCTCCAATGTGTGTTACTCGTGCAAGTTGATCTTGCCGTCAGCCCCAGTCTGAAATGCACTCCCACACCTTCCCTCCTACTAAGTGAAGAAAACTGCATCTTTGTCCAGTTGATATACCTTTTCATTGTGTAATATTCTCAAGAAAAATCATGCTTTATATTTTATATCCCAACAAAGGCTAGCAAAAATGATGCCATCATCGAAAGAAACAAAGTAAGCCTATAATTTCTGTAAATAGCATCACTATAAAAGTTTTACAGCAACATGCTTCAGACTAAAAACAAACATGTCTTGTTCATTTAAACAAATACACTCAGACTTTTCTATTTTTTTTTTATATTCTATTTCATGAATAAGCACCTTAAAAGGGGGGGAGGATTACGTTTCATAAATACACTAAGTTGTACCTAATTTGCCAGCAGTTACTAAGATTAAAAGTGCTGAGAAGCTATTAAGCATTATATGCAATGCTATCAAAAGATCAGCCATGAAAGAGCATAGTTTTACCAAAGAACTATGGAATCATAGTTCTTTTTCACCAAAGAAGGATGCAAGGAAATTTACAAAATTTGTGGACACAGACTTCTTCTGAATTGTCAAGATTTTGAACAACCGGATGATCTAGGGCAAGTCTCTCTGAAACTATTGTTACATCTGTGAAATGTAAGGTTCCCTTTAAAATCCAAAATTCTGCTATTGTTCTGCAATAAGCTAATTCTGCAATAAGCTACCTGGTGTTAGGACAAATTAAATATAGCGAGCCACTGACATTTGCAAGGCATATGAACGGAGACCTTTAGAAAGCCCTATAGAATATACCGTCCTTCATAGAAGCTGGTAAATTATTTTAAAAAAATTAAGTGACCCCTTTAGTATCTTAGGGATTCTATAAATACAGTTCAAATTCCTTAATAAAGCTATGAATCCTTCCAATAAGGAAAATAAAGAAACTGTACACTCCAACTCAGAACGCCACGAGTGTAGTGACATCAACCTAAGTCCCCAGAACAGTGAGGGAGGATGGCGTCCACCAGGACACACATGCAAGGACGAGGACACAGCACGCTGAGCGCAGGCGGAGGCCGGGCTGGCGCCGCTCGGCAGAGCACTCTGACCTTCCGGGTGGGGCACAGAGGGCCGATGGAACTCGGGCGGCGTCTGTGAGGAGGCCCCGCGAGGCAGCGCAGAGCCGGGTACAACGGGCACGGCAGAAGGAAACCATTTCCGACTGAAACTCACAACATCCATCCCCGCTTGCAGCACCTCCACCTCCTAGGACAGAGCTCGCCCAGGCCTCACCCTCAGACACTGCTGGAGCCTCAGCAGGACTCCTAGCAAGCGCGGTCCGGCGCAGCTGCCGGAAGCCCCGCTGTGCGTCCGGACAGGGACCGTCCGTGAGGGACGCGAGCTGGCCTCAGGACCCTTCCTGGGGACCTCTGCACTCTGAAGAAACCGCTTCCCCACAACACGGAGGATCCCTCCACTGTAACCTCACACTACACAAAGCAAAATGCTTCCTAAGATTTCCAAATCAAACTTCTCTCATAATAAAAGTGAATTAAATAGTGATATGAATTAAAGTTCATGCTGATATTTCAGATAAATTTTTAAAGACTAATGATTTTTGAACAAATGACACTTTTGTTCAAACGCTGATGTTTTCCATTACTAGCACTCCCAGTACGAGAGCATCTCTCCCGTATTCAGTAAAGTGTTCTCCTTCACTCGGTGGAGCACTCTTTCTCTAGCCAGATGACTAAGGGCAAGTCTTTAGCTCTACCTTCACATTGTTGCGCAGCCAGCACATGATGGCGGGCTGAGGGGCAGGCTACTGACTATGGGAAGTGACGGGCTTACCACAAAGTCCTGAGCGCACAAAACGGGGCCAAAAACAATCCTCGGTGAGCGCAGGCCCACTGGTGGCCCCATCTTATTTATGCATTCAACGATCTAATGAACATCTGTGGATTCACCACCAAAGCTGAGAACAAGAATGTTACATTCCAGATTTTAATTTATCCCAATCTCATATTTCCAGCTGTGAATGATTACTTTCTTACATTTTTTTCTCATTCTTTCCTTATTTTCATCATCAGCTCCCAACAGTTGAACCCACCTGATTAAGCCGCTCTGGCTTTAAGCACTTCCTGAGCGGCCCCAGAGGCGGGCGGAAAGGAAGAGCACACTAGGCCTGGGCTGTGCCAAGACAGGAAGGCTGGGGCTTGAGCAGCAGCAGACTTAGGAGCTCTGACTCGGTGGCCTCGGAGCATGTCCACTTCGAAGCAGAATGTCCGGAGGAATTGAAATTATGTCTGATCACTCAGGCATCAACAATATTATGAATGCTAAAGCTGTAAAAGTTCATGGCCTACTGGACAAGTAAAAGAGCTCTGCGTGCATAATGAGATCTTCTTTACTCTGATGAGGAGCCCACAGCTTCCCTGAGATGCAGAGAAGATGCCCCATCATGGATGGGGTCATTGGGACCCTCCTCCAGGTTCAGATGGAGCAGCCCTGCTTTTTCCTTTGGTTTTATAAGGCTATCTTCTATGTACTTTTTTTGTTTGTTTCTGTTTAAGCAAAAGAGAAAACTCAAAAATTCACTGAAGCTTTGAAATACATTCAGAAACCATTATTACAAGTACTAATAACAAGATAATAAACACTGGGGTAATTATTTTGTTAAAATTTTTCCTCATCTTCAAAATCTGGTAATCATATAAGTAATATATTTTTTAAAAAACCAAACCATATATTTTTAAAAACTTGATATCCAACAATAAGTCTGCCACTTCCTATTTGCTGATAATATATGGCATATCCATATTAGTTAATTATAAATATGAAATGAGACAAAGACATTTTGAATGCTGTGAGAATGGAAAAGAAAATTATCAGTTGTAATTAACACACAAAATATTGGGGTTTAATTTCAATAAAAACTTTCATATGTATGTTCTGCTGAATCTGCTGTTTCCCATAATCATTTGCTTAATCAGGTAAGCATGGAAAAGGGGGTACAGATATTATTTAGACATTAGCAAATGAAAGCTGCTTTAATACATTTTCACCTAAAAACGAGAATTTTTTTAAAATGCTATGCATACAGATTATGATTTTTTATACTTGTACAACTATAAATTCATGCTCACTTCACCATAAGCCCTGAGAACTGAGACCAGGTGTCATGCTCAGCATCAGAGATGAGGTGGAAGGCACAGTGACTCAGAAGAATGCACCTGAGCTTGTTACGCTAAGAGGCAGGACCATCTATAGGGACATAAAACTCTGTTAGTCTGTAATACCCTTTTCATAGTGTGACTATATTAGACCAACAAAGAAAAAGTCCATCTTAAGAAAGAAAAATTTCAATGAAGACTTTAGTATCTTACATCCATCCACAGTCACTGAGTGTCAATCACCCTCTGAAAAACTAACAAAGAAAGTCACCAACCATGCGCTCAAGAAATTATCTAGTGTGGAAATAGGGCATGTACCACCTATTTTAAAAGGAAAACAATGCAGAATGAATTAAGTAGTACACTGACCTCGGTGGGAAGACATGATTATAGAGAATGAAAATGTAGGGGAGGATTTACAGAGACAAAATCTGCACCTTGTTTGAAAGGACAATCCATGCTGACCCATACAGAAGACACGGAGCCACGGCTTCCAGCACCATGGTGGGTGGGAACAGCACACGCAGTATGCTCACATTGGTCATGCTACCTTGACCCAACTCCTCTATCACACTTACCATACCATACTAGGTCTAGGAAGGCATCCATAAAGCAAGAAAGAACTGGAATTACATTAGAACTCAACGGAACTGACTCTCTGAAAAGCAGATCTCTATATTGAGACCATATGCTAGAAACAGTTCAAAATAAAATTAGGTTGACTCCTATAAAAGTACTAATATTTGACAGTTTTCAACCTAAGTGTTAACATATATGATTCAATCTTAGGAGGTGCTAACATATAAGTAAGCATCAAAGAAAATCATGATTCTTCTGAAAGGGAATAAAGGATTGACTGAAATGAAAACCAGTGCTTCGGAAGAACACTAAGATTACTACAGGACCAATATGTCTCATAGGGCACATCACTGTTTGTTTTCTCCTGTCAACACTAAGGATGGGAGAGCCGGAATACCAGTGGAGATGCCCTTTGTTTTAAGCTCACAACTGATTATACAAGTAACCCCAGGACCAAGAAATGGAGGGAAAGATCTTAGAGAGTAACCCATGTGAACCCTTGATTTTTCCTATGGGAGCTCCAGAGTGTAATGAAATGTAAACATCTTGTTTCTCATCTGTTAAAATGGTCGATCAAATTTGCTTTGATCCAACTTTATAAAAATTACTTCAGAAAGATTATAAGTTTCCTGAAAATTCCACAGGAAAAATTTTAATCTTGGACTTTTATAAGCAGCTACCGAGACATCATGAATATAAAGAACCTCTCACAAAAAGTCAGTACTGTATAATGAAACTGTATAAAAGTTGGTAATTAAGCATAATTGAAGGCTGCAGTGAACATATAGGCCTTTGTTCTTTTTAATTCTGGCACTGACTGGGAATTAAAGATAAGAGCTTAAGGCATATTTTAGTCAGAGTCCAGATGTATAAGCCCCAATGTTCTAAAAGTAATTTAAGTGAAATAAAAGAAGAGAATAGCCAAAAATATTCTAGATGCCTGCCAGGGAAAAACACCTATATTCTGAACATTTAACATATTTGATCGTATTTGGAATCACTTATTCATTGACCTTAAAAAAGGTTAAAACAGAAGATATTCTTATATCCAAGATCTGACTGAATTACTAAACTAAAGCATAGCAAAAAAACTAAAGCACAGCAGTACAAAAGCAATTCAAACATTCACACTAAAAAAGGTATAGACAGTTCACATCCCCACAGGATTCAGTTGTTGTATTTCTATATGGGAGTAAGAGGAGGCCACAGAATAAAGCAGATGTCATGGTACTAACCCATACATCTCTGGTCCAATAACTCACTGAACTAGCACTAGATGACATAGTTATAACGTATGCAATACTATTATAGTCTTCTGGGTTTCTTTTTTTGGGAGCCAGAAGTGGGGGGATAGAAGAATTCCTAACCACACACATATCTACCCTTTATTCACCAATGTTCCATAGGAATGTGGTGAAAAACAAGGTCAATCAGAGATGGAATGAATGAAAAGGGACTCGTAAAGGACAGGGGCCTCAGGCTGAGACTGGAAACAGAAAATATCTGTACTGGGAAGTAGGAGATGGGATGCTCTAGGAGTGCACACAGCGGGGGCTGGGAGAGAACCAAAGTATCAAGAAAGGAAGAAAATGGGTTATGGAGTTGAGAAAAGAATGTGTCTAACAAAATCAAATAGACAATTAAAAGCTGATTTGCAGGGTGGCTCTGCAGCAAGATTCAGGTGAAGGACACTGGAGCTGGAATGAGGGAAGGGTCCCGGCAGCAAGCCAGGGACGGGAGACAGCGCTCAGCAGTACCTGTTGCTATGATGATGCTAACCCACCCGCCCACACGCTCTCCCTGGGGCCTGAACTCCACACTGACGGATGCATAATTCCGAGAGCTCTAACTTCACCTGCTTCCTCTTAAGGACAGAGTCAAAGGTAACTGCCCCTTGACTCCAGGTTCTTTTCAGCCTGATTCCAACCCAGTTTCCCAGGCTCATCCTAACTCTTCCCATAATCCTTGAGTATTATATGATTTTTATTTTTAGAAGAGATTGGTGTCCATAATGTGTAGAAAGAAAGGGAAGAGCTACACAATGATGCAAAGGAAAGTTTTAGGAGAGGAAACAATCTTGCATAAGGGTTATTACGAGAGTTGCTGATAAAGGCATCTCATTTATTCACCGGCTTATTCTTGCAGTAAACATTTACTACTACAGTTACTACTGGGTTCCAAAATTCAGATGGTATTGGTGTTTAAAGATGATACAGCCTCTGCTGTCATGACCCTCAGATTTGGGGCTGATGGGCTGCGGATAAGGACAGAGAGCTAAAACACACATAAAGGCAAAAAAGAATTCTACTAGGTATAAGGCTCTGATGGAAAGACAGGTGGGTACTATTCCAGAGAATATCTGGGAGAGGTGTTATTTTAGGATGGATGGTCTGGAAAGACCTTTTTGCAGGGCTACATTTTAAATGTAATCTGGAGTTAGAGCCTCCCCAGCAGAACACAGTCAGGGGCCCTCTGTGAGGTGTGTGCGAGCCTGGCATGTTCACTTTCCATGTGCCTGGAGTGACCTTGGGCGTAGGGTTGGGGGAGAGTGGTATAAGGTGAAGAACTAAAGATCCACAGACTATGCATTGTTTAGGAAATGGTCACCAGTCAGAGTATAATACTCATGTTTTTTAAATGCCCAAGAATTAAATGCAGAGATGAATGCTCAACATGCTGGCTTAAAATTAAAAAATAAAGTTTAGAAAGAGTAGAAAACAATCTTACATTTCCGTACATTTCCATACAGTTCATATAACACTTAAAAATCTTCTGCTACCAATGTGAGAATTTCCTTTAAAGTAGTAAATATGGTATTTGATCAACATAACCATGATGCACCAAGAGCAGCACTCATTTCTGACCGAGCTAGAGAGGATGTCTGATATGAAAGGCAAGCAATTCCCACTTCTTTCCCAGCGGAGTACATACTAACTATGTCTGCTCAGCAAACTTGAGCAGCAAGCAGTCTTCAAAATAAATAATCTTGAGAAACAAGGAGCACCATTAGAAGTAGTATAAGGAAGTACAGTAAGTTTTCACAACATAGGGCAAGGACAATTTTTACGAAGTCCCATAATAGGACTTCACGCTACTAAACACACTGCCCCAAAACCAAACAGCTGAAGGCGTATGTGCTCACAAATACTGACTCTACTTTACAAAAACTCCCAATGCAAAACTTCCCTTGAATTATGGAAGCACTGATTTATGGGGGGTGGTTACAACATACTGCTTACATAAAATGGCAATCTGCCCTAAGGGAAAAAAATTATGAGACACGAAGTAACAGTAGTAAATAAAATGCGTACCATGAAGCCCACTATCTAGAGATGGACTATAATTCTGGCACTGAGCTTCCCAGCAGTAAACATAAAGAGGAAAACTCAATTATCTATGGGATTTGCTGGTACTTAAGACCAAAATGACAAGTTGTTTCAGAAAGGCACAACCTTTCCTGGAACCAAGACCAGAAATAAACTGGCCCCGAGTCTCACAAGGAAGATCAGACATATTTTCATGAGCAGCAACCTGAGAACTAACTTAATAATAAAAATAGGAGTTTATAAGGTTTTATAAGGTTCTTAAAACATCTTTAAATGTAAGTCATTACCACAAAAACTAAGACGTCCGTTTTATCGGAGGAAGAAAACAAAAGCAAGGCAGGGAAGGAGAGGGGCTCTCTAGCCACGCTGCTACCTAAAGGTTACCAGTGACAACAGGTCAGGAAGGGAACAGAAGGAACACGCATGCAGGCCTGTCAACAACAGGACAGAGGTGCGGAATCCAGACCCTCCACGGAGCTTCTGGATCCTCAGCCGAAGGAGGAGCAGGGCCGCCACAGCTTCGTGGACACTGTGGAGCCTGACAAAAAGGCACGAGCCTGAGAAGAGCGATTTCCATCCCCTTGGGGATGAGCCATGAGAATTATCTCTAACTAGGTCCAAATACCTCCCCAAAAAGTAAGTTGGAAACTTCAAACAACTATGACCTTCTAGACCACTGATGCCTTTGTTAACGGCCACCAGGAAAATTCATCAAGTCAAAGTGAGAAAATACCCATTTCAGTAAGAAACCATTTGGCATGAAGCAATCATAGAACATCTAAATTACCCATTTAATTGAGAAATACTTCCCAGACACTGACAAGATATCTTTCGTGGAAAATATATACTTATCTCTGTATGTACCTTAATAAACTGTCAGTTTAAGTCAGTAAAATATAAAAGGAAATTTTCTAAAAATAATAAATAACCTTGGGTTTAGATGAACTGATGTGACTTCTATCTATCTTTCCACATAGAAGTGATTCCTTAGCAGGGCTATATGTCTGTTCAATCCTACTTGTGCACAATAAAACCACGGTAAATGATCACAGGATACTAATTCTACACTGGATACTGTCTGCAGACAGAGAAATGGGAAAAGACAGAAGAAGGAGAGTTCTGAGCTCATGCAATACTAGAACATCAAAATATGACAACCTCCCACTCATTAAAGTAAGCGAGCCGAGATGGAAAGAAGACATGTTTTCCTCCATCTGGGCTCAAGAGAGTTATATCTGGTATAAATATATATTTTTTAAAGCAGAGAAGAACCCCTAAACACTTTATTTTTCCTAAATAAAGAAAGAAAGAAAAAAATCTGCCAGCCACTAGAGTAAGACAAGAAATGAGAGGGAGACCAATACACAGTGGGTGAATAACGGTGAGAGCGAGCCTGAGGCCAGCAGACAGAAATGACCTGAGAGGTTTTACAAAAACACTCCACAGAGATCACATGATGCTCATAAACACAGAGTAAAAGATCTCAATGCATCCATGAGAATACGCTACCCATTTCAGTGGTAGAACAGAAAACAGTGTTTACCCTACAGAAATTCACAAGGAATAAACACTGAGGAAGATGATGATCCTTTTTGTTTGGTTTTGTTTTTTAAGTAGGCTCCATTCCAGTGCCCAGAGTGGAGCCCAACCTGGGGCTTGAACTCAGGACCCTGAGATAAAGACCTGAGCTGAGAACGAGAGTTGGAGTCTTAACCCACTGACAACTTAGCCAAAGGAACTTATTTCTTTCAAATGGACAATCAAGTGGCAATAACAGGAGTTAATCTCATACTCCTCTGGTAGGGAAAAATTTGAAACTGTTTAAATAAATGTCATTCAGAGTTTTTATAAAACGTATTATTCTCTCATTTAAAAGTACCCTAAGTTTTGGGGGCACCTGGATGGCTCAGTAGATTAAGCTGCTGCCCTCAGCTCAGGTCAAGATCCCAGGGTCCTGGGATCAAGCCTGGCATCTGGCTTCCTGCTCAGCTCAGCAGGGAGTCTTTCCCCTCTCCCTCTGCTCCTCCCCCGTCATGCTCTCTCTGGCTCACTCTCTCTCAGATAAATAAAATCCTCAATAAATAAATAAAAGTAACCTAAGTTTCTAATAACCCAAACTACTGCACACGCACATCTATACGCTTTCTCTAGGAATGTCTGGGTTTGGGATACTTTCATGTTTCAAGGAAAAGGGTGATGTTTCCATCTAAACTGAAAAGAACAGTGATGCTTTCATATCTAACATATAAACACTTCTGAGAAAAGAGAGAAAGGAAAGGAGACAAGGATGACCCCAAAGTCCTACAGGATGTCCTGTGTGGTCCCAGAGGCTCAGAGCAAAGGAGAAGCAGGTATGAGAGCTGCCAGGACTTCTACTCACAGTTAGTCCTGGTGACATCTGGACATAGAAACACGTGGGGGGAAAGACTTGACTTATCAGTAAGACCAAAAGTGCCATGAAAAGGGAGATGGCTAACCACAAGTCCCAAGCATCTAGTAAAAGGGGATACAGCCAGCATCAATTAAAATCTGAAGGAGGCCTGGGGAAAACCCTCTCAACCTGAACAAAAGCACTGATCAGCCCTCCCCCAGGGCCTGAACACCCCATGTGGACAATAATGCCCTGGCTGAGCCTTATAACCTGAGTAGATGCCTCCAAAATTGCTTCACTGAAGAAATACTTGCATTCATTAATAACTTGAAAAAACAGGTACATTTCGGTGGATCATGAAATTATTTAGCTCTTAGACTCTCTGATGTATGGATCCAATTTAAAATCTCCACTGGTATATGTGGTTGGGGGCATAAGAGCCTTCCTGAGAGGCTGTCAGGGCAGCTAACTTCCACTGGCGCCTGGACACCACAAACTCAGATGCCCAGGGAGCCCCTTCCCCTCCTCCTATTTACAGTCGCTCAAAGCCCAGCTGACTTTGAAGCACTAAACCAGGCATGCCATCCCTTTCGATTATAACACGTGCCTGGCTTCCACATGAGATAAACTTATAATGGCTGTTTCAGTTGTAGTAATTGTGCATAGGCTCATTTTCTAGATTACTATTAGCGAACCCAAAGAGTCATAAAGATACTTTGGCTTACTATATTACAAACAGAATTACTTACCTAAAATAGGAAATACTTTAGAATGAACTTGCAAATTAATTGGAGTTTATTATTTTGGAATGTAAATCGAATGTGCCTATATTTAGTTCTTTATATTTAAGTGTACAAGACTTCAGAAATACAGTGGTGTGTTTACTACCTTAAAATAAGTTCATGCAAATTTAGGGACAAAAAGAAAAACTTGTTCTTACACAAGCCATCACTTCAGGTGTTCATGAAGTCAAAACATATATATTTGAAATTATCTAGCTTTCTGTTGCTAATGACAGTCATGCTGACAAAATTTACTGGTTCATCAAACTATAGTGCAAGTACATGAATTTACTTGTAATAAATTATCATTTTTGCATTTATCACTCAAAGCACAAGGCCTAAATACTTGCAAACAAAATGCATTATTAATTAAATTGTCACAGCCTATTTGGCTAACTTCTATTACTATTTGCTATAATATGCAATGCATAAGAGGGGAGAATCAAATTTAAAACATAAAAAAGTAAGCTGATTATTTTACCCGGGAAAAATTAAAATATAGCAAGCTTGCAAAATTATAGCCAAGGCATTAATGTTTTAAATAGGTAAGAAAAAAATGTTTAACTTAATTTAGAGAACAGTTATGCCCAAAGTGACGGTTCAACATGCTGATAAAGAGTTTCTTTGTTTCCTAAAATCATTAAAAGGCATCAATTCCCTTTCCAAGGCAGGGAGGAAGGTGGAATGGGAGCCCTTTGGCACTAACTATGCTAGACTTTGCTACTTGAATGCGACTCTCCCCAGCTCCATGGGTCTACTGGGAAAGGATGCTGCCACGGGGTCCAGACCTTCTGAGTATTTCTGTGCAGTGAGACAAGTGTCCTAAACGAGAAGTGTTCTGAAACCCAGAGGTCTTAATAGAAGCAACAATTCAATGGAAGATGTCCAGCTGAGAGGAACTTAACAGCCTGGACTACGAGGGAGTCAGGACCCAGGAGACAGGGTGTGCCTTCCCACTTGAGGTTCCTTTCCCAATTTTAGAACCAAAACCGTGTCAATGCCGGAGAAAAAGCTTACCACGCCTCAAAGGAAAGAAAGACATGTGATCTTTCTCTTGCCTCTGTGTAGCCTCCCTGAAGGTGTTGGGGGCTGAAATGAATGGAAACAAGCAAGTGTTCCTGGAGTATACAGAAAAGGTAATGGAAACCAAATAGTACATCTGGGATCTTCAATCTTCTATCATAATATACAGGAGGTGCCCACTGTATTTAAGTGCTTGGAGGATAAAAATATGTATATGGTGATGAAGTTTTCGTTATTATAAAGTGATATGAACACTTATTTAACCTTTATGAATTTCTAAATAAAAAGTAAAATGACACATCTGAGTTACAGTAGGGAGATATTTTCTT
The DNA here is from genome assembly GCF_002201575.2 of Neomonachus schauinslandi. Lineage (NCBI taxonomy): Eukaryota > Metazoa > Chordata > Mammalia > Carnivora > Phocidae > Neomonachus > Neomonachus schauinslandi. Next base: position 4,211,221 of record NC_058416.1, read on the forward strand.
TTTCCTAATCATCTGATCTAGACTGTTTTCATTCAAAATTCATTTGGGGAACAAAATCCCTAAGTAACTGTATGTAAAGATTCTCAGTGTGAGATAATCAGTAGAAGGAAGGACAATGGGATTAGAGTCTGAAAAATAACAATTCTAACATTCATTAATTATAAGACACTGAATAAATTATTGCATATTCCTGAATCTCAACCCTCAGATCTAAAAACCTGGAATAATAATGCACTGCTAATAATATCACAGAGTGATTAATTGAAATAATGCATGTAAAAGCAACAAAAACAGAGTACATACAAATGTTTTGTTTCCACTTCCTTATACACCCATGAAACATAACTGCGACAAGTCCCAAACCATAATGTAAGTAATATAAAATTTGTTGAATTTCAAGAATTATGCATTCAGGATATGCTCAACACATACAGTTTGGCTCAAATTAAATATAATGCCACAAAGAGAAGTACCAGAAATCAAAAGATAAAGAGTAGGCATATGTAACACTCAATATTTTGACACAGTAGTCATGCCCAAACTAAAACACTAAAGAAAACAATATGCCTTCAATACAAGTCAAGTCAAATTGCTTGTAAACACAGAAAATATTGGTAAGAGCATTTTAAATTTTTTAAAAAGGCAATTAAACATTTACAAATAAGGAAGAGGTCCTAGGAGGTCCTAGGCTGCAGACTCGTAGAACAAACTGCATCATTACTGACATCTTAAAAAAGTATTAAAAACCAAAAGTTTCTGGGAGTGTCTAGAGAGTTGCAGATACCATCACAGAGGATTGGGAGGAAATATACTATATCTTTGAAGGAAGGATAGAGGAATTTTCACTAGCTCTGAGTGAGCTATACATCTTAGAGATTCAAAAATTTTAGAAGTAGCCATACTCACTTGACAGCTGACATTGCTATATTTCTGCTCACCTAATATAATTAAGTCTATGTGATGAAGCTAATTATGATACAGTAGCAGGAAAAAAGAAAGCCTGGCAGTTGATGACATAATAATTGTAGTGTTATTTTCCATGACATGGCAACTAGAGTATTATTTGGGGGATGACACAAGATGTATTTCTTTTTTAGTATCAGCAATGTTAATTCTACAGTAAGAATTCAAAAATACTATTTTAAAACCTCAAAATAAAAATGCAGGAAAAAATAGATAAAGTTTACTTTTATATAATTATTTTAGTTCATTCAAACACATGTGCAGAGGTCAATCCCCTCCTAAATAAACTTTTCGACTGTTTCGGGGTTATTCCACAATTTCACAAATTCAAAGTCCCTCAAATCTTTTCAAATACTTTTAGATCCAAATTTCTAAAATTAAAATGACATTAAATTTTTGTGGGAGAATGGTATGAAATATCACATTCAACAACAGAGTACCACAAATGCAAAACATGATGAACTGACTTGATAAAAATTCTAGAAGTCATATCATTAAGCAAAGCCTAAAATGCAAATATAAACGTATTTGTTAAATTTTTTAAAATGAGCAAAAATTACCTTTCTTTTGGGGTGCCAACTCCATGTTTGCCTAGTAGATGCGTATTTAAGTGCTTCTTCATTACAAAAGCAACCCTAAAGAAAGAAATAACAGTAATTAAAGAACTAAAACATGACTCTCTGCTAAAAATATGTCCACAAAGTACTTAAAAACAGGCAATTATATACAGATGTAATATGAAAATGCACATTAGAGCGGCATTCCTGGTAAACAAGAAGCTTGCCTACAGATCAAACGTACTGTGATACCTGAAAACCGGAAGAAATAACTGTATTTAAACTAACTGGTTCATTTTCTTACTCGAGTGTGCGAACAGGAGCAGAAATGGTGACTGTACCTCAGTCATTGCCTTCCCTGTCTTAAGAGAGACAAAGCGATGCCTCGACATAATCTTCACTGCCCCCTAGTTGATCCCATACTTCAATCAGGGAAGGAGTTTGAGAAAATGTCATTTTATGAAATATTTAAGGAACTATATAAGAGAAAATAAATAGCTCCATGAAGCTTCCTTGAAAACATGGTAATACTTTGAAAAGGGGTTTTTAAAAATGGTATGTGTTTACTGTGTCTGTGGCACATGCAAAAAAAAAAATGTACTTAAGTGCCAAGAAGATATCAATAACTAAAACAAACAAAAAGTATTACCTGACACGCTATCTTATTTTAGACACAAATCAGCTTACTTAATTCAATTTTGAGGACATAAATATGAAATGGACAGGAATCAGAAGCCAGTCCATGGAACACCAGTCTCCTTCTGACCACAGTACAACATCAATTTAATTACATAGTATGATTATTTAAACAATTTAGGTCTCATTCAGAAGCATCAGACTAAAGTGGTTCTCTTGATAAGAGAAAAAAAATTTAATGTTATAACTTTCAGTGTAAAAGGGCTTGCAAACATTTTTGTTAATTATGTATTACAGCTGTCCTTCATAAAGTTAATCGCCAATAGCTGAAAGGCAACAGAATCTATTTGCATATGTACATGAAAGGCATGACATATGCAAAAATATGATTTTAATTAGCATTCTATGATATGAAGGGCTACAAATCAAATTGGCATGTTATAAGATTCTTAACATTAAACACTGAATTCATCTGGACATGTATGCACAAATGGGCAACGTAAGGCTGTAAAGTATTATGGCCTTATGGAAGAGACATGCCAAACGCTACGACTGAAACAATTTCTAAAAAGGTGAATGCCTCTTTTTTCTTTTGTTTTTTTCATGTCTGGTCTATTTTGGTTCTTTTCCTATAATATTAGGGAACCTCAGTTTCGAGGCTAAAGTAATATATTTGTATTTTTTAAATGACTGTGACTTCATTATTCAAATAATGTATTTGTATGCGCTGAAAATGGCATCATTCATTCTTTTTTATATATTAGGTAATAACTACAGACAATACACGCTTGACAGTATAAATAACTGAGCACACTATCAATCATTAAAATGGAAAAATAATGATTACGTGTAAAGAATCAAACTGTGATGATATTAAAGGCTTAGCAAAAAAACAGTACAAGATATTCTATATTTGTTTCTGCTTGATTTGGACAAAATAACATTTTTCATTTCCTTAAAAGAAGAACGCAGTAATAACAGTCCATTTAAGTCATAACTTCCCTACTGTCCTCTATTTTCTTATAATTAAAAAAACATAAAGCTAATAGCAAAGTGCAAAGGTTAAGAACCCAAAGTTGCAAAGCACAGCTTATTTACACGACCAAGTATAATTTAAGAGATGTGGGCTTAGAACCACAGTGCAGTTCCTAAAAGAAAAAACTTCTATTAATTAAAATGTGTAAGCTTTAAGAATTGAAACAAAAAATAATACACTGCACAGGGGAACAAACTAAAGTACACAGAGAGGGAAAGCTTCTACCTAATATAATCCTTAAATTACCTGCTGACTGTCTATAGACTATTGGGAGGAATAACAATTTTTTATTATTATGGGGAAAATTTATAATACTAAAATACACCTCAATTATACTTAAATGCAAAATGTTCATTCATCTAAAATCTGACTTAAAGTAAGTATAAAGGCTATAAATTTGGTCTACATAAGTACAAGTAGCATCAAAGTCTCAATGTCATGCTCAATTAAAAGCATGACTAAAATCATCTTACCAGCCTATCTGAACATAATATTGCCAGCAATTAGTGATTACTGAATGTAGTCTACCTCTCACTGCCATCATCTTAGTATTGCTTTAATATTTTTAACATAATAATTGCTTTGGAAATTTTATAATCTATAAATCACCAGAAATAAGACAAAAATAGTCCCAAATTTGACAAGCTATACAATCGAAACGCCTTGCTCCTGATGAATATTTATGCCTGTGTACATTCATTGCGTTTCTTCACATTTACTGGCCACTCACTATGTGTGTCACTAACGAGTAAAATCAGACAGAGCTGCGCCTTCATGGAGCGTTCACTCTATAACGTGCAGCGTCTCAGCAGGATGAAGCAGCACCAAGCCTGCCCCGGCCCTGCAAGGACACCGCTGGTCACATCGGCACGCACCAAGACCAGCACCTGGACACACTGCAGAGCACAGTGACAAAACCAGAGTGCCTGCCTCAGAAAACGTGAAAACTAGTGAGGGAAACAGGTAAGAACAAAAAGTAAAACATGCAGCATCTTAAATCATGTGATAAGTAATAGGAGAAAAAAAAAAAAAAAAAACGAGACAAAACAAGAAGCAATCTGAAGTGTCAGGACAGAATCAAAATTTTACACCGGACGGCTCTGGAACACGGTCTGTGCGTGAAGGGGGCAGGGGCCTGGGCCGGGGACGGCGCAGGGGACGGAGCAGGCCACAGAAGGCAGGGCAGCCAGGACAGCTGGGGGTGAGCCCGTGAGCGGGGCCTGCTCTCAGAGGCAGAGGTGGTGGAAGGTTAGGGAGGACAGGGCAGGGCGGGGAGGGAGTGTTGGTGTGAGCAACAACCTCAGGGGCTGGTCCCCCGGTGAGCCCAGGCACTGCAGGCCCAGGGTCTGACTCCCTGCCGTGCGGCTCACAGCAGCCAGAGGGACTGGACTGGGGCGGGGGGGACGACTCTGAGGTACCCAACAAGAGGCCAACCTCTGGTCTTGCTGTCAAGGGGGCGAGAACCATGCTACAACATACTCTCTGAGGCTCTCCATCTGCAAATGCCTGACAATCTGAAGGAACACCTTGAAATCATAAAAACTAGTGTTTTTAAATATGATTGATTTCCAAGTATCTATAATTGCCTAAAATAGCGTCACTTAAAATTGTTTTTGGTGTCAAAAGAGCAGACTAATAACATTTACATCCTAGCTATAGATTTCTACTTTTCAGGACAAACCTTTCATATTTTAACTTCTAATTTTAAACTAATTTCTCCTACATGATCTATCGATCTAATCAGAATCTCCTCCTTTAGTCCCTTAGGTTTTATCACTGCAGAATTATTTCCACTTGAGAGTCATGAGAGATTATCTGACGGATCTCCCTAAGTAAATAAGAGACAGTGCCGCGATTACAGGGAAGGAGAAGTGGAAAGCAACAGAAACCAAGAACCACGGCACACCAGCATTCCCTAACGCACACATTCAAGTCAGGCGTTCAGTGCAGGGGCCAAAAGTCAGGTTTGCACAGGTGGTTTCTCCGGAACTCGAGCAAAGAGCAGTATGTTTCTTGAGTTTTTGCTATGTCGTGATTTCTGTGGCCCTCATCTCTCTAAGAAGGGCAAATGTTCCTCAAAGACCGGCCTGTAGGATAGAATATCCAGCTACTTGCAAATGTCTGATGATCAGGTCAGTGTAGGCTATACGGGTCACAGGAGAGAGAACTTCAGGTGCTTGTAAGCAGTTACAAGCCAAACACGACAACACGGTAAGTTAACAAGAATCTGTAAGACACGGTAATTCAGGACTATGAGGCGAGCACATGTACTTACTCGTTAGGTCTCACTGAGGGATCCAGAGCCCCCCACCCAGTTCTCCCCCTGGCCCCCTCCACACCCGCGCCACACTTCCCAAACTGCTTGTAGGAACACGGGCTTCACCCACAGGAACGCTGAGTGAGCCCAACAGTAACAGAACTGACAGTTTTCAGTCACTGCTGAAGCAGCAGAAAACTTAAAACGCAAACCCCACAAGCTCAGACACCTGGCATCAGAGCCCAGGGCGGCGGACCCGACAAACGCTGGCGAGTGAGCTCCGCATGCTGAGGTGAGCAGAGCACGGCTGCCTTGCTCGCAGTAGCCCCCAGGCAAGCACAGCGAGCGGGGGGCAGGCGGTGGAAAGGTGGCCATGGCCCCGTGGCCCGCTACGCCTGGACTAACTTTGAGAACGCTGAGTACCTCCTCCGAGTTGCGAGCCCCTGGGTGGAAAGGGCAGGGAAACAGTGCTTCAAGGGAATTTTATAAGAACTGAAGAAACAGGGGCACCTGGGTGGCTCAGTCGTTAAGCGTCTGCCTTCGGCTCAGGTCATGATCCCAGGGTCCTGGGATCGAGCCCCGCATCGGGCTCCCTGCTCGGCGGGAAGCCTGCTTCTCCCTCCCCCACTCCCCTTGTTTGTGTTCCCTCTCTCCCTGTGTCTCTCTCTGTCAAATAAAAAAAAAAAAAAAAAAAACTGAAGAAATACTGGAAACAACACAGCACGAGGAGAGGTAAGGACAGATGAATGAATAATAGCTAACATTCATCACGCTACTGATACACAGATGTGATTCTCTATGCACGTGTATGTGTGTGAATATACATGTAAATGTACATGTCATGCCGGGGATCTAGTTACAGCCAGGAAAAAAAAGTTTAAGGATGTCAACTACAAAAGCCTCTGCTCCACTGGACCAGTTAACACCTTAATCAACACACATAACAGCTTTAAGAAGATTTCAGTTGATGTACATAAGATGACCTCAAAGCTCAAGATGCAGAGATCTGGGCGCCTGGGTGGCTCAAGTTGGTTAAGCAACTGGCTTCGGCTCAGGTCGTGATCCTGGAGTCCCGGGATCGAGTCCCGCATCGGGCTCCCTGCTCAGCAGGGAGTCTGCTTCTCCCTCTCCCGCTCCCCCCGCTTGTGCTCTTTCTCTCTCTCACTCTCTCTCTCAAATAAATAAAATCTTAAAAAAAAAGATGCAGAGATCTGACAAGTCCACCACCTCAAACAAAAACACCTACCTACCTGAAAGCCAGCAGCCTAAGATGTAAGCAAGCACTCACGCTGACTCATTTACATTGTATTTCTATCTATTTATATCAATCTCCAAGAAGGGCAGGGGGAGGAGGGCGGCAGAAACAAAGCACTCTAAAACTAAATGCAGCAGCAAGCAAGCAAAGAAATAATGAATGGTCACACACTTCCAAATGGCCACAAACCCAAGGCCTGGTTTGTTCCTCCTTTACAGTGTGATTTTGAGCCGTAAGTCTGGATTAAAAACAATAATTTTAACTAACTAGGGGGAAAAAGAAAGGCTTGAATGAGTAAAAATTCTAAACTTTAGTATGTCTTTAAAGGAAACTCCTATTTGGTATTTTCCAAGCATTTATACACATATTCTAAATGCTAGAGCCCCCTAAGAAAGGAAACCTACACGTACTACCGCATCCCTGCACCCCTTGCTCTTTCTCTAGGACTTCACTGGCGTTCTGAGTCTCCAGGGCCCACCACGGACCCCCCAATCCTGTCCCCTCTCTCTGCACTGCACCCCTCACAAAAGGCCCTCACTTTCCTAAAAGGTGAACAACTCAGGTTTCCTATCAATCCTTGCAGGTGCCACCAAAGATGCAGCAGACACTACAGAGGACCACCTCACAGGCAGTGTCCAGCTTTAACCCCTCACAGCACTGCCACTAAGACATGACTCTGGACCTAAAGTGCTTGCTGTCAATCGCCGGCCTAGCACGAATTCATCGTGTAAGCTCAGATGTGTTATTTAACGAAGTGCCTTTGGTTTCCTCGTGTATCAAATGGGGTGGTAGTAACTGTTCCTACCTAATAAGGGTGCGATGAGGATAACATGATTATTGTTTGCACAGTACAGAGCGTAGTGACTCACACATTCTTAACATTATATAAATCTTTACCACTTTTAGCTCTTACCCACCCTAGGCTCAAAGGTTCAAGACATAAACACCACCCCCAACATTTTACCTCTGGAATCGGGCACCAAGTTAGCAGGAAGGGGAGCTGCCTGCCACACTATCAGTCTGCTTAGGAACGCCACGTTCATAAGAACTACAGCACAATTCAAAGGGATTCGATTCAAACACTAATTAAAAGGTTCACGTTTTAATACTGTCAGTAAGCACTGGGGACCCAAAAGCAAACAGCACTCAGGCCTAAGCAAAGAACAGACAGGAGAGCAGTGAACAACGATCAAGAGCGTTAGGGGCCATCACCAAGATGGCAAGCAGAGGCCGCAGACAGCAGGAGCCTCTCCAAGGTTCCAGGGAGGCCTGGGAGCAGAACGGTTAAACTGGTTAATGGCTGCAGATTCCAGGCCCATGAAACAGGACATGCAGTGGGGAGTGAAATAACACAGAAAGGTCAAGAAAGACTGCTAGAGAATTAGGTACAAGTCTGAGATAACAAAGGAAAAAAACAGCAGAGTTCTAAATCATGAAGGGTCTTACAAGTCATGCCAGAAACTTTACATTTTATCCAGATTCTCAATATTTGCCAAATACCCTATAGATGACTGCTCTGCAGGATGTTAATAGGGATATTACCAAAAGGGGAGGGATGGAGGGCAGGGCTGAAGTCAGACTGGGGCAACACATTGGGTTAGAAGAATGAGAGCCCACAGGCTTCCCAGTGGGAAGCAGTTCCTGAGCACCCGAGTCCCAAGAGAGGGAGGGGAGATGTGCACAGTTCTCTCTCTCAACTTCATGGACCACTAAATATTTGTCACAAAAACCAATGTCCATCTCTTAGACCTGCATCTTCGGGACACATATAGAAAGTGCTGCTCTGGAGTCTGGGGGACGCTGAAACGGAGACAGGAACGTGCCCAGGCGTACACTTTCTAAGGCACTGGCTCCGCCGCCTAACTCCACCACTGACAGTGTGGGTGATCCTGCTCCTCTCTTTCTGAATCACACTGATCCGCTCCTTCCCGATGTGTAGTGTGGGGATAATAATACCTCAGAAAGTTGTAAAAACGAGGTAACAAAGACGCATTATTTAGCACTGGGCCCATCCCACAGCTATCATTCAGCGGCCGGGAACTAGCACATACGGAACACCAAGCAACGGACCAGGGCCTTGGTGGACTAAGAGGAACGAAACGCAGTCTCCATATTCACAGGGTTTAAAACGCAGGTGGTGGAGGGGCGCCTGGGTGGCTCAGTCGGTTAAGCGTCTGCCTTCGGCTCAGGTCATGATTCCAGGATCCTGGGATCGAGCCCCACATCAGGCTCCTTGCTCCTTGCTCCTTGTAAGGAGCCTGCTTCTCCCTCTGCCTGTCGCTCCCCTTGCTTGTGCTCTCTCTCTCTCTGATAAGTAAAATCATTTAAAAAAAAAAAAAAAAAAAAACGAAGGGGGTGGAAACAGATATCTAAAGAGGCCATGTCCGCATGATCAGGAAGAAACAAGACATATATTATTTTAAAACAGGGCTGATGGTACACTAAAACTTCTCAGTTTTAGTGTACCAATTCCCATGTACAAATGGGAATTGGAAAAGGTCCCCCCTTGCTCTAAAATCAACAGTAGTGATCAACCAAAGTCATCTAATTCGCAGTGAGCATATAATCGGTGTAAGCTAAGCAACTTAATTTTCATCACTGTACATATTTATAAGCAACATTCTATGAACACAGTAAACCCTGTACAGCTGACAAAAAAGTATACACAGGATATTAAATAATGATTCTCCAAAGAACGATCACAGTCCATTTCCCCACACAGGTTCTGGATATACAACAATATATTATCAATAACGTGATTTGACATTTGGAGCAAATGTCACTTGTCATTAAAAATATATATGGAAATTTTTGCCATTTTGCTTAATATGTCTTTTTTATGATTAATAAGGTATGACCATTCTGAAAGTGACTGTAAATGAAGACTACTTTTATACTATAGTTTTACATGTTAATTTCAGTTTTTAATGGGACAGTATAAAAGATAGATGACTTATAGATTTTCATATTGCCGTAAGTGTGTATTTCTCCTAATGATTCCACATCATAGGAGCAATGGCCCCTTAAAGACGTCCACATCCTAATCTCCAATATCTGTTAGGATACAAAGCAAAGGGGAATAAAGGTGGCAAATGGAATTAAGGTTGCTAATCAGCTGACTTCTGCATCGGAAAATTATCCTGGATCAATGTAAACACAAGTGTCCTTAAAAGTGGAAGAGGGGGCGCCTGGGTGGCTCAGTTGGTTAAGCGACTGCCTTCAGCTCAGGTCATGATCCTGGAGTCCCTGGATCGAGTCCCGCATCGGGCTCCCTGCTCGGCAGGGAGTCTGCTTCTCCCTCTCCCACTCCCCGTTTGTGTTCCCTCTCTCGCTGTGTCTTTCTCTGTCAAATAAATAAATAAAATCTTTAAAAAAAAAAAAAAAAGTGGAAGAGGAAGACAGAAGAAAGGAGTTGGAGAAGGAGATGTAACTATGAAAGCAGGGCCAGAGAGAGGCTATGTTGCTGGCTCTGCTGCTGGCCCTGAACATGGACGAAATGGGCCATTAGCCAAGGAATGCAGGTGGATTCTATTAGCTGACACTCAACCATCTTCTTCCCGAACAACCTTCTCCCAATGGCTTGAGTGTTCATAAATGAACCTTACCTATCTCGATTATTATGAGGGTTGCAAAATGATAATGTTCTAATTCTATCATTCCTCCTACACTTATCAGAATGACATTCTTCTACAAAGAACTTCACCACTTACCCGTCTGTCTCATGCTCTCTCCCTTGTTCCCTTTCAAGAATTTTAAATGGACTCTTGGATTTTCATGTCTATGTCATGTTTTATAATCAATTAGCATAATTATGCCTTATAATTCTCAAACTGTCCCCAAATTGGCCAACAGAGACCCTTTAAAGCTGTCTACTATGTCCTTTTGACATCATTCCTCAGTGTTTGAGCATTTCCTTATCTTCCAGCAGAAGATGTTCTAAGCTCACCAGGCCCCTTCCCTGCTGCAGAGCTGGGAATCAGCCCTAGTTTCTTACAGGAAGGAGTGGTATTTACATAGCAAGATGCAGCTGCTAACTATGATGGCTGCTACTGGGATATCACTGAATCAAAGCCCTTTCGGGGCACAAAGCTAGGAAATAAATGAATAAACACACAAACTAATAAATATGGTGTGCATATTTCCTGGTGACGAGGGAAGGAAACATACACAGAGGATCGCAACTCTTGGTAATGAGTATTCATTACAATAATTGATTTTATCTATCCATTATGCTGTAATACTATATAATAGGTTTCCAAGTGGCATACAAATATGTTTTTGTATTAAAAAACCACATTTTATATATAAAAGCAAAGTTTCCTATTCAAACAATTCTTTTTGTGCATCCTCAAAGCACACATGTACTGTTCACTACTACCTTCTTAAGTCTCTAACAGCATACTCCTTTGCACAGGTTCTAAACCATCCCTGAACACTCCCTGCTTCTCACTACCGTCAACTCTTCTTCCTCTTACCTTCAAAGGGTGACCTTTTCATTCTTATTTCAAAGCTGTAATTCATTTCCTGGGTGTCATGCATAACCTCTTTGTGGATGACTCTAAAATACGTATCTGCACCCATGGCCTTTCCTGGGGCATTTTTTCTTCTCTGAGCTGACAACACCTTAAAACATGTCTGACCCTCAGTCATGATCTTCCCTCACAATGGTGTCTCCAAACTTCCCTAATTCTAACAACTGTACCACCTTCCCAATTCAATAATCGCATCCTCAGGTTCATAAATCATCAGCTGTTTCTTCACAAATGTTCCCTATCAAGACATTGCATACTTCTCTTCCACTAGTATAATTACACTAGAGCAAACCATTTTATCGGAATGCTAGGGCGTCAAGGCGCTCTCCATTACAATTCACCCCATATACCACCATCACATAATCTTCCCATAAATAGGTTCATACTGCACCTCAGCTCATAAACATCTTATGATTCCTTACTGAACTGAATAAAGCACCAAGCCTTAAACAAGCAAATATTTGTTTTCAATAGTCATCTGAACCAGTTACCCCGATTTCTGGAATATACCCTAGAGAAAACATCTGAAAAAAAGGCAAAAAAGCTGCACTCCAACTAAAAAATAAAAATATCCTAAATGCTCAGGAGTAATGGCATGATTATATGAGAATATTATGCATCAATAAAAAGTACAGAAAATTTCTCAAGGCATATTAGATTTAAAAAGACAAAAACATTACTTACAATGTAACCCCGTCCTCTGACATATAAACATACAAGCACATACGTAAAGCAAATACAAGTCAAAATCACTTAACATGAGACGTACTTTTAGATTACTTATATTCTTTGCTTTTCTACAACTGGTAAAATTTTTAAAAGTAAAAACTAGCATGCTGCTTTACACTTTACACAGCACACGTGTGTCTCCTCAACGCACTCAGCTATGACTGAACGAGGAGCAGCACATCCACCGCTGGCCTGACCTGAACTAGGAGGGCCTGGGACTCCAAGAACGGAGGCACCTGCGACTTTTACAAGAAAATGTAAAAATTTTTTTACAAAGAAGCTGAAGATGCAAATGTAAGAGTCACATGTCCTGACCTTGCTACAGAGCTCTTTCCGCCATCGTGCCCCTCCTGCCTCATGAAAGAGTCCACCTCATGGGAGACAAGAAAACAGAAAAAGGGAATGCTACAGAAACCAAAGTATTCACAATTAAAATCAACAGTGTATTAAATGCCAATCTAAATGAATAGGACTCTTGACAAACTAATGAGTGAAAAATCAAGTAGCTGATGTAGGACAGAGGTTTTAGTTCTTGTTTTTTTTAATTCACTGTGATTCAGAAACTACTCATAATATTTAAAAAGAAAAAGTTTATCCTATGATGAAGATACAAACTAAAAATTAATGACCTGTAAAACAGGTCAGATAAAAATAAATACAATGTGGGGTGCCTGGGTGGCTCAGTGGGTTAAGCATCTGCCTTCGGCTCAGGTTATGATCCCAGGGTCCTGGGATGGAGCCCTGCATCGGGCTCCCTACTCAGTGGGGAGCCTGCTTCTTTCTCTCCCTCTCCCCCTGCTTGTGTTCTCTCTCTCACTGTTTCTCTCTGTCAAATAAATAAATAAATATTTTAAAAAATTAAAAAAAAATAAAAAACATTGTCAGAGTAGATCAAAAACAAAACCTAACTATATGTTGTCTACAAGAAACCCACTTTAAATATAAAGATACATACAGATTAAAAGTAAATGGATGGGGGCGCCTGGGTGGCTCAGTTGGTTAAGCATCTGCCTTTGGCTCAGGTCATGATCCCAGGGTCCTGGGATGGAGCCCTGCATCAGGCTCCCTGCTCAGTGGGGAGCCTGCTTCTTTCTCTCCTTCTGCCCCTCCCCCTGCTTGTGCTCTCTCTCTCTCTCTCTCTCTCTCTCTCTGTCAAATAAATAAATAAAATCTTTTAAATAAATAAATACAATGCAATTGGTTAACAAGAATCATTATGCTTAGAAATAAACATAAAGATGCTGAGCATTATTAAAAACAATGGCCAGTGGGGATAGAGTGCATCGGCTTTATTATGAACAAAATCAAGATAAAAGAGATATTTTACTTTCAAAGCGTCAGAAAGCAAGATCATGCTATGGTTGTTGTTAAAATGTAAAATACGCTGCACAAAATAAAACAACAAATAAATGAAGTCATACAACTTTATTCACATAACATATGAAATGACTTGTGTTATATATCTTCCTAAACATATTTGTAAACAGGTTCCTATTTATATTGTTTTAAACATGACTTCACAGAGGAATATTTTCCATCCACTTCTCTAGCCTATTTATTAGCACATTACCTTAGATGAACACAGAAAAAAATCCTGAAGTTTCTCAAAGGAATTTAACTCCGTCCAAAACTTTATGTGGCAAATAGAGAAAAAAATTTACAATTATATGAGATTTGTTTACTCCAAAATTCAGATGTTAATGGGTGTTAAATAACACTTGAAAATTTCTCAAACTTTTTTACCAAATCATTCATTTCTAGGCCAAACCAATTATGTCCTTCATGGTTTCTCAAGTATCTTACCATAGCAAATGCCCTTTTGGTTATAATCATCACACAGAACCCAAAACGTCCACATTTGAAATGTACCCTTGTAATTGTACATAAATCAACTTCCTTCAAAAACAAATTATCGACATGCCCCAATTTAAAATTACTGAGAATCCTTTAATACTCAAAAATTATAATGATTGGGGCGCCTAGGTGGCGCAGCCATTTAAGGCTGTGGGATCCAGCCCCGAGTCTGGTTCCACGCTCAGTGTGGAGTCTGCTTCAGATTTTTTCTCCCTCTCCCTCCCACCCCTCCCCACTCACACTCTCTCTTTCTTAAATAAATGAAAATCTTTAAAAAAAATTATAATTATCTTCCTGAAGAAACAAAATTTACAAAATTTTTATTTATTCACAAAAACCAAAAACTCTAAGTGTCACACGTCTCCTGAAAGTAAGCATTCTGTGTGCAAAAAAGCAGCAGTGAGCTCTTAGATATAATACAACCCTAGCTACAGCAATCAGAAATACTCCTCCAAGAAACTGCAAGGTAGCCCCCCCCACAAACTCACACATGTGCACACATGGCCTTTCCTACATTCTACAAGGGAGGAAGGGGAGACATCCAGGGAGTCAGCACTCCTCCTTCTCAAGGGTTAATTGCACTGTCATTTAATAAGGGGTCCTATAAGAATATAACTATTACTATTGTCAGAATTATAAATATTACACATTTCCAAAGACCTTAATTATAGACTTCCCAATATTAACCACATTCTCTTTTTTTAATAAATTTTTAAAGATTTTACTTATTTATTTGTCAGGGAGAGAAAGCAAGAGTGAGCACAAGCAGGTGGAGCAGCAGAGGGAGAAGCAGGCTCCCCAGCTGAGCAAGGAGCCTGATGCAGAACTTGATCCAAGGACCCGGAGATCATGACCTGAGCTGAAGGCAGACACTTAAGGCACTGAGCCACCCAGGCATCCCAGCCACATTCTTAATAGTAATAAAAGCCATCACCTATTAGGGTGTTTTTGTTTTATTTGTAGGGAGGGAAATTACCAAGCTCTGTTCTGAGTGCTTTATATATATACAACTTATTTAACCTAACTGTTTAACAACCCATCTGACAGATGAAAACCTGAGGTGCGTGTACTGTAAGTCGACTCCCCTAAGACTGCACCACCAGTGAATGGCAGTCAGCATTGGACCCAGGCTGTCTGATCAGAGCCCACGCACTGCACCTGGGCACTGAATCGCGTGCTTCTCTCTGTCTTATAAATTATAATTCATATATTAGTCCTTTTTCATGTGCCTGCTGCATTATTTTTTTCCTAAAAAGTCAGTTGCCAAAATAAGTAAGGAAATCAAAAATGAACTGTATTTTATTTCCAAGTTTATGAAACAACATAGGGAGTATCATAGAAAAAAAATGCTGAAATTGAGAGTTAAAACCCTGGGTCTAATCTAGGCTCTGCAATGAAGAGTGACGTGAGCCCTGGCTCAGTTAATAACAGTGATAGGCAGGACCAAATGACATTACCCACATTTACATTATTTAAAAGACTACAATGAATTTAGTAAACAACTGTATTACTGATAAGCTATAGAATGAGGATTGCCATAACCAATGAAATGATAACTAGAAGGGAATCAAAACAAACAATGTTAGATGGGTTCAGGATGGTTATAGGGAGGGAGGGAAGGAAGGAGGCTGAGACAAGATGACACTGATCACAAGCCACACTTACTGAAAACTTTCCCAAATATTTTAACACAGAACCCTTTGTCTGGAGCTACAGCAACTCTTCTGAAGGTGGAAAAAAAAAACAGTAACCCTCTGTTACGGTTAGGTATTATCGTACGAATGGGAAGTGTTAATATGGTCAACAGAAATTAAAGTACATACAGCACACTGGGGGGAAGCACAGAGCAAGGCGTGGGCTGCACAGGTCCTGGGGCTAAGTCCAGCCGTGGCCTGACATAGGCGGGCCCCATGTCAGCCCTGGTGCTGAAGACTCTGTGGCAGGAGTATGGCCAGGGCTGGCAGGAATGCTGGGAGCCCAGGGAGCCCTCGGCAACTGTCTGTTGACTTTAGGGCAATGCTAAAAATCAGGATTCCTCCCCAGAACAGGAGGAAGAGGACAACCCAGCACATGCACTAGGCCTTGCCCTGGTTAACAAGACTCTGACTCCCAGCCCCATCTTCCCAGGATATGAAGACACTCCTCACAGGGCTGTACGGGCATTAAAAATTACACACTAACATAATTTACCATTTTGTTGACAAAAACAGCGGTAACTGTTTACCTGGATTTTTCAGATACAGAGTATCACCAACCTCAATTTCCAAATAAGAAAATTGGGGTATAATGGAATTAAACCTAGCAATGGTTAGAGGAAAACCTATCTATATATGGTATATAGAGAAGCCTATACTCAAGTGTCTAGATATTGCAAGAAACGCAGTAAAGTCTCAATAAATGATTGCTATTAATAAATTAAGAGTCTCTTCCTACCCAAGCATATAATTCTGGTATTGTCCTTATTGATTAAATGTGCAGAAGCTAAAATACATGAGTATGTTTATGTCAAGGAATAAAACACCAATCAATAAATCCCCCAAAAAAGGATTTCCACTTTTATGTGTAATTTGTCTTCAAATTTCTTCCACGACATTTTATGTAAAACTGTAACACAATAACATGAAATGCAGTGGACGTCAGTGGCAGACTGGAGACCAGCCCCTCGTTTCAATCGTGTCTGCAAGGGATGAACGGCCAAGCCCACGGGAACCAAAAGACAGCTGACTCAAAGCTCCATCTGAGATCTCCTATTTCCTAAGACATACTCTTTGGTAATTTCCAGTAGAGAACTTGCCAGTATATAGTGCTGAGCTATCCAACACCATTATTTCCAAGACTTAGTAAAGGCACTTCTGATTTCATGGTAATTTGGGGGGTAGAGGGGTGCTTTTTAATTTATTGCTTTAAAAATATTATTTGGTAAACAAGAATATTGAACTTGAATTTGTGTGAAAATTAATTGAAACTGTCCATGCACATTCAATATGAATACAGAAACCAACACATACTGGGCTATTTATAAGTAAGAGCCCAAAGCTGAGATTTTAAAATGATACAATCTACTTTTGAACTAATTTGGCATGAACACACCATTATGAGATAGATACGTACAGACAAGGGGTAATCTGTATCTTGTATCAAGGTTTACATATAGTTAAGATAAATATCTTTTGTGGAACACAATTATGCAAAAAATTAGACCACAATAGAAGGCATTTAATAATAAAATTTTATAGAACAGAATTTAATCTTTATTTAATGATTCAGCAGGCATATCAAAAACATGCAGTGCTTCAGGGAGATAATCATCATCATCAATTATGACTGCATTGGGGAGATACAGAAGTGTCAATTAATAAGAGTTCTGGCTGAATTACTTCCCTATCACAATTTATAATAAACTGAATGAACCAACTGAACTAAGAAAACACTCAAGAAATTTTTATAATAATAATAAAGTCAGGATTATTTTCTTTCCCTTTTTAAATTCCGTTATCACCTAAAATAAGATGTGTCAGCAAAGTTATTTAAGTTATAGACAGCAAAGAGGAATGCGAATTAGAATGAATATCCCAACAACAAAAACAGGTTGTCTATCCTATTCAGGAAACAGGTGAGCATGTTGTTGGCCGTAGACTGGATTGTGTAGCACGTCAGGCAGAAGCAGCGCATTCTTTCTGTCTTTGGTTAGAAATTAAATGCAAATGAAGACGATGTGTACAAGTGCAAGGCTGGCAAGGGGAACAATGCCAAACCACATTCCCCAGAATGCCATTCCTGGGATGTACCCAGTTAGGAAAGGCCAAAAGAGAGATTCTGGTGTGATATATGGAAGTCAGAGGTGAAGAAATGCTCAAACGTATTGTAATCTAGTGCCTGGATCATCTGTCATAAAGCAACAGCAAACACTACTCTACGAGACCTGGCGGTCCTCCATCAGCTTCTCTGACTGTTGGACCAACTGGGTAAGTTTGAGCAATTGAGGAAGAGAGCAGCTTTTGCATAAACCCATGCTTCTCTTCAATATCAGACACTATGAAAACACTGATGGGATTCAGTCTATCCTCATCAGCCCCAGTTCATGTTCATGGGTTCCCTTACTCAATACTCCCTACTTGGCATCCTTCTTACTTCCCAACTTCCTGCCCTATAGATAGATTTCAAGTTCCAACAACAAATGCAATGAAACACCTTAGAGAGACTGGTTGAAACCGATCCCACGGTTGTGTAGGATGAAAGTCCTGTAACAAATCACTTAACTTTGTTCATACAACCACGTACACACATATGTACATACATGGAAACATACACACAGATATGTATATGTGTGTGTGTACATATATATCACTGGTTCTAAATGGCTGATTGATTCAGAGTTTACAAAATGGAGTGGCAGGGATTGACACTTCCCACCTGAAACCACAAAAAAAATCAACAACGTATATGAAATAATAAATTTTAAGACATGGAACATCAGGCAAAGAAAGTGATCTCAGAGAGACAGTTCTCAGACAGAGCAAGGTGGGGAAATGCAGCTGGAGAGGAGCAGACCTATGATGAGCAACTCATCACATGAATAGAGACAAAATGAGATGACATGAAGACAAGGTAGCTGGAATTCACAGGAGAGAATAACAGAGAGGAGAGACCTACATACACAGTAAAAAAAACAAGATCAGCACAGGGAGTGTAGGGAGTATGTAGTTAATTATTGATCAACTGGCATGTCTGAAGAAACTTCACAATGGTGTCATCAAGAATAGACAGAAAACATTAGAAGAAACAGTGGTCATCAGCGCTCATACAGGGCCAGCCTTGAGAACCTGATGACTCATGCATGGGGCATACGAAAAGGCCCACCTCAGCAACAGAGAGTAATTAGCCATAGACTAAGCACTCTCCCAATTCTGCTCAAAAGTGATGCATAAATCCAAAAAAAAAGTGATGCATAAAATATCAAACTTTTTCCAAATGAATTAACTACATTCCAGAACAAAGCTCAAGAATATTTACTAACATACAAAATAAATAGTAGCAACAATATAAAATTTACAATGTCCAGGAAAAAATGAAGAATTGCCAGTCTTATAAGAAGTAGGAAAATAGGATCAATAATAAGGACAAAACTTAATCAACTAAAACCAACACAGAACAGACAAGATATTAAAATTAGCACACAAGGATATCAAAATACTCACTATGATACATGCCAAATGAGCAAAAAGGTGTAGAAAGATGGAAGACATAAAAAAGATCCAAAGCAAACATTTAGAGATAAAAACCAGACTAGAAGAGATAAATTCAGATAAATTTAGATGAAATCAATGATAAATTTGACACACAAAATAGTAAGCCTGAAAAAATAAAAATTAAAAAAATTAAAATAATAGTACAGAAAGAAAATTTGTAAAACTGAAAACAGAATTAGTTGTCAATTTCAAGTATCATAACTGAATGCCCAAAATGCAGTGTAGAAGGAGAAGAATAACTGAAAAATGGGCAAAAATTTCCAAAATTTGAGGAAAATTATAAACCCACAGACACAAAAAGCTCAGTAAACTATAATTAAAGCAAATATAAAGAAAACCAATGAAGAAAAAAATCTTAAATGTAGACAGAAAAAAAAGAGACACATGTCCACAGGACTAAAAATAAGAATGATGGCAGATTTATAGACAAAATACAAGTGAGGAACAAAGACCAAAAGAAATGGTAATTATCTTCACCTTATACCTTTCACTATTTATAAAAATTATCTCAAAATGGATTGCAGGCCTAAACTTAAAACCTAAGACTGTAACTCTTCTAGAAGAAAACATAAGAGAAAATCTTTGTGATCTTGAGCTAGACAAAGACTTCTTGGGTACTACAAAAAAGGACCCATAAATGAACAAGTAATATAAATTTAACAATATCAACATATAAAAAATTCTCCTCTAAAGAAAATAAAGCCACAGAGTAGCAGAAAATACCTGCATAACATATTTGATAAAGGACTTACAGTTAGAAAATATAAAAAAGGGCGCCTGGGTGGCTCAGATGGTTAAGCGTCTGCCTTCGGCTCAGGTCATGATCCCAGGGTCCTGGGATCGAGTCCCGCATCGGGCTCCCTGCTCCTTGGGAGCCTGCTTCTCCCTCTGCCTCTCTCTCTCTCTCTCTGTCTCTCATGAAGTAAAAAAAAAAAAAAAAAAAAAAAAAAACTCCAACCTAAAAATGAGGAGGAAAAAAATTTAAAGGGTAAAAGATTTCAATAGTTTCTTCACCAAAGAAAAAATGTAGATGACAAAAAAGCTCACTAGAAGATGCTCCACATCATCAAAGAAATGCAAATTAGAACCAAAATGAGATACCTCCACTTAAAGGAATGGCTAAAATTAACAAATTGACAATACCAAATGTTGGGCAAGTACGTACAACAACAGGAACTGTAAATCACTCCTGATGAGAATAAAAACTGGTCCTATACTCTGGACAACATACACCTATAATAACCTCAAGCCATTCCAGTCATAGGCATTTACCCAAGAGAAATCAAAGGCTTTTCCATACAAAAACTTGTATATAAATGGTCCTAACAGCATAATTTTAAACATCCAGAAACTGGACATAAATCAGATGTCTATCAAAAGGGAAATGGATAAATACCTAGATAAAGAAAAATGTAATTCTACTCAGCAACAGAAAGAGATTAACCATCAATACATAAAGCAACACTGAAGAAATATGAAAACAGCTCTGCTAATGAAGGGACTGGAAAACAGAGATGAAAAACTACCATTCCATTCACACAGAGTTGTAGAAAATGCAAGCTGAGCAACAGTGGCAGGAAGCCCACTGCAGGCTGCTAGGGGTGGAAGGGAGGGGCAAGAATTAAGGGTTACAAAGGAAAACAGGAAACTTTTCAGCAGTAATGGAAATGTCCATTAACTTCTTTGAGGTGCTAGTTTCATGGAAATATACACATGTTTATCTTTCCAAAACTTATCAAATTGTACATTTTAAATGTCTTAAATCTTTTGTCCTTTAGGTCAAATTAAAGATGACATTTTAAAAGAAGTGAATTTCATAAGGTATATTCATGAACAACTCAGGAAACATTAGCATTTCAGCTATTATGTACTCCTTTGGGATTAAGAACCATATTTTTTACTGTTAGTCCCTTCTCCTTCCCCCTTTCATTGCCTTTATGGTTCTCTGACTTGGAAAAACTTGGGAGTTTTTGAGTCACAGAGAACAAGGCAACAACAGGTGTGGCGTGCAAGAACCATCATTGCTAGCTCACTTACACCTGAGATGCTGCCAGGACGCACAGCAAACATCCCACTGCAGGAACAACGGAGAGAACCTCAGCAATCACTAAGAAAAGCCTGAGGTTTAGGAACTGCAGCAAAAACTTAAAAAAAAAAAAAAAAAATACACTGTAAGCAAGCAGCTTCTATGGTACTTCAGGAACAAGAACTGTCTCCTATTATAATAAAGGAGAATAATTCAAAATAAAGAGAAGAAATTTGAAGTTTGGCAAAGAAGGTATATACAACAAAAGAATACAGACAGAACGATTTGATGAAAACATGGTTTTTGGATTTCTTATTTTATTTAGTATCATTTATACACTGGTGTATGATTTGTATACAGCATGATTTGTAAAGGTATATATCTGCAAATGTATGATGTGCAAATAGTTTAAAAATAACACAATTAACAAGAATGTAGTAAGTTCAAGAAATGAATGTGAATTTCATAAAATCTTAAAATCACAATCATGAAAAGCACTCAGCTGCTTCCTGAAGTTACAAATAATATCAGTGGCAACCAGCCTGAACAGTAGATGATGGGAAAGTGTAAGATGTAAGTTTATAGGCTTGATATGTTACAGTCTACATTACATTAAAGGGGGAGAACATGTATTCGTGGGGGACATAAAACATGTCAATACTGGGGCGCCTGGGTGGCTCAGTCGCTAAGTGTCTGCCTTCAGCTCAGGTCATGATCCCAGGACCCTGGGATCGAGCCCGGCATCGGGCTCCCTGCTCCGCGGGAAGCCTGCTTCTCCCTCTCCCTCTCCCCCTGCTTGTGTCCCCTCTCTTGCTGTGTCTCTGTCAAATAAATAAATAAAATCTTTAAAAAAAAAAAAAACATGTCAATACTATTAGCAAGCTCTCCCATTTAAGCACTACTCAAAAACTTCTTTATACAATGTAAATTTTATATCTTGTAATATCAAAACAATCAATTAATAATTTCCAAGAAAATCCTATGTACAAAAAACTGCTAAAGGGTATTGGAAAAGGCCAAAATAAGCTAAATACTCATGATCTAAATGAAGGAAAAAATATATAAACACTTCACACAAGTAAAAAAAAAAGATTTTTTTCAAGTTCTAAAGAAATAGCACAAAATGTAAATGTTTTTATCACCCCATTGAACCTAACAACTTTACAGTAAATAATTTATAATGCCTGGTAATTATATTAATAATGCCCCAATATTAAATTAAGTTGATATATAATATAACCTATTAAAATACAAAAATTGAAAACGTCAACATACTACTCTAATAAATGTCAACTAAAATAAAGAGAAAATAATTTAAGGGGCGCCTGGGTCGCTCAGTTGGTTAAGCGTCTGCCTTCGGCTCAGGTCATGATCTCGGGGTCCTGGGATCGAGCCATGTGTCGGACTTCCTGCTGGGCAGGGAACCTGCTTCTCCCTCTGCGCCTCCCCCAGCTCATGCACACATACTCGGTCTCTCTCGAATAAATAAATAAAATCTTTTTAAAAAGACAGAGAGAGAGAAAATCATTTAAAATAATTCCTATTTCAATAGAAATAATTGGGTAGTAATGTACTGAAAGGCCTCATGAAGTTTTCAGAAGCTTCCATCTACACATACAATCACCATGTGATTTGACGGGCTGGGTGGATGCCAGGGAAAGACCTGAGAAGGTGCTACTACATCTCAACTCTGGCTAACCTGAAAGAAACCTTTGCATAAGCACGAAGTGTAAGTTAAGGTCAGAGCTAATAATTAGCTGCTGGTGCACTGAAAACATTCCACAATGGAAGAGAGCCCCTTGACAAACGCTGGGAGAATTATTGATAAAAGACATTTAAGGAAACCTCTGTCTGACCATCAAGGTTACTCAGCAATCACTTCAGTGGCCATACATGACAAAGAGTACATATGTTAAGAATTAGTTTAGCAGAGTCACAGAACAATCAGCAAAAAAAAATAAACAAAACCCTGAGGAGGGGGGATCTGATTTCTAGAGTGGTCCCATTACATCATTTAAAATGTCTAGTTACCAACCAACACATACACAAACATTGAGACATGCGAAGTAACAGAAAAATATTGCCTACACAAAGAGAAAAACACAGTCAACAAAAAATATTTCTAAGAAATCCCAGATGATGGAGTTACTAAACAAAGAGTTAATCAACTA
Source organism: Neomonachus schauinslandi (assembly GCF_002201575.2). Taxonomy (NCBI): domain Eukaryota; kingdom Metazoa; phylum Chordata; class Mammalia; order Carnivora; family Phocidae; genus Neomonachus; species Neomonachus schauinslandi. Next base: position 4,234,486 of record NC_058416.1, read on the forward strand.
ATATAAATATATACAATGAAAGGGGGGACTGGGTGGCTCAGTTGGTTAAACATCCAACTCCTCATTTCAGCTCAGGTCATGATCTCAGTGTCATGAGATCAAACCCCACAGCAGGCTCTGCACCCAACATGGAGTCTGCTTCAGATTCCCGCCCCCCCCCACTCATGCTCTCTCTCTCTCCCCCACTCTCAAATAATAAATAAATCTTAAAATATATATATATATATATTATATATAATGAAAAAAAGTAAAATATATGTACAAACTAAAGGGAAGAGGATTATGACTCATCAAAAACATAGTATCAAAAAAGAGAGGAATATTAAATATATTATATATATAAATTATACAGTTAAAAAAAATAAAGTAACTGAATGAAAGATTCACTATAGGGGCTCAACAGCAGATATGAAATAGAGAAGATCACAATCAGTGAACATGGAGAAGGTGAACAGAAAGAAGAGGAGGAAGAGAAGGAGGAACAGAAGAAGAAGGAAGAGGGGGAAGGGAGGAGGAAGGAAGACGAAAAGCCTCCAAGAACCACAGGGCACCATCAAGTGTACCAAAATATTCATGGTGCGATTGCTAAAAGAAAGAGCAAGAAAGGAACAGGAAAAAAATTCAAGGAATAAATGGCTAGAAACTTTACCAATTACCAGTCTGCACATCCAAGAACCTCAACAAACACCAAGTAGGATTAATTCAAAGAGACCCATACCTAGATACAACAGAGCCAAACTGTCAAAAGCCAAACAGAAGGAAAGAATCCAGAAAACAGTAACAGAAAGGCTATTCTTCCAGTTCAAGGTATGCTCAGTAAGAAATACCAACAGACTTCACATCAGAAACTATGCAATTCAGAAGGCAGTGGGATAACATATTCAAAGTACAGGAAAAACAATAAATGTCAACAAAGAATTCTATATCAGCAAAAACATTTAATAAAAAAAGAAGAAAATAAAGACATATCCAGATTAACAAAAGCAAAAAAATTCACCATTAGCAGAACTGTACCACAATACTAAAGGTACTCCCTCAGGCTGAAATTAAAGAACAGTAGACAAAAATTCAATTCCATATGAAGAAATGAGGAGCACTGGTAAAGATAACTACAAAGATAAATAAGACAGTATACATATATCTTCTGTTTGTAATTCTTTTTTTCTCTTTAAGACAACTGCATAAAGCAATAATTTTAAATCTGTACTTATGAACACACAAGTATAAAAATGTAATTTGTATGAAAATAACAACACAAAGTAGGGAGAAGGAAACGAAGCTGTATAGCAGCAAAGCATTAGTACAGTATTAAAATTAAGTCTGTAGTCATCAAAACTAGAGCATTACAAGTTGAAAAAATTTTTTTTAAGATTTTATTTATTTGACAGAGAGAGACACAGCGAGAGAGGGAACACAAGCAGGGGGAGTGGGAGAGGGAGAAGCAGGCTTCCCGCTGAGCAGGGAGCCCGATGCGGGGCTCGATCCCAGGACCCTGGGATCATGACCTGAGCCGAAGGCAGATGCTAATGACAGCCACCCAGGAGCCCCATAAGTTGAAATATTGTCATCCCCAGGATAATAATTACATATGTAATATATATACTACATAATAATATAATTAATTATAACATGAGGTAATTAATACAGTCACAGTTAACATATATATGTGCTTATGTGTAAATACAATAAGTATGTACACATTCATATGTATTACATGTATGTATGAACTAAAAAAGCGATTTTAAAAAGTAAACAAAATATGTAACACATAAAGTAAAGCAGTAATGGTGAAACAGAAGAACAAAAATGAAATAAGGACATGTAGAAATCAAACGGCACAATGGCAGATATAAGTTATATCGTACAGGTAATCACATGATATGAGTGGGCTATGCACCAATCAAAAGGCAGAGACTGAGAAAATGCATTTTCAAAACATGGTCCAGCTATAGCCTCTCAAAACAGACAAACATTAAGTTCAAAGATTCAAATGTGCTGAAAGCAGGACAGAGAAAATACGCCATGCGCTCATTCACCTCAAGAGCTTGCAATGACTACACTACTCGTCAGACAGAATGAAATCTAACACACAGATTGTTACAAGAGGTCAGAAAAGGGTGTTTTATGCTACAAAGGTTGATCCATCAGCAAGATAGGATTCTTTTTTTTTTAATTAATTAATTTATTTATTTGAGACAGAGAGAATGAGAGACAGCATGAGAGGGAGGAGGGTCAGAGGGAGAAGCAGACTCCCTGCCGAGCAGGGAGCCCGATGCGGGACTCGATCCCGGGACTCCAGGATCATGACCTGAGCCGAAGGCAGTCGCTTAACCGACTGAGCCACCCAGGCGATAGGATTCTTATAAACATATATGTCCCTAACTACAGAGCCCCAAACTACATCAAGTGAAAACTGACAGAATTGAAGGCAAAGAAGAAAAATTCAAAAATATGAGTTGAGGACATTACATACATTTTCAATAATGAAAACAACTAGGTAGAGGATAAAAATAGGAAAGAGAAAATTCCAAAAAAAATTTTAATTAACCAGAACTAACAAATACCCGTACAACATGTCACATAAAAACAGTCTCAAGTGTAGACGGAATACTCTCCAGGAGTGGCCATATGTTAGGACATAAAACAAGGTTCAATACATTTGCCAGGAGCGAAATCAAACATAGAATACTTCTATTTCCTTTAACCATATGTAACGAAACTAGAAATCTATAAAAAAAGGAAATCTGGGAAATTAATAAATATGTGGAAATTAAATAACATACTCTTATGAAAATAATGAATCCTTAGAATAAATAACAAAATAAACTTGAAAACACTTTGAGATGAATGGAAACAAAAATAGAACATACCAAAAATTATGGGAACCAGCTAAGGCAGTAGGGAGAGAAAAATTTATAGCTGTAAACATCTGTATTTAAAAAGAAGAAAGTCTCAAATCAACAATCTAACTATTCATCTTAAGAAACTAAAAAAAGAGCAAACAAAACCAACCCAATACAAGCAGATGGAAGAAAATAAAAACGAGAGCATAAATAATGAAATAGAAAAATAGCCAAAAATCAACAAAATCAAAAGTTAGTTCTTTGAAAAGATCATCAAAACTGATAATCTATTAGTTTCAACAATCAAGGGGGGAAGGGAGAGAAAGGTTCAAATGATTAGGTTAGGAATGGAAAGGGGGACATTACTATTGATCTTACAGAGGGAAAGGGAATAAAAAGAAATACCATGAACAACTGTGTGCCATCAAATTGGACGCACTAGCTGAAATGGACAAACACCTAGAAAGAACAGACAAGTGACACTGGGAAGAAGAAATTAAGTAATGTGAATAGACCCATTATAAGTAAAGGAACTGAATTACTTACCAAAAAATTTTGAACAAGGAAAGCTCATGTTTGGATGGCTTCACCAGTGAATTCTACCAAACATTTAAAAAGAATTAAGACCAATCCTTTACAACTCCTCCAAAAAATAGAAAAGGAATTTACTCAAACACCACCCAACAGAATCTGTGAGGCCAGTATGACCCTGATACAAAAACAAGATGAAGACATAATCCTTTATGAACATGGAAGAATTACTTTCAACAAAATACTAACAAACTGAAAACCAGCAACGTGTGGGAATTAAGTATGCTTACCAAAAGGGATTTATCAAAGAATGCAAGTTTGGCTAAACATACAGAAATCAATAAATATAATATATGCTATTAATAGAATAAATAACAAAACCACATGACCCCAGGGCTGGGATATCTGGCTATGCCGGAAACAAGAAAATGCTCAGAGAATGACAGAGACACATGGAAAGAACCCAGAAGACAACACCAACAGCTTGGTTCTGCTGACCAGTATGGAACAATGTGAGCACTATGTTAGGTACAGAAATGATTCCTACTTCAAGGAAAAAAAAAAAAAAAATCCATGTGTGTACAGGGACACAAACAAAAACAAACATAAATTTAAAAACTTCTTCCAACAAATGTAGGAGCAATACACATATTACAAAATAACATGAAAGTACTCTTCAAAGGTTGTCTTTCTTCTCTCAAACATAGATTTGACTACATATTAATAAAATTTTACTTGATGAATTTTGGCCTCTGTTTTGCTTCAGAAAATTGCAAAACAGAGGTGACAATTTCATACTCAAGTAATTTGTAGAGATGGCAATAAGAGGCCTTATTCTAGTTCCTTATTTTCATACTAATTTAGTTTTCTTTCCCTACAGTACTTAAGGAAAAAAGAGTGGTTTTTATTATTTGGACTTTTAATCCCCAAATAAGTACTAAGACTTGGGCTTACTGTGGTCGACCTTCAACCACAACAATACGCTGAAATGTTCTTGGAGCCACTTATGATTACAACTTCACTACGCTTGACTTTTAAGTGAAAATTAATCCTAAAAGAATAGTTCTACAACATGCAGGAGAGCACCTCAAACAATACATCTGTGAAACCATCCGGACATCCCAGCTTCATTTTTTCTATTTCTCTCCCTGCAGTTGGACATTCTTCCCGGGGTATGGCAAGGATAGCAGGACGTCCACCAGGAAGGTATTGCAGTTAGTTTTTGTCATCATTTACAAAGTAAACACCCCTTAATACTAACAACGTAGACCTTGAGCAAAGATGGCACTGTTATCTTAAAAATTCGAGCAGATTCCTGGAATGACACAGGGCATAGTCAACAAGGATCGCTAAAGTAGTGCTTTCTGGTTGAGAAGCAGAGAGGGAAGTGTAGGGAGGTAAGATCAGGGAAGGGAAACTGAGGTAAGGGACAGCCAGACAGCCCTGAGAGGCAGGAGAGACGTGCATGCGTGGAGCCCGGATATGCTTATGGCGATGTATAATATTCTGCGAAGTAAAATTGACTGAGATGGAAGCTATTCTGCATGGTACAGTGGCGATGGCTAGCAAATGAGAGTTCTGTGGGCTGCCTGCTAGTCCCCTGCCTCATCTGCCACCCCTAATGACAGGAGCCACCTGCTGTTTTACTGTCACAGCTGGAGCGAGTTCACACGCCTCGGTGCTGAGCTCTGCCCATGAGCACCAAGCTCTCTCCTCGCCTCATTACTTTGATGAACTTTTTATGGTCAGCACCTACGAAGACCTCATCTAGGACTCTGCAACACAGGCCGGCTTCAGGGAGCACTTGCAGTTACACGAGCTGATAATACACGGTGACACCCGAGCCGTCTGTGTCCCTCAGCTCGTGCCGGAGCGATTGGACAGTACTTTGACGCTACAGGCCCACAACAGGTAAAAGCGCCAGGAAATTCTCACGCTTCACAATGTCTTTACTCCTCAGTGCAATGTAAAGATCACAACATACTGCCATAAGGAAGGTTTCTAATGGTACATATGTTATTATAGAAAACCTAATGTACTGCTTATGATTACTGCCATGAAATTAAAATCTTTTCATTTTCTATAGATTGAAAGCCATAGGGACAAATTTTGTTCTTTTGCCTTTAAAGTAAAAAGGGACAAAAACTGAAATGGCATCATTCCAATTTTAGTATATGTGCTGCCGAAGCGAGCACCTGAAATGGCATCAAAACCTTCTTTGTATTGATATGAACTATTTTAAGCAAAAAAAAAAAAAAAAAAATCATTAGCTGTTTTTAATGTTTTTTAATAAACAAAATAAAATAATGATACATCAGCTGATTTCGCACTACATCTGCCATGTATAATTTTGATGGTAAGGAGGATATGTTCAAATAACGATGTCTTAAATAGCAAAAGACTTTACAAGCTTTTTCTGATAATCGCTGGCCAAACACACACAGAAATCACCAAAGAGTTGACTGTTTATAGAGGGGAGAACTTTGAGATGATTTTAAAATTTTTAGCAACATTAAAAAAAGTGACCAACTCTCAAAATTTACTGTGTGAAAATTATTGAAAATCATCTCTGTAATTTATAAACACTGACTCATGTCTCACAGTAACAGTTTAACCTAGAAAAAGAAACTCTTTACAGCACTTAAATATTTCAACATATCCCCATGTACACACACATGCACACTGGTAATATTTTGAAAATATTCAAACATCACCAAGTAAGATTTAATTTTCTAGTGCCTAAAAACCAAATATGTATTTCTTCAGTGGCATCCCTGCTGGCAAACTTGACAAACTGCGCAATGTTAGCAGCCATTAAGTATCACTTAAACTTATTTAAAATTCTCCCTACAAATATATGTGTGTATATAAATAGAGAAGTGATTTCTTTTAGGTTACTTTCTCCTCAAAGCAGATATGTATTCTACTTTTCTCAGTCCCACTATGAAATCCCCATTCATTGTTAATATTCAAAATACTGATATTTTACTTAAAAGATAAGATAGCGTGAATTTAACTAATAATCCAAAGCATGAACATTGTTCTGAACTTTGGGTCGCCAAATAAGTACTAAACTCGGCGCTTGTTATGTACCCTGTATTGCCAAATAGTAACAAAGGTGCTGATTTCCACTATGTAAGTTAACAAGCCAGATGTTTTTACATAGAAAACAAAACTTTCTTAGAAACATTTTTGAACAGCTTACCTAAATACATAAAATTTTTAAAAGTTATTAGTAAAAAAGAACATGTCATTAATTTAACAAATTGGCAAAAACTAATCTCCATATCATTTCACTTTTAAGTCAACCAGGTAATTTTTTAAAATAAGGATAATCAAAAAATTACCATCAGAAGAGATGCTTCCATTTTAAGTGCATTTACAACTGATTATGATTTCGATGACATAATACACACATGCCAGGTATATAAGGCAGAATCATTTGTTTTTAATTCTATTAAGCCTAGATACTTTTCTTCAGCAATCTAATAAAATGCCAAACTTACAGTTTGTGGAACCTTACTTTAAAAATAAAACAGTACTCACTGGTTGTACTTTAATGACATTTAACCTATTATCAGTCAAGTAAATATGAAAAAATAATTTACCCAATTTCACACGCTCCTTTTTTCAGGCAAATAGTCTTCGGATATTCTTTGAACTGATTCTGTGTAAAGAATACTATGAAATTCCCTTAAGTAAATGTGTGGATGCTAGGTGCCTTTAATGAAATCATGGTGGTGGTTTCTGTTTCAGTGGGTGAGTATTCAATTGCTAATGCTGTCTCTCTATGCAAAAAGAAGTAAAAAAAAGAATCAACTATATTACTAAGTGAATGAAAAGAAACTTTAGAAATGGATGCGAGCAAGAAATAGGTCATATACTTCAGTTGCAGTGATACACCAACTTATAAACACACACAGGAAAACCTAGGCTGCTTACATAAGATAGAGTTAGCAAAACTCCAGCCATCTACTAAGCAGGATCCCGAGCAAAGAGACTGAGCTAGGAGGCGTGGTATCATCCAAGGTGACAGTACCACCGACTGGTGTCCTGAACCAGAAAAAACTGACACCCATCTACTCTAAATGCTTACTTATACATAACTGATATTCCTCAAAACTCGCTGTTTTGGGGTTTTTTTCCAAAGGAACTGATGGAGAAAGTGTGTTGAAGTAACTATTACAAAAACAAGTTCTATTACTAAAAACAGTCAAGAAGAAGAATACAGTTTTAAGCAAAGCAGAAAGTCTGTGAGCCACAATATCAAATAATTATGTTTGCAAAGAATACCAGAATAGGAAAGATGTTATATTTTATTTTTTTAAAGATTTTATTTATTTGACAGAGAGATACACAGAGAGATGATATATTTTAATAGCACTTAAATCTTACAGTGTTTCCTATATCCTGTATTACATCTGATGCTGACGATTATCCTGTGAGATCAACAGTAATTTTTTTTACTGGCTAAGAAGAAATTAGCAATTTTGAGTTCCTTCTGTCCAAATGAGACAAATTTCCATATAATAGTTTATTTTCCATAATGCCATTAAAATAACTTATAAGTATCCAAAAAGACATAATTAGTCATATAATCCTAGACAAGTTTTTTTCATTCACTTCCTAGGTGTCTATTTATGATTCTCCAAAGGTGTTACAGACTGAATATTTGTGTTCCCCCAAAATTCACACGTTGAAATCTAACCTTCATGGTATTAGGACCTGCGGTGATTGGGAGGTAACTGGGTCATGAGGGTGTAGCCCTCATGAATGGGATCAGTGCCCTTATAAAACAAAATAATCCAGCCCATAGAACTGCCTCAACCCTTATGCCAGAAGAATAAGAAGAAAACAGCTGTCTATGATCCAGGAAGTAGGCTTTCACCAGACACCAAATCTGCATGTGCTTGGACCTTGGATTCCTGACTCCCGCACTGTGAGAAATCACTCTGTTTATAAGCCACCAGGCTCTGCTAGTCTCTTACAGCAGCCCAGACACATTAAGGCAACAAAGTAACCAATTATCATGTTGCCTTTTTAAACCTGATCTTAAAAAGTGTTTTCTTTACATAGTATTTTAAATTGAGCAAAGAACATATGTAAGTAAGGTAAGTATGGAAAATAATATCTGTGTGCTCCTCCCTAATCTCATCTCACTGCCTACTCTCTGAAGAATAAATATATGCTTGATTTTAGTTATACAACATATGTCCATATCCTTATATAATCTAATATTACATAGAAATATTACATATTATCTCATTGTAATGTAACAATATATTTTATAATATTATAAAATAATATAATAAACACTATATTGCTTAGTGTGGCTTATTTTTTAACTTTTCAAAAATGGGGTCATATCATGGTAATAAATAGGTATTTGGGTTGTTTCCATTTTTCCTGATTCCTGGACACAATTTTTGTTTTTTAAATAATATCTACTGCAGCAAAAACTTCTATGTTAAATCTGTCAACTTCCAAATGCTCTGGTTGTGTTCATATTCTCATTTTCTCTCCTATAAAAACCTATAAGTCTACAAATAAGAATAGTAAATATGTTCCCATTACTCAAAATTTAAAAGCATTCAAGAACAACAGGCAACATATCTATAACCAGTGAAATTTATTTGAAGTGTTAGTAAATAATATTATCTAAAAATTCATTTGAACCTTTAGGAAGAAATAACTTCTTCCCTCTCCAGAGACAGTACTGAACGTCCAGCGAGACAGGATGACTGTAGTCCACACAGCCGTGTGCTGTCCGGCCCAACAGCGGTCTCCACGCTTGGGAGAATGGAGCTCCACCACTGTTCTGCTTGGCATCCATAGGCAGCAGCCTGCCACAGCACACAGAAGATGACCACATGCTAGAAGGCAGAACAGCTGAGGATATTTGCCCAGGAAACTTAGATAAAAGGACTGTAACAGCAAGTGAAGCAGTAATGTATATTAAAACACCAGCAACACCAGTAGAGTAGAGTAAAAAAAAAAAAAAAAAAAAAAAATCAATTCTACATACTATACTTTTCCTCAAAATTCTACTTGAGTCCAAAATCTGAAATTAAAAAGGCAGTACCTCTTCAATAAACAAATCCCGCCAGTCTTTATGACTCCCACATCTGCTTTCAAAAGCAGAGAAACCTAGTATTTAAACTTCCAATGCCATAACCTTAAGACAATAATAATAATGCAATTATATGTGGGGCGCCTGGGTGGCTCAGTCGTTAAGCGTCTGCCTTCGGCTCAGGTCATGGTCCCAGGGCCCTGGGATTGAGCCCCGCATCGGGCTCTCTGCTCAGCGGCAAGCCTGCTTCTCCCTCTCCCACTCCCCCTGCTTGTGTTCCCTCTTTCGCTGTGTCTCTGTCAAATAAATAAATAAAATCTTAAAAAATAAATAAATAAATAATGCAATTATATGATGGCATCTGTAGATATAATACCTTAGGTAGAGTATATTCTTACTAGTTACCTATTATAACTATGGGGATTCAGAACACAACTTTTGTTTCAATTTTTAGATTAAAATGAGTAGATACAAAGTAAAACTGGAATTCCCTCAAAAGACAAAATTTAACCCTCATATTCATTTGGTACTCTATGATAAGAAAATCAACATTTTCCAATCACTCAAGAAGTAAAAAGCACAGGAATAACTTGAATGTACATTCTGAAATTAGGAAAGTCATACTCACATAAATACAGACTTCAATACTTCTACAAATAGTCATCATAATTCCTATTGCTATATTTCTATGAAAGAAATAGTATATTTTCTTCTATGCAACGTACTCATAAAAATGTACACACATAGATATTTTTTGAATTATAAATAAGCATAGCTAGCTTTAGTGAAAGAGAAACCGTGCCAATCATAAACCCATTTTCTCATGACAGACTGATTTTATTAGAAGGACCTTGATTTAAACCTATTATTCAGACCAAAAAAGAAGAGTTAGAAAGCTACAATAAAGAATATATCAATATCCAGTGTTTTAGTTAAAGAGAACTAAAGAGAAACATTTTAGAACTATTTGGAAAATATGATTGTTTTCAATTTCAGGTCATATATAAGTATAGACAAAATAATTTAATAACTATATATACAACTAAAAATTCACCATGATTATTGCTGTGCAGTAAGATTATGCTAGTATTTTTGCTTAAGATTTTCTTTAATTTCCAAATATTCTCTTAGTGTCTTAATTCAATAATCTGAAAAACATAATAAATATGGGCAAGTACATTTTTCTGGATATCCCATCCAACCACTCTCATGCTATTTAAAAAGAAAAGCATCGAAATGAGCTACACAATTCATCGTATTGATGATGGAGGTGGAGATCTAGTGAGTCCATAGGAGTCTTCGACTCTCCCAAAGAATAGCTGGTGCTGGACCCTGGGTCAGGCGAAAGGCCGGGAGCTGATCCACCATCCACCCCCACGCTCACATCTAGCACATGCCACTAAACCAGGCTGGTGCTGGAAATACAAAGATGAATCAAAATACCTGAAGCCCTGAAATTCCCAGCTTCAGGGGGGAAGTCAGCACAGAACAACTGGGGGATCACTTCCCTAAGTAGGTGACAGATAGACAGAAGACTGTTAGAGAAATAATGAGTTCATTAATAAATTCTCAGTGTTAATCTATTGCCTGAAGGTCAAGGAAATCAGTGTTTCCAGCCAGAGGTTAAACACTGAACTCAGTACTATAAAATAACTGAAGAGCCAAAATTGGAACCAACTAATCAAAGTGCCCCATGACAATAGTAAATGCCTGGGGTAGTGCATTATGATAATTTAGTGTATAGTATTTACTTGATTCTGATTCTGAGTATTGATTTTGAGATACACAATTGATTTACTAACATCCTTCCCAAAGGTGAAAAAAATATCAAATTAAGGCCCCAATTAACTTTAAACACATCGATATTTCAAAAATGTTAAATATGAAAAAACATGTATCTTATAAGCAGGAAGCAGGTAATAAATCATAAGATACCTATTCCTTTAGAGGCAACAGACACAATATATAAATATCTAAAAAAGCAAAATGTTCCAGATAAAGGCAGAAGTAGTGTAGTAAAATTTCTTTCACAACATTTTAGATTGCAAGAGTTTATTTCCTTTAAAAATACCTGTATGAATACCAATTAGGGAACTTCACAGATCTTAAAACAGTGACAACTCATTAGGATTTTATCACTACCTATCCTAAAAGGGAATATTATATACTTCAAATAAACCTTACAATGGTCCTTATCTGATTTAGTAATTTAAAAACTCAGAGAGAATCTCCTGTATTATAAATATGAAAGCTTCATAGTATAATATTAACTTACATTTAACTAAAGATGAACCAAAACATTAAACAAGAATTGGGATGTCTTGTATACACACACACACACACAGATCGGATATGACAGCACAAATCCTGACCAAACACAGTCATCTTCCTTCTAACTGAGTATCAAAGAAAAAAAAATGGTGCTCTCATTTTTTAATATAGTTACTCTATCTGGTGATATTACTGCCATAATTCCACACATAGAATGATTCTTAAATACATTTTTACTTATATAGACATACAAACATATTTGAAGCCTGAATCCATCTTTCTAGCTTTTAACTCTGATTTCCAGCTTCCTACTACGGATCTCCACCCGAATACTCGAAAGTCATTGTAAATTCGGCACAAAAACTGACCGTGTCACACCTTCTCTCCCACCCTGCAATCCCTAATCCCTGTGACTTGCTCCTTCTCTCCAGGGGGCTCTATCTTGGTTAATAAAACTCCACCTTTTGGCTAAGCGTCCAAATCACAAACCTAAAGTCAACCATCACCACGCCAAGCCACACTCATGTCACTAGCTAGCAAGTCTCAGCTCTGCAGCCCCTGAGTCTCTCCTCCTCTACCCATCCATCTTTGTTTCCTTACTTAATGGATTCCTTATCCATTTTCTGAACAATTAAAATAAAGACCCTAACTGGCCTCAGTGTCTATAATTATTGTAAATCCAGACATCAGCTATATCGAAGATATACTATGTATAGGGTAACCACATTATTTTTTATCCAAACCACAGCACTTACGAGATAGAAACGGGGGCCACCAGACAAGACGCTAAGAGAGCAGAGATGAAGCTTCTCTGTTGCTTCAGTAGGAAAATCTGTGAGAATAGACACTATGAACTACATTCTGCAAATGAGGAAGAAAACAAAGAAAAAAGGTCCACAAAAACGATGGTTATTTTCATTTTTGACTTGTGACTTGACTTGAAACAAAGCAGCCACGAGTGCCCTGGAGTACTGCGTCAACAGGTATTCAAAATAGAACAAAGCATGAACCAGCCTATCTCGGAAAAATATTAGGTTGAACTAAATAAAACTGTCGTTTTTACAGGAAAAACGCAGTCAAAGTCAGAATTTCATATATCTCAACCTAATTAAGGTACTGGTCTCATCTCTCTGTAAATTATTTTTCACTCCATATTGAGGAAGGACAAGTATTTCACAGTTCTTTCAGACTGCTAATTTCTAAGTGGTACTCACTTTTTGCACTTAAGAAAGCATGTCCTCTCAAATATTACAGTACAGGGGAAAGACAGGGTTGCCTTACACAATAGTATCTTTGTAAAAAACATGTTTTCTGTGAATATCCTCATTTCTCTTGAACTATTTTAAAAATAAATAGGCTTCCAACTTTCTTTTCTGCTGGAATGACTACAGAGTAGAAGGTGAAAAATAAAAAAGCTAAGCTCTGTGACCACAGAAAGAACTGTCCCACAGGATAACACACAATTAAAAAGGACTTCAGGAATTCTTTTGTCATCTCAGCTTTCCCACCAGGTGTGGAATTCCAGACAAGAACTCCACTGCTTTTCTTTTTCTTGTCTTTTTTTTTTTTTAAGATTTTATTTATTTATTTGACAGAGAAATAGCGAGAGCAGGAACACAAGCAGGGGGGGTGCGACAGGGAGAAGCAGGCTTCCCGCCAAGCAGGGAGCCCTATGCGGGGCTCCATCCCAGGACCCTGGGACCATGACCTGAGCCGAAGGCCGACGCTGAACGACTGAGCCACCCAGGGGCCCATACACTGCTTTTCCTTTGTAAACTTTTCTTCGTTCCAGGTTCTCACTCCTAATTCTGTTGCCGGAGGTAACTGTAAGACCCAGCTGGCTGGTTGACTAGGAAAGAGGCAGAGTCTAGAGAGCACCTCCATAGTGCTCACAGCCCCCATATCATGGGTACTGGGGAGGCTGTTTTCATGCAGGAGGGCACTGTCCATTGTTACACAGACTCAGGTGTGTTTATTTGACAACTGAGAGAAATTGCTAGCATTTGAAACGTACATATCAGACAAGAAATATACACAGTATTAATATATTTTAGATGGAAATCAGATAGGAATTACTGATTTTAAAGATAAGGTCAATGTCAGAGAAAATCTCAAGTCTAAGAACTTCTCTAATCTGGGGTCCTAATAATGTGATTTCACACTGTATTTACATCTGATCAAATGATTAAAAATTTTTTTAATATGAATAAATCAGGACATTGTTATATTTAGCTAAATATCACAAAAAAAAAAACCACTACATGAACCAGAATGCTTGTCTTTGACTGATTAGCATGTTCTATCATCTATTAAAAAGCCCACATGGGAAGTCAAGTTATAATTAAAAGGTTGATTCATGAGGATGCAGAGTAAAGAGCTAGTTTCCTTCTTATGGTAATAAAGCTACCCAAAATGAGGGTCCTCTTCCCTACAATGTCTCTTAAATGCTTTAAAAATTCTTGGTTTGGGGTTTACCTGGTTTGAGATTTGACATAGACTACCATCCTTTTATCAATATGAATCTTATACAGAGGTTAGTATAAATGATTTAGATCACAGCTATCTTTCATTACATCGTAGTCCTAAATAGTCACTTTAATTAAATCCTAAGGCTGTTTTATGCTAATTTAGAGGTAATTATATAACTATTCAAATCACGTGTGTGCATATGTATGCGAACGGACATGTGTACATCTGAATATACACATTTACATATAAATGTACATTTTCCATATACACATACACAAATGTACATTTATGCAAATGTTAATGTATGTGTATGTGAGTGCATATAAAATTTTCCAAATATGATGGTAGAAAAGGTCTTAATGATTTATCCTACTTATATTTTTCTCAATGGATTCACTGCCTAAAATCTTACACATTATCCACTGAATGACTCTCCTAAACCACCTCATGTACAACAGCCACTCTTTTTTACATCACCTGGCCAATGATGATCTCAAACTTCCTATGATGAAGCTGCTTGTCATCAACTAATAGTGAGAAAAGACACTGGTTCTCTGCCAACTTTCCCCAGGAAAATCAGTGACAATGACAGACTGGTATGGAGCTGATCTACAAATCCCAGCAGTAATCACATTTGCACAATGGAAGAAAAGCCAAAAGAGACATCACTGGGATACTGCTTCAGCGTTGATACTGGGGAGAGACCAGATTACTAGGGGACCCCCCCCCCAGAGTCTGCTCTAGTAACTATTCACCTCCCAACTGGGAAATCTAAAGATCTGTCTGTGCTGAATAAGAGGTAAGATATCAATACAAGGGGAGTACCTGAATCAATTTCCCAAAAGCCCTTCTCCCAAACTGCTATCTCTTAGCCTTGCACTCCACAGTGCAGTTGGATACAGGCACTGATGAAGCTGCCCTTGATATAATCTCTACAATTCCCTATGCAGGTGAGAGAGCAAGCTTATAAGGTACCTTCTTAATTCTTTAGACTGAACGTGCAAGGGAAAAAATGGTGGGTGGGCAAGACCTAAAGGAAGTGTACATGCACGTCCTAGAGGGCAGAGGGACCAACCCCAAATATCGGGTCCTAATCCCTGAAACCTGAAAATGTTAGTCAATGTGAAGGGGGGGTGGTTTGCAGATGTTATGAGATCAGGGATCTAAATTGGGAAGATCCACTTGGGTTATCAGAGAGGGCCCTAAGGGCAATCAGAAGTGTCCTTCTACGAGAGGCAGAGAGAGATGTGACAGATAAAAGAAGACACAGCAGGGACCAGAGAAGTGGGGACTGACGCAAGGAGGCCACAGCTGAGGACTGCCAGCAGCCACAGAGGAAATGTGGCCCTGCCCACCTCCTGATTTTAGCGCAGCGATGCCAATGTCTGCCTTATGACCTCCAAAACTGCAAGAAAATGAATTTCTGTTGTTTTAAGCCACCAAGTATGTGGTAGTTCGATATAGCATCCACAGGAAGCTAATATAGCATTTTCTTATTTTGCTGAGAATATTTATATGATATGTTCTAAACTGAAGCTCTATAAAAAGTATCATAATACAAAATTAAATAAACAAGCAAACAACAAATAAACAATAAAGTCCTTAATGACACTCTGGGCATCATACATATTTTTATATGTACAAAATTTCCTTTAATTCCATGTTCATTCAGGGGGCACCTGGGTGGCTCCGTCATTAAGCAGCTGCCTTCAGCTCAGGTCATGATCCCAGGGTCCTGGGATCGAGCCCCGCATCGGGCTCCCTGCTCCGCGGGAAGCCTGCTTCTCCCTCTCCCTCTGCCTCTGCCTGTTTGTGCTGTGTATCTGTGTGTGTGTGTGTGTGTGTGTGTGTCAAATAAATAAATAAAATGTTAAATAATAATTCAATGTTCAGAATATCACAAAAAAGGAATTTCTTTTAATCCTTCACATTTTTTTAATCCTTCACATTCTACTTTTTTCATTTTTATTTTTAAGTAAGCATGTGTGTTTTTTTTGATTCCAGAAAATTAAAACATGTTGGACCATCTTATAAAGTTTTATAATTGGTGTGAGTCCTCCTTCAGAGTGTATTTTTGGAGTTAATTAAGTTCAGTGAATAGTCTTAGGATCATGTTCTTCCTTCCAGGAATATTAACCTAGACTGGAAAGGAGCGGTCCGAAGCAAGTTCTCCCTCTAAGTTAAGCTGAAGATGAGCTTTAAAAAAGGCAGAGTCCAAATGTCAGGACACTTTCTGAAAGGAGGACACCTGTTTCAGAAAAGCACCTACTTTTCAGTCGCTGCCAAAAGAAACATGTACTTCAGTGCACGATTTCTAACTGCTGATCCTCTAGTAACTGGAGCTGAGAGAAGGCCTCAGTACTTCATCAACGCCCTGGTTCTAGCCCCTTCTCCCTCTCCCCTGCCTGCTCCCACCTGGAGTGGGGGGAGCATGCTGAGGAATGGGAGGAGACATTACTAACGAAGCAGTAAAAGTTCTAAGCATCCCCTCCTCGATAATCCTAAATTCAAAGATCAAACCAATAATCTGGTGCATGCCACAGCTTCAGGGATATGAATACTTTAGCAATAGAAAACATTAATCAGAGAAATCATATGCACTTTGTGGATGAGAAAAAAAACTTGTTTGGTACTAAAGAAATGAGAAGCAAGCAGCTCCAAACAATGAGATAGAAAAATTCTTTCCATTTAACAGTAAGTAGGTCTGACCTTCTACTAATCTCACTGAAATGCAGAAAATACTTTATGATTCCAGCGCCAGGACAAACTATCATGTTAACAACCACTAATCTAACTAAACATCATATATGATTTTTACTTGGTCTACAGTTAAGTCTAAATAAATACAATGAGCCATATGCCATGTAGAAAAATTACAGAAGAATGGATGTCTCAAAATTCAGTTAACTTATGGATGTCTCAAAATTCTAGTAACTTTTTAATATTTGCATATAAAAAGTGCCACACAAATATGAGGGGGCTTTTAAATTATAACTTGATATCAGATTCTTTACTTGAGAGGAGTTCATGTATCTTTTCAAATCTCCTTATAATGATTTATAATTTCTATGAAACACCTGAAAATGGGTTTAGAAACTTCCAGTATTCACCGTCCAGTGTTCATGCAGACAGTACAAATTCTACACTATTCTATTCATATAGAAAGAACCGAAAGGGAAACAATGTCTAAATTCTCCTTCTTAATCCAATAGTGAACATGAAAAAAAATACTCCATTTCAGACATGGTTACCATTGCAAAGTATCTGATTTTTAACCCATTTTCAAATTTCAATTTTTTATTATACTATATAACACTTATCTTCATAATTTCAACTCATTTTTAAGAAAATCTAACCATCGGGGGCGCCTGGGTGGCTCAGTTGGTTAAGCGACTGCCTTCGGCTCAGGTCATGGTCCTGGAGTCCGGGGATCGAGTCCCGCATCGGGCTCCCTGCTCGGCAGGGAGTCTGCTTCTCCCTCTGACCCTCCTCCCTCTCATGCTCTCTGTCTCTCATTCTCTCTCTCTCAAATAAATAAATAAAATCTTTAAAAAAAAAAAAAAAAAAGAAAGAAAATCCAACCATCATAAAAATCAATATTAAATCCAGTTAAAGATTTTGAAATAAATTCCTCTTTATGTGTTAGAAAACCACCACTGCATTTCTTAAACAGATATCTAAATGCTCTCAAATATAACAACATATAGCAAAGGATTCTCTATCATGCATAATTAGTATTATAAATGCCTATAATTAATTTTACTAGGATTATTTTAAATCTAGAATATGTACCATTCCCCAAGAATTCAAAAATCAGTATTACTCCAAATTACAATAACCACAAAAAAAACGGTCTGTGATTCTCATATGTACCTACACATGTGTATGAGTGTATACGTATGTGCAGGTGTGTGCCCCCTCAGCCACACACACCTGTGGTTCTTTGTTGAAAATACATACCTAGAGGTATACAGGAGAAAGTAGACTAGTCACCTATGGCACTAGCCAACAACAAATTAATTTTTCATCTCTACAGATATCAAATAATCATGATTGCTTAATATATATGTACATATAGATGTATAATTACATATTGATTAGTTTAGCTTTTAGCAAAACACAAGAGTATATTGCATTTCTCCAGAGTAAGATAGTATTTTTTAAAATTATACCAACAGACCATTAGCATTGAGTGAATTTATTTTCCCCAACAGTGCTAAAGATATGCAAAATTTTCATTCTTTAGAGTTGCACAGTAAATGATTAACACCAGCTCTGCTCATTATCTCGCTTAACAAAACTTCTCTAAAAACAAATAAATCAAAAATGCCTCCAACATTCCTGAATAAATAAATTACAGACCTATTCAGTGGCAGCAATGATATTTTAAAAAGCTTGTGCAAGCTCATTGTACAATTTTATTACAAAACCACATTTGATAAAAGAAAAAACTGTCCACTTTTTCATTCTCTCCATAGTTTTACTAGCAGGGATAGCTTCTCAAAGATGAAGAAACTTTATAATAGCAACATATCTAGGAAGTGTTAACCCTGTGTTCCAACAGATTATAGTCACTGCTAATTAGGAGCTGATACTTCTTATAAAGATACTTTTAGGAGCCGAGAGTATTTTTCTCTCATAATGAGAATATAAGGATAATGACAGCTAATAGGAGCCATCATGATATGATCAAAGACCATAAATGAGAACATTTGTATAATGGGAACAGAATTCTTAACTTTAAAAATATAGCTTGCAGAGAATTATTTGTATTTCTACAAAACCTCCACAACTTTTACACTAAAGAAATGCCATAGAAAGAACTGACAAAGGCATCGTGTGTATCCTGGTTTTCAGTAAAAATGGGCATCACAGAACAGCGGTACCTACACTTTATATTTTAAAAAAACTCAGTGCAGAAATAGTACAAATTAAGCATAAATGTTAAGAGGAAAAAATTAATGAAGTGATGAAATTGCATTATTTTAAAGTGAAAATCAATGTATTCTAGGATTCAATAAAGCTCACTAGGTAGTTAAGTCTACTGCATACGAAACACTGTAAGCTAAAATCTAAAATTAAAGCTCCAATGAGTTAACCTATATTTTATTCAAACAACCACTAAAAAACCATTTTCTTTTATGACTGACAAAAGTTATAACACTGGAAGATCTAATGTAGAAAAAGCTTTGTAATTATTCTAATCTTGCCATTAAAAGTAGCCTTCAAAATAATTCTACCTACAAGACTGCTATATTCAAAAAGCACAGATACATATAAAATAATTCAGTCCAAAACACAAAAAGCTCCTCTATCACCATAACCTAAAAGATTTTTCTTGGAACTAAAAAAAAAAAAAAAAAAAAAAAAAAAGCATGTAAATTAAGGTGACTGAAACATGCTTTCATCTAGCAGAGTAATATGGTAGCTATTCATCACCTGAAGTCATAAAACACTAGGTCCCGTCCTTAGCATATTCTAATGAAGCCTATCATGCAAATGAGAGTGACCTTTTCCTTGCATTCTGCAAGTTCACATTTATTCCAGGAGTACATAGAGTTTGCCAATACAAACTAGCCAAAGACTGGTAATTACTGTAATCAATTAGTAGTTAGTGTCGTTCTGCTCATTTTCAGCTAATGTCAACTAAGCCATTTTTGAGAGAGCCACCCTTGACAACAGCTCTTCTGTTGTTGTTTTAAAATGAAGGAAAAAAGAAAATAAAAGGATGAAAACACCCAAACTTTCCAATATGGCCGCAGAGTTGCATCCCTCCAAATGACATGAAGATGCAAGACAAGGCCCTAAAGTTTATAATGGACAAAGACTCTTGGGTAAAGTTGCGTATCCTTAAAATGACATTGAAGTTTTCTGCCTATACAATTAAACATTAATATTTAAATATTTAAATTAAGGACGCTCTCCTGTGCAGCAGTTCAGACTTGGTAGAACTTGGGCACTCTTTGCAACGGTTGAGTAAACAGGCCATACCCTCTGCTCGGGAACAGTCTATTCTGTCGACAGTTATGGATAGGAAACATTACGGCAGCCGGTAATTAAAGTAAAAACTAATACTGTCTCAGAGATGGGGAATTTTGTAAAGGAAAATCATTTATCATGGCTTACAGTTCTCACAACTGAAATGAATTATCTTTTCCTTTAGCACATATCCATTTTAAAGCGAGTGTATTTACTAAACTGAGGCCCACTGGCCAATCTTAATTGCATTAGTTGGGAGGCATGGAACAAAAATATAATAGGTCACGGAAAATATTCTACACATACCGCACAACATAAAGCCTTGGAATATAAAAAGTGGGCATCAAAAACAACTACCAATTTAAAGAAAACCAGATTATTAAAAAATCTATAGCACTCCCCCTTAACATGGTTGTTTTTAAAATCTACAGTAAGGTCTAAAGGAAAATACCTCTGCTAGTTGCTAAATAGAAATGTTAATTTCATTATCAACTAATGTCCTATTGCTGGACCTGGCCAACATGTGAAGGACAATATATTCAATACTCACTTATGAAAATTTATGACAGAAAAGAGAGACCATTTCTGTGCTAGAAAGAAAATAAATCTATAGTATCTTAGAAGTTATCCAAAAACAGAAAATAATAATATTGAGACAAATCATTTCTCTAAGATTCCTAAACTCAAACGGCAGACCTAAATGCCAACCTTGTTTGTACATGTCAAACTGGGACATACGAACTCATTCTTCCTTGATTCTATGCAATCCAGGACCTTTTATAAACTGGAATCTCTGCCTGCTAAGGAATTACTAGTTTTAAATAAAGAAAATGTACTTGGGAGGAGTACTACAAGGGTAAATACATATATAATTATTATATGATTGATGTTTTTATATATTTATACCCATATATAAAACACTGACACATAACTGTGAGTGTGTGTGTACTTTTATCCTCTCCCAGGTGAAGGCATTCAGTTTATTTCCTGGTGCCTAAAAATATAATTTTTAAACACTAAAAACACCAATGAAATGCAGTCTCTTTTTAAATTAAAGCCACCTATAAGAGATTAAGCGTCTGTGGAAAAAAAACGCTACCATCCTAAAGATCATTTTTGTTTTAAATCTGGAACCATGCATAGAAACAACTTTCCGAAACAAAAAGCCAGAGAAGGGTCAAACAAAACTGGAAACACTGCGACACCACAGGTTCTCACAGGCACCGCCGGGCGATGTCACGAGGCCCGCACAGGTCCAGGATCCACCCCTCCAAGTACCTGCAGAACTGTGGGGTGTTTCTGGAGGGGGAGTGGGGAGCACCTTGTTTTGCAGTGTTTGTTTCCACAGTGAGATTAGGGTAAAAAGAGCAGTCAAGTGGCAGTACGTGGAGTGACACGGAAGATTTATTGGTTGGCTTCTGCAGACGGCTGGAACCAGTCACCTCACACGGTGTCAAACACACGCGACTTGTCGATACCGACACAGAGCCAAACAGCAGGAGGACAGCGCTTTCCATTCCTGTCAGAAGAATAAACCGATGCAGGCTCTGACAGTTACCGAGAGGGGACAAGAGCAAACACGATGAGCAAAGAGAGAAAAAAATATCCAGTAAATGTGAAGGGCCTAAGGCTTCTCACAAAAAATGATGCCAGGCTCGGGAAAAGGGAGCGGTTGCCTGACTTGTCTCAAAGAAAAGGCTAACGTGAAACGCTTCACAGAAGATAAAGCTCCCAGAACAGTGCTGCTCGACCACAAGATGAGGTCTTTATGGTAAACACTTGAGACAACTTGTGACCAAAGTCCTGTTACGACACTAATTGTCCATGAAAGCTGACCTGCAGCAAAGCGCACAGTTCACTTCCAGTAGTGCAGGCTCAGGAGCAGGAACATGATTGTGGATGACAAAAGACATGCACGTATCAGAAGACGGAGGACGCCGAGCATCACTACAGACCACGCGCCCAACAGATGCTTCTCGGACTTGATACTTCTTAAGTGGAAAGAAGAAAACTCGAGTACAACATCCGAGATTTTCTAATTATTATTTTCTTAGATAGCTTTTCTTATTCTGATGATGGGAAACAGAGAAAGTGGACTGGCAGTAACATTTTTAAGAAATTAGACGTGGTTACTTAATAAATTTAAAAATCTTGTAATAAAAAATTGAAGAATAATACTAAGTTTCTGTTCATATGTATCCCATGAATGATTTAATGTTGCTCAAGTGTTTCAATTTGTTAGGAGTGCTTAGTACAGAGAGAGGTTTGAGTATTACATATTGTAATTTACAATTATTGCAGCATTTCAATTTTTCCATAAGCTAATCAAGTGCATAAAGCACATTTCTAATGCAGTAATTTAAAACTACATTAGGTAACTTTAAATTACCATGCTTACTATATCTTGTAAAAAAGTCACAGAGATAAAACTAGTATTTTAATTGACAACTGAACAGTTAAACATTTTTTACTTGAAGCAGAAAAATGTGTTGAACCATAAGCCTATGTGTAACTCCTATATTTAAATTGAAATAGAGTAAATCTTGTTTAACGTTGGAACTATTTCAATGTTTGGATTGATCTACATAGCAATAGTATAGAAAATTAAATTGATTAAAAATTGAACCCATTTAATTATACAGGAGATTTTAAAATTACCCGCTTTACATCCTGAATAGACTTCTGAATGTTACAAACTGTAAACACTCAGATTCTTTTTAACAAATAAAAATATGACTTAACACGTGGAGAAGAGTAAACACTGTGATGACAAAAAAAAAAAAAAAAAAAAAAAAAAAAACCTAAAAAATTAATTTTTTATTAACTTTGAAAAACAAAAAAAGAGTAACCATTTATATGTACATTTAAAATAAAAATGTTCACTATTAAGAGATTCTATAAAGTTCTGTAAGAATTATAATGCATTTACAATCACTTCTTGAATACCCACTGGGGGATAATATGAACTGGTATATATCCAAGGTAAAACTTGCTTTCCAATTTGACAATTACCATCAATATACTTTATTTGTTTTGTTGAGAAGGGAAGAAAGACTACTTTAATATTGGCTTAGAGAGGGACGGTCATCTATTGATGGTTTACACTGATTTCCTTAATTACTAGCCTCTGCTGATACTCTGAAGTGAGATTTTCATGTCTACTAGACAATACCGGGCATCCTTAGCACCAAGTCCAAAGGCTAGGAAAGTGCTTTCAGAAGTATTTCTGCTTACTCTGTTCTTAAAGATAAAAGGAAAAATAAAACAAAACAAATGTTGCTTTAGAAATACAAGACAGTCTGCATGAGTAATTTCAACAAGAATCAGAATGTTTAAAAGTCTCAAGTCCTTCCATTCCTTTTCATAAGATGTCCTCAAGATGGCTTTGTTATTTAGATTTAACTTAAGTCCCAAATAGTACCTATCTGTATTCAAAACAGCTAACTACAAAGGCTCAAGGGAAGCACTTGAAATGTTCTTAGACAGTTGGGACTCAAAGCTCTGGTACTAACCACTTGGGTTATTTTGTGGGTGCTATCTGCCCTTTTTGCCTCTATGAGGCCCAGCATCTTTATCTGTAAAATGAGAGATTCAGATCAGGTAACCTTGCAGATATCTTCCTGCTCTAGGATATAGCACCTCTTCTACATTATCTATCCCTTGGTAATCTCTGGATCACCTGCCCATGTTTTTGGACCCAGATCTGGGCCTACTGAACCATGGAGACGTTCTGCCCCATCCGTCATGTACTGCTTCTGCACTCTCAAGGTGGATAGTCACTTACCTGGGACTCTGCTCTCTCACTGAAAATGTGTTTGCATTTCCTAAATAGCTTTAGTTTGTCAAGAGGCTTATAAATTACACTCCAAGAAATAAGGACAAAATTGTTTTTGTTCACTTATTAGAAGGAGGATTTTGTTTGATGATTTTGTTTGACTTTAGTGAAATCTGATAAACTTACCTAAGAAAAACTCAGTGAGCTGACCGACTTACAGAATTATCAAATCACAGAAGCAGATGGAATCTTATTCAACTAGTTTAGGTCAGCTCCATGAATGAGTGCCCTGAATTATATCTAACAAGGGCACCCTCTTCCTCAGGTACAGGAAACATATAGTCTGTAAAGCAGCCAATCCCCTTTTGAACAAATTTAATAATTATACAGCTCTACTTCTACTGACTCAAAGTCTACAAAAAAAAATCTATAATTCCACTGTTTTGCATGAACTGCTAAATCAATGCCAAAGAATACAGTGATTCTATATTAGTTGATGCGAATGTACACTGTGCAGAAAAAGCAACACATTTTTCGAGGTCTTCTAGGTCTGAAAAAAAGGTCAATAAAT
Source organism: Neomonachus schauinslandi (assembly GCF_002201575.2). Taxonomy (NCBI): domain Eukaryota; kingdom Metazoa; phylum Chordata; class Mammalia; order Carnivora; family Phocidae; genus Neomonachus; species Neomonachus schauinslandi. The sequence continues at coordinate 4,258,995 of NC_058416.1, forward strand.
AAGACTGTCCCGTAGGCTATCAAGAAAATCATCAAGAACATTCTGTTCACTTCACAGAGGAGGAGGAAGAAAGAGAACATGAGACGTCACAGCCCATTAAGACTTAAATGTAAGTTCTTTTATAACTTAAACAAGTTAACAAGCAGCTTAGTCAGGAAAAGAAACCTCAAATATTGTTAAACAAAGATCAAGAAGTGATTCCTACGGGAATGTCTCTGACTTACATCCTTCCCCAACTTCCACTTCACAAACAAGTGACTATGCGTATTGCAACGATCCACGTACGTACACTGGAAAACCTTCTGACATAATGCATCATTCCTCCCATAACCCTAAAGGCTCTTCAGAGAAAAGTGAAAAAATGAATACGTGACGAACAAGAATTTTAGTCAATGGTCAAAGTTGCCAGCGGTCTCTTAAGTACAGTACAGGCTAATGCTTAAGCTCCATTGCACGTAATCAATGCTCAACAGGATACACTAAAAGGCGAGGTCAGAAAACAACTACCAGTAACCGCAGAACTAAAACAGCGGTGAGCTCAACCACAGATGGAGTGAATGTGGACCCAGACAGACCAGCCTTCAAGAAAGGCAGCAGCCAGTTTGGGAAATGAGCACACGGCCGGGATTGCTGCCTTCTCTCCCATCAAGGGGGAAAGGAAACATCCACGTATCAATAGGAATGAGCTAAATGATTTGTCATGGTGCAAGTGCTTCAGAGAGAAGGAGCACTTCTTGCATGCTTATCCTGACCAGTAATGCAATGTAATCTGCATTTCAGAAAATACTCACACTAGAGAAGCTCTAAGAGAGAGAACATTAAAAACAATATATGAGAAAACTAAGGGCGACTATTAAAACCATAATCTGTAAAGCTTTCCAAATACTGAAAATTCCACATCAAGTCCAAACGTGCTTTCCCATCACAACACCAAAGAACAGTGGAGGCCAGGGTCCTGTACTTGACCGAACCGCCACTACACCTCAGCACAGCAAAGCAGCACCTGGCGCACTGTGTTCTGCACGCATCTGCTGAGTGAGTACTGCGTCATTCCCCAACAATCAGGACTTCCCAATCCCACTGGAAGAGATGACATTGGTTTAAAAGGTGTCACCTGCTAAGAGGCCACTCAGAACTTCAAAGCATTTCTCTCTCTCTCTCTCTCTCTCTCTCACACACACAGGTTACTATTAAATTACTTTTACAAACACTGCCCACCAAAAATATCATTTTCTAGAAAATGATTATCATTGTGATATTTTTGTGATATCATTTTGTGATATCATTGTGACAGCAGCGGTTCGGTCGAGTACAGGACCCTGGCCTCCACCGCTCTTTGACTACTTCTAAAACTAGTATTAAAAATATTTCTTTCCACTGTTGCTCATATTTATACTGAATACAAGAAAATACCCCAGGCCTAAAATATATCGGTTCAGAAGGATGTGGCTTTTGTACACCGCAGTGATATCTTATTAATACATATCTTATTAATGACTGCTGAATCCACATCCTCCATCCCACAGCATCTAACATATTTTACACATGCTGGGTCCTCTCCCAAAATATACAGTAAATTCATAGTAAATGACAAATGAGAGAAACAGGGCACGTGTGATGAAAGACACACATTTCACCTTTCTTCTCCAGAGCATCTAGAACAGAAGAACCCATATTATTCAAACCATTTCTCTAGTAGGGAGAAGACTCTAGATAGAGCCAATTCACAAGCCCCACCAACAACAGAGACACAAGCTGTGAGTGAGAGTAAGAGAGTGTCCAGGTACTTTCTCATCTCTCACTGGAGACTCTCCTCCCCTGCCAATAGCTAGCCCTTCTCCAAGTCCTGGGCAGATGTTCAAGAAATACTAATAGTAAATAATACCAAATTGCTGCTGGTCCTCCTCCTCTGATGGTCCCTCCATTATGGCTATTCACTCGCCCTCGTTTCAGTAGAAGCAACAAATTACCTCTAAAGTAAATACCAGCACTGACCATAGAACTAAGATGCTAGGGGCTTCTGTAGTGAACCAGCAATGTGGATTAGGGTCCGTATTCAAATCCAAACCTGTCTTGGCACCTACATGAGATTTCCAAATTGTACTACCTTCTAAAGCAGCATGGGGACAGAAAAACAATGCACAGAACCACAGACTATAGAACAGTAAATAGAAGCACGCTGAAAACACAGGGCCAAGTAAGAGGCTTCGGGAGACCGACTCTTCCTTATTTTTTTTTTTTTTTTAAACTTCAGGGTCAATCAGTGCTGCTGGCTAGAGTGACATCCTCAGGGCCCTCTCTGGTTGTACATTTACTTTATGTCTTCCCCATTTTCACTCTCCTGCCTTGCTCTGATACCCTCTGTGTAACGGGCTGCCCCCTCTCTTACACTAGACTCTCCACCTGTACAACCGCATTCACTCCCCAGGACTTCAACTACCATCTACAGGAGATCAGGTGCTCGCCTTCCAGGCAAACCCCAGGGGCTCTTCTGGCTGCTTCATTAACATCTCTCCTACTAAACGGAGATGGATGGTCCATCAGCACATTTCACGGATAGATTTGTAAAACTGGACACGCTGGATATCAACACGAGGAGGAACTTAGAAGGTATGAACTAATCCCTAAGAAAACGAAGTAAAACGCAGGGACAGACAGTTGGCCAGGCGGCCCGGGCTAACCCCAGACTAGCACTCTTCCCGTTGGGTCGCAAAGCCACCACCATCCTTCAGTCTTGAACATCAGAGACAGCTTAGGGTCCATCTCACAAAACACGGCTTCTCATTCATCAATTTTCAAAACCTAACATTCTAGTCTCCTCACTGACTTTCTAAACCTTCTCTCGGTCAGTCACTTTGAACTTTAGCATTGCCTTTGATTTGTGTATCTCCTCTACTTCTCACATCACAGTAACTGTCTAATCCTAGAGCTTCTTCCAGTGTTTCTCTGATGTATATGCTGTGTCTAGTCTCCCCGCTGTACCGGGCCGCCTCGCCGTCATTACCTCCACAGCACACAGCAGCAAAAAGCCCCCATCTGCCATTTCAACTTCTTACTTTCTCTCCACACGGAGCCTACCAATCACAGGCAACTGAAGCCTTGAAGACAAGTCCTGCTTGAGCTTCTCCACTCCTCTCCTCATCCACCTTTACTGAGTCCATCCGCCCTCAAGTGCATTTGCTACCCAGGACGTTCAATGACTCCCCATCAGCCACAGGACAAATTCTAAGTTGCTTACCTGCCCACTTGGTAACTTGCTACCTGTCTACATCTCCACTCTTATCTCCCTTCCAATGTATATTCTGGGAAGGTTCCCAATCCCTTATCCACAATTCTGAAATCTGAAAAGCAATAAAAACTGGAAGTTTCATTTCTTAAAATCATTTGGGGGGAAACCAGACTGAAACAGACATGAGGCTTTTCAGAAACTTCATTTACCCTACCTATGTTAAATATGCATCTGTAACCATAGAGAGAACAAGAATTAGATCGGGATGCTAGGCCAGAGACCACCTGGAGTTAGTTAAGATTTAGTCCACCCAACATGGACGCTTCCTAAAACCCAATCAATTGTGAGCTGCCAAAATACCTCTGTCCCCAGGGTCCCAGCTAAGGGAATGCTACAGCAAACACCAAATCCTGGAGCTCTGAGACATCTTAAATCCTTCCAGGACTATGCTCTCCTCACGCTTCCTCTATGCCTTTCTCACCTCAGTTTTGGGGGTGAACTGGACCTCAAGTCTAACATCCTATCTGAAGCCTCCACTAACTCATTCCCCTTTTCATGGTGATTTAAATGTTCTCCTCTAGGTCCCAATTGGAAGGGCAAAAATCACATTTTATCTGTTGTAATATTCCTTGCACCCAGCTCAGTGCTTGGCACAATAACAGAGAGCTAATGTTTGCAGAGCAGAACTGCATAAATTAATCTTAACTACTGATGAATGAATTTAGTAAATGATCCTTATTTCCTATTAAGACACGTAGAAAATGTAAAAGTCCCTAGGTTTCTCCAGGTATTGACTGCTAGCTTACAAAATGACTTAGAACTTCTACTCACCTCCAAAAAGATGGACTAAAATACCACAAATGCCAAGGACCATGTAAAATACTCACAACTGGCATTTCCTTTAAAGAATAGTTAAATACCTAAATAATAGTTAAATGGTAAGTTCTAATATTGAGTACAAGGAAACTAGGATCTAGAGATTTCTGTAGGATTAAGATTTGAGTATTTCCCTATGAATATGAAAATTAATGTGCATTAATTAAATAGCCAATGATTTATAATTAAAGGTCCAGCCAAATTAGGGTCTCTAAGTGGGCCACGCTTTAAATCCTTGTGTAGGGTACAATATAATTGACAATACCTGACAAAAAGGGCCAGTGGTAGCAAAAAAAGGCATGTTAATAAAATTCCCTGATGAATAAATTAAAGTCAATATATCTACACATATTCTGAAATTCTTTCCCAATATATACTGCTGCCTCATTTTTCCATGTAATTTGGTTTATGCATCTTAATATTTTGTTCTGCTTTTCAATATTATTTTCAAAGGTAAAGTTATTCTTTCCATGCACAGTATCCCCAGGCTTATACATAAATTATTGGCTCTAATGATTCAGACTTGGTGGTCAGTTCTATACAATTCTCCACACAGCAAATATACTGTGTGAGGTATTAGCTGGAATCACTCTTGTTTAATGAGATGATCCATCATGGTGTCTTATACTTAAACACACTTTTAGCCATGATTCTTGGACAAAGAAAACACAGTGGTAAACAATATGGACCCAAGAGGATGAGGTGCAATGAACCTTCAGTGAGTACCAAGTGGAAAGGGAGAGTCAAATAGTAAAAGGGAAGAGAGGTCTCCATTCATGTTACTTAATAAGAATTCTATGTAAAAACATACTGTATATAAAGTAAAATCATTACTTCACTTCCACCCTCCAAATGGCTGAGCACAAACTGTCTACAGAAGTAGAGCAGAAGTAAAAATCCCCTTCCAATTCCCCTTAGTTCCCAAGGGAATGTCCAAAACATTGTACAACTACAGAAGGATCCAAGTAAAAATCAACATCCATTGGTGTGCCAAAGGACTGCCCCACAAAAGAAGAAAGAAAGCAAGGATCAATTTTTGAATCAATAACAAATCACATTTTCATCAAAAACTTGAAATATTATATTTTCCAGCTACATAACACTTCCTACTCAAATATGAAACCACATATAAAAACATCCAAATGAAAAGAAAGCAGTTTTTCACATTTTATAAGAAAGGAAAATTACCTCCCTAAACCCTACAAGAAAACTTATAAGAGGCTGAAGCTGCTATTAAGTCTCAAACCAAGTCCAATTATTTTGTTCTCAATTAGAGTCTATTGCTTACACTCCATCAGGTTTAGCAACCTTCAGATTACTAGGTAGAGTAAATGATTTAGCAAACATGAAGATACTCAGGGAGATAATAAAAAAGGAAATGAGACAGTGAAGAAACTATTTTCATTGTTAATAAGTATTACAGGTATGAAATTAGGTTCTGTCTCACCTACCATAAAAATAATTTTAGAATCAGTTATTTAAACAAGTAGAATGAGATATATATTTAATAGGCACAGAACATAAATAAATCATTTTAAAACACATAGATGTAAATTTTTAAAGTGGTGTGAAAAAGTTTGACCAAAAGAGTTAATCAAAAACCACCAAAAACAGATTAGGAGAGTTGCCATCCACAAAATGAGAAAACATCAAAAATCTAATGCTAATGGTTGGAAGGTGCAGTAAGCAGAATATTCTCGCAAGTGTTAAATAGATCAGACTTTCTAAAAAGCAATTTTTTTAAGATAAACTTATTTGTATGAGAGAGAGAAAGAGAGAAAGACTGCATGTACTCAAGTGGGGGGAGGGGCAGAGAAAGAGAATCCTCAAGCAGACTCCCTACTTAGCACAGTGCCCCATGTGGGGCTTGATCTCACGACCCATGAGATCATGACTTGAGCCAAAACCAAGAGTTGGCTCAACTGACTGAGCCACCCAGGCGCCCCCTGAAAAGCAATTTAGTACTATGTAAGAACAACTTCAAATATCATCACTCACTTTGAAATCCAATGTTTCTACTTCTAGGCATGCCAAGGAAATAATATGAAAGGGCACCATAATGTATACATAAAGACATCCACCACAGGGCCATATGAGAAAGTAAAAGCGGTGAACAACCAATGAGAGAAGCATTAAGAAATGGTGATATTAAATATTCTATGCATATATACAGAATGTTATACTGCCATAAAAATACCCACCAAGAAAAATACCTACTAAGAATATTTTAATGGCATGGGAAAACACTTCTCACGTAATTTTAAGCAAGAACAGATTTTAAAATTTTATGTATAGCACATTCAGTTGTGTAATACCAAAAGAATTATATCAAAATGTTAATGTGGATTAAGGGTGATTTTCTTTTCACATTCATTAGAGTTTATTAACCCCTCCCAATTTCCCACAATGAGTATATAATGCCTTGAGAATAAAAGTTAGAACTACTTTTTAAAAAAAAAAACTAGAGATTTTTCTTTTATCTTGATACACGTGCGGTATGAAGTAATAAGCTTCTAACGAAACAGATCTCTTACAAATAACAGCTATGAAGTTTGGACAGAATGCTAAAAACAGTAACTATCTGATGGGGTTCTGAAGAGTCAACAAATGCCAGACATTTTAGAGTGGAGGCAAGGCCTGAAGCACACAGTTACCAGTAAACACAGCCCCACTCCCTCGCAGGTGGCTTTACCCAGAGGATGCCAGAGGTGGAACCCACAGAAGACAGGCAGGCAGCTAAAACCACGTGGGGAAAAGCAGCTGCAGTTCTGGATCAGACAGGAAGTGCCTCAATCCAAGGACAGCCATAGAAGACTAAGAAGTAAATACCATAGAGGTGGGAGCCAAAGGAACACCTGAGTCTATGACTAAGCCCAGAATAAGTAAACCATGTGTGAACAAGGAAGAGTAAAGGCAGACTGAAATTAAAACTTAAATATTAGAAATAAAATATGAGCAGCTGATCACTGCAGACATGAGAGATGCTATTTGAAAGTAATCAAGTTAGCTGCCAGCTAAAATGAAAATACCAACAGTACTGGAAGTAGTAAAACAAAATCCAAAGACCGCACAACATGAAATTCAAAATGTCCAGGATATAATAAAAAATTACTTGACTTAGGAAGAGCCAGAAAAATGTGACCAAATCTCAAGCAAAAAGATATATGGCTGTTGGCTAACTGAACATAATAATAAAAAATAAATGAATAAAAATAAAAATAAAAAAAGATATATGGCAAACAAGATGACTAAAATGCTGTAATTACTTTAAAGGGACTTCAGAGTAGCTAGTATAACTATACTAAGTGAAGTAAAGGAAATACACTTGGAACAAATGAAAAGAAAGGAAATTTCAGGAAAGAATTATTTTTTAAAAAATCAAATGAAAGTTTTGGAAACAAAAAATAAAATATTTAGAATAAAAAAATGTGCTTAGTAACAAAATGGAGGTGACAAAGTAAAGAATCAGTGAGTTTGAGGACAGATCAATAGCAAGTACCCAATATGAAGAATAGAAAGGGAAAAAAAATTAAATTAAAAAAAAAAAAGTAAAGTAAAGAGATAGGGCACCTGGGTGGCTCAGTCAGTTGAGCATCCAACTCTTGGTTTCAGCTCAGGTCATGATCTCAGGGTTGTGAGATCAAACACCAGGTGGGGCTCTATGCTGCGCTAAGCAGGGAATCTACCTGAAAGATTCTCCCTCTCCCTCTGCCCTTCTTCCCACTCCTGTGTGCTCTCTCAGTCTCTTTCTCTCTCTCTCTCTCAAAATAAATAAATAAATAAAATCTTTCAAAACATAAAATTAATAAAATTTTTAAAAATTTTTTAAAAAGTTAAGATAGCCTCAGGGACCTACCTATGGAACAAGTACAAAAGATCTAACATAAGTTAATTAACTAGAGCCCCAGAAGAGAAAAAGAGAGAGGAAGAAAAATGGGGTGGAAGAAACTCTTGAGGAAATCCTGGCTCACTCAGGAACACCCAGCTTTGGTAATATCAAGAGGTCAACAAACTTTCTCCTTTAAGACAAGTATATAACTGCATATAATTGCCAAAAAGTCATAATTTCATGATTCTGAACATCAAATTCAGGCGACAGGTGGAAAGGCACTTTATTTAGAGCTCTGGGTAGGAGTTGGAGAGAGGAACACTTGCCTGGGATGCTACCGCTCCTTCCACCCACCCCTCAGACTTGGTGACAGAGCACGGCAGTTTCACTAGCATATGCCTGATGCAAAAAAAAGAAAAACAAAAAAAAAACAAAAACCAGGAGCCATAAGCCAAGGTGGTGGAGGGAGGAAGTTATTTCAGGCAGGGAGCAAAACCACACAGCTATGTCAGGTAGAAGTGACAAAGTTGGTAGGACACAAATGACTAAATCTTACAACATGGCTACTGAGAGATAGCAACTGGGCAGACCAGGAAGAAATTTAGCAAGGAGATCCTACAAATGAAAGACCAATAAAAAGCCTAGATGAATTTCACCACATATTCCTGGTAGACTAAGCAGGGATGCAAAGAAAACCCAAGGGAACATGGCAGAGAGTGAAAGCCCCAAGATAAGCCTGACAGGTAGGTAAACTCTGAATGTGTCCCAATGTACATGGGAAAAGAAGGGCTGATGGCAAAGACCTTAATAGGCTCAAGGTGCCTGACACAAAGGCTGCCCAAATCATTGTGTACCACTAAGTCTTACATTGACAGGGGAAACACCAGAAAGTCAAGGTAAAAATAAATAAATCAATCATTTAAAAACTGAATAGAAATACTACCCACAACGGGGAGATAAAATTCCACAGTCCTAAGACCATGGATCATGCAACTTAAAGGAAAAAAGACATTCTTTGAAAAGTGAATCAACATCCAAACTTACCACACTATACGATGTAAAATGTCCTATTTTCAACAATTATAACAAAAAGAAGGGCGCCTGGGTGGCTCAGTCGTTAAGCGTCTGCCTTCGGCTCAGGTCATGATCCCAGGGTCCTGGGATCGAGTCCCACATTGGGCTCCCTGCTCGGCAGGAAGCCTGCTTCTCCCTCTCCCACTCCCCCTGCTTGTGTTCCTGCTCTCGCTATCTCTCTGTCAAATAAATAAATAAAACCTTTAAAAAAAAAAAAAAAGAAATCATAGGATATGTTTAAGAGAAAATGTAAACTATGACCCAGATTCAGGAAGAAAAAAAAAGTCAATAGAAAAACAGAAAACTGGCCCAGATGCAGAAAAAGTCTTCAGGTAGCTACTGTAGAGATGTTCTAAGACATCTTTTAAATGTTCAAAAATTGAAGAAAATACAACGACAGTGATTCAACACATAAGAAATATGAATAAGGAAATAGGAATTACAAAAAAGAACTAAACAGGAATGCTAGAGATGAAAAATACTAAACAGAAATTAAAAATTACTACATGGGAGAACAGCAGAATTGAGAAGGCAGAGGGAAGAGTCAGGAAAATGGAAGAAAGAATGACATTAACTAATCAGAAGATTAAAAATAAAACATTAGGATAAATGAATACAACCTCAGAGACCTATGTGACAATTTGAAATATTTCAACAAATGTGCAATAAGAATCCTAGTAAGAGAGAAAAGAAAGAAAGGGGCAGGAAAAAAACTTTTTAAAATAATGCTTCCCAAATTTGATGAAATACATTAATCTACAGATCGAAGAAGTTTGAAAACATCAAAAAGTAAAAAATACTCAAAGATTCACACCCAGAAACATCACAGTCGAAGCAAGAAAAGAAAAATTCATCACATGCAGGGCACAGCTCTATGTTTAACAGGTGACTACATCACACAGAAGAGGAAAAAGCAACTAAGAGCTGACTTATCAGGATCAAGAGAAGCTGAAAGCCAGAAGAATAATATAATCAAAGTGCTAAAAGAAGTATCAAGAATTCTATACCCAGCAAAACTATACTCCAATAATGAAGAGGCAAGAAAGATGCTCCCAGAGAAACACAACTGACAGTGTTCACGTCAATGTGGAATAATGCAGTAGAAGAGGAACAGATGAAAAAAGGACATGAGACACAAAACAATAAAGAGCTAAACTGAAAGATAAATCTGACCAACAATATTTCATTACATGTTTATAAATGCTACAGTTAAAAAGTATAAATTATCAGACTGTATGAAAGGAAAAAAACCAAAACTATGTGCTATAAGAGACAAACTTTCAAAGAGACAGATACATAAATATTTATCAAAATAAAAAACTGGAAACAATATTCCATGCAATCAGGAACCCCAAGATAGCTAGAGTGGGCATAGGAAAGCCTACCCAACGCTTTTTAAGAAGATATTACTACAGGGGCCCCTGGGTGGCTCAGTCGTTAAGCGCCTGCCTTCGGCTCAGGTCATGATCCCACGGTCCTGGGATTGAGCCCCGCATCGGGCTCCCTGCTCAGCGGGAAGCCTGCTTCTCCCTCTCCCACTCCCCCTGCTTGTGTTCCCTCTCTCACTGTGTCTCTCTCTGTCAAATAAATAAATAAAATCTTTAAAAAAAGAAAAAGAAAGAAGATATTACTACAAATGAAGCAGGACAAAAAAGTGAAGACATAAATACTAGAAAAATACAAGTAAAACTATTGCCATTCATAGAAAATGTGATTTAGATTAAAAAAACCCTTAGGCTAGGCTACATGCATATACCCATATATACACACATACATATAAACACACACACTCTATAACAAATGAGTGAATTTAGGAAATTCATAGGACAAAAATTAACAAATATCAATTACATTTGTAAATATTAACAACCCACAATTCCCATTTAAAATAGTGCGAATGTAAATCTCAGCAAACACTGTGCCAGGCCTACACCAAGGGCTGTGAGTGCAGGGCAGGGCTGAGGGAGACAGAAGACTCCATGGCGGCTTGGAAAAGAGTGAGGCCCAGAGTCACTGCACACCCCAGTCGTTCCCTTCCTAGGTAACCGCGCCTTAGAAATGAAAACATATGTTCACATAAAGACTTACACAAGAGTCCATATGAAACCATACAGCAAATTAATTTACAGTGACAAAAAGCAGGTCCCTGGTTTCCTGCGGCAGCCAGGAAGGGGTGGTGGGCCACAAAGCAGCCCAGGGATACGGAGGGGGTGACCAAAATGTTCTTTTATGGTAGTTCTATCAATGTCTTCAGAGGTACAAAGAACTGTCAAAACACATCCAACTGGACACTTTAAATGGATGCCACTTTCTGTACTAAAATGATTCTGCAATAAAGTTGTTGAGGAAAGAAATAAGCAAATAGGAAGAATTAGTGAATGAACGAACAAAGGTTTTAAAGTAAATAAGCCTTACACACCTGCTTAAAAGTAAGTAAGAACATTTAAATGGTGAGGAAAATTTGTAAATATAAACAAGTTGTAACACTTTCTTAAAGATCTCTAGTTTTGTTTCTTTTAATTTGTTTGTTTTGAACCTTTAATTTGTACTGCGTGTAAGGAGATAAAACCTTAACAGGCTTTACTATAAAAACCAGTCACACAAATTACATAATTATGACTATATAAAAAAATGACCTCATATCTCAAGATATGTATACATAATTCAGTTTTATTACTGAAAGTAGACCCTGTCATCATATGGAAAATAAGTAAATTTTATTGTCTGATTCATCTGGAATATTGCATGTCTGTGTACTCCACAGAATCACAGAATGCAAAGCTATTCTAACACTTAAGTAGAAAAAAATTGTCACTGCCTAACAGACTCAGAAGTACAGTCTAGACTTACAATCTTTCTGTCCAAAGCAATGCTGATGAAAACAGACTCTTCCTTAATAGGAATTGTCACAATAAGTAATTGCACTATGAAACAGAATGACTGCATTTCAACTGCTATTTTGATACAGAATTTTTACACACTTAAAACTCTGGTGAAAAAAGGTTAGATTAGAATTACCTGGGCCAATCTGGAAAAGCTAAAAAATACGTATGTACACACACACGTACATGTTTTTAAAAGACAGCCTATCTCTCTGTATTTAAATACACACACTGACATATGCACGATACTGTCCCAGGGCTGTCTTACTGTGAAACAGAGCAATTAATTCACAGGGTAGCACTCATTGCTACACTCATCATTTATGAACCTGATTCCACTAATAAATACAATCCATAATGAATAAAACTGATCTACTTTATTCAAAATCGATCACAATAAAAAATACCTTCTGCGATACTATCAGTGAAACAAGGCTTACAAGAACAAATGGGTAAAACAAGGCTTGTCTATTACGATTTGCAAAACTTAATAAACCATTTGAGAGTATTTCTGCAGTAAGACAAAACAGGACAGACCATGTCAGGAGAACAATGAAAACAAAACGACCTGAATCGAGACAGAGGGAAAATTAACAACCCAGCTATCAAAAACTCATCAAGGCACCAACATCACCCACCAAGTCTTAGCTAAAAATAAGAAACCTGCCAAAAGGGCTGCGAGCAGAAAACATACAGTTAAAGACAATGTCTGAATTGAGGTAGTGGGACTGAAGACAAGTCTCTAAGTTTTTTCTTCAGACCCATCTTCACCCCCTCCTGATACCTGAGTCATTTATGGAGAGACCTCCACAAACCTGAGTCATAGCCTTCCTACTGATGGCAAATGATGGACAGTCCTCACACTGCTACCGACAAGATCGCTGGTAACAGTCAAACAGGAAAGGGGAAGAAAAACTAGAAAAAGCAAAAAGAAAAACTTAAAAGAAATCAGGGATCATTCAGGTGTTTAAAAACACACTTCTCCATGTCAAAATGCCTACAGGACATGATTTCTTAGAGCCCAACATGGAAATATACAAAATAATAATGCTGGGTTACTGAGACAATATTAAATCATGTTATAAAAAGGTTCCAAACGCCAAAAACTAAGAAGTTAATTCTTCAAAGATTCTCACGTAAAATGATTAAATTACCAAAAATTTTTCAAAAAAAAAAGACGCTGTGGGAGGTAAGTCCTCAGTGATCCAGTGGGCACTGGCAGAGGCAGCCCACAGGTGCTCTGTGGCTGTGGTCTCCTGTCCTGGGGTCTCAGCTGCGCTGCCTCCTCTCAGCCTCCTCCTGGAGACCCTGAGGCGGGATCAGTGCTCTTCCAGGCATTCCCATACACCCAGTGCCCTCACCACCGTTCTGACCACACCACACCTGAACAGACTATGTGACGGTCTTGCACAGCAGAAGTCAATTCACCACCAGATCCCAGAGCCCAGCAAGAAGCCGGGTTTCCGTAAATATGATTTTTTTTTAATTAATGAAGAAACATAAGCTATGCTCTGTCTGCAAAGCACATCTTGATAAGAACAATGATAAAGACCCAAAATATACCACAGGAGGACAGAGAGGGAAGTTCCCGTTGACTGTGGAGACTACCAAAGTCTTCCCAGGAAGGGAACTACAACTTCAAGTTCAGGGTGAATTTAGCCAAATGGTTAAAAAAGATCTCGGGAAACGGGTACCACAGAAGTAAAAGAAAATGAGCGAGCAGGGTCTGAGACAGGAGTGGTGAAGGTGAGTGGTTCACAGGCAGGTCTGTGTGAAGGAGGTGAGACGCAAGGCTGGCAGGGCAGGCAGAGGAGCGGGAGGGGGGCAATGCGGTGCTCCGGGGTCCCAAGGGAGCTTGCCCCAGAGTGACCCCTCCTCACAATGGCCAGAGGTTTCACTGTATACAGAATACATTTTGCAAGTAAAAGCAAAGGAAATACAACAACCTGTCACACATCCCATATGACTCCTTACGTCAACACTGGTTTACCCCCTACCAAATCTAAGAGTTGATGCTGCGAAAAATACTTCAAAACACTCCCTGATACTATGAGGAAACTACTGGCAAACCTTATTTCCAGGTGGTGAACAGTATTCAATCCGCATATAATAAAATACTGAATAATCATAAGAAATTTTACTCTTATAATACAACCGCTATGTATTTTTTTTAAATTCTTCAATTTTGAAATAAAGTTGAAAGTATTGTGTCAAAAGACAGTGAAAGAGTTATCATTAATCTTCACAACTGACAAACAAGAAAGACATATAAACAAGTGCCAGGATAATAAAATGGTGCTATTCACTTTTTTAAAAGAAAAAAAATAAATTGTACAAAAATTATTAAGCTAACAAAGTAAGAGAAAATATGAGCAGAAAAATGACAGTTATCTGCAAAATTCATAAATGTGTCTTTTGTATAACCATAATGATCATATTTTATGCTGTCATTTTGCATTTAATTGCTCACCCTGGTACTTTTCTTCATAGAAGCCATCAGTATCCCACAGAGCCAGATGCTGAATTGCAAAAACATACTGTGACCATGGACTTATACGAAAGTTACTTTGCTGAGCTGTGGTGTATGACAAGTTAATTTTTGCAATTACACTTTTTCCAACAATAAATGATGCTAGTGCTTATGATTATCCTATCTTATTAAAAAGAGACAAGAAAATATTCTTATAATAAACTAATCAAATTCTTCTAAAGGCTTCAGCTGGTGTGAGAAAGTTAACTTTTCAAGTAGCTTTTCTAGAATATGTCCAAAAGTAAAAATCACCACCTCAGCTGAAATACATAAGAAGCTTAATGTGTTGAGGCATGACTGTGTTTTCTGAATGTTAATATACAATGCCAAGTTATTTCAAGCCTTTTAGGAAATGTCACATACCAACCTTAGTCTTTTGATCATTACTTCTACTTCTGCTTTATTATGCGAAACACAGTATTCAAAAGATAAGTCCTATAACTGTCACTTAAAAGAAATGGCTATTGCACAATAATTTATCTGCAAGGTGTAAATTGTTCTAAATTTAAAATACATGCAGTGACCATCACTGTCACATACCCAATAGTAATAAAACAGTAGGATATCATGTACTGTTAAAACATAGGCTATTCCCTATAATACAGGATCTCTATATAATATACTACAAAATTTGGGAGCTATTATGTTTTGTTTTATTCATTAAAAGACAGAGCAGGAGGACATTTCTCTTCTAATAAACCTTCCCCACATTAAAGCCAGATGAGTTATTTCATGATGAATGTTAACATATCAGGATAAAACAAGCTGAGCCACATTTCCCAAATGCGTAAGTCAAACATGCTTACTGGAGAAGGGTGTCTGAAAAACAGCTATTTCGTATGTGTGTTTATTAAAATTTCTTTTACTTAGTGACTTAAAATCTAACTGAATATATGTTTTAATCACATGATAATGTACATATAATATACAATTTCATTGCATTACATAAAAGGAGCATCAGGGAAACCTAGTAAGCTTTTCTGGGGATTTTAGCAAAAATATAACGGGATTGATTTTTTTTTTAATGTACAACATTGTCACCACGTCAGTTCCTGATCTGAAGGGGTTTGTGAGAGTGTTAATTCAACATATATTCAAGACTGTGATAAATGTGATAAAAAGTCTTAGAATTTTGAGAATCTTAGAAATCTTTTATTTCAAATCCCTAATGTTTTTTACCTAATATGGGATAAAATAGAAGGTATGCAGTTTTACACTTGCACGTGCGCGTGGAGGACACCGACCCAGAGACCGGCTGCCCAGGATGAGAAACCTAAGCACAGACGGCAGGCGTGCCATCAGCAGCAGAGCTCGCATCTGGGCCATGAGGGCCTCCATGTCCTGCCCCTGCTAGTCCAGAAGGAATGACAGGCCTTTCAGATGTCATTCTGGCCACACACTAAGCAGGAACCTGCTGGGGCCCACAGGGACCTGCCTCCATATCCCTGGCTCAGCCCTGAACTTCCTCAGTGGTCTCCGCCGGTTGTTCAGGGTGCTCTGAGGCCAACTCACCACGTCATCTCCACTCCCTACCTTCTCCTCAGCTCAGCACCTCTTCCTGGATGAACCACACACAGCAAACACTCACTAGAACCAACAACAAAGTTGTCCTGCTCTCCTCTCCAAAGCCTGCTTCCGTGGAGCCAGTCTGCCGGCTGACTACTCCAAGTCTATCCTCTAGATTCTTCTCAGTTCCTCTTTCACCCACCTCCTCCTCCAGTTGGGCCCTCAAGCCTGTCCTTTCCACATCAAAAATGTACCTCCCCTCCTGCCCTGTCCTCTGTTCCCACTGCCTTCTACAGAGCTTTCAATTCCAGCCCCTGGGGCTGGCTCCAGAGGGACAGCCCCCTCCAACGGCCTCCACAGAAAAGCCTCAGTTACCGAAGTGGGCGCCTCACATACAAACCCCAGGGGGTAGGAGATCTGACAACTCTGATGGCTTCCCCACAACTACAGGGAAAAGTACTAAGTAAAGCACTCAGTCTCCACAGTCTTCCTCTTTGGGCTTCTCTCTCCTTCAGGCCCTCCACACTGGGCTGCCGACAACAGGTTCTCAAAGAGCTACGCCTTCGCTCCTGCCACCCGGTCTCCTCTATGCACACAGAAAACCCCCACGTGTCTTCAGTGTTTCGGTAACATTTCCTGTGACTTCCCCAGGCCAAGTCAGCTAGTGTGCCATATACCTCTGGTATGGACATGGTTCTGTTTTGCCAAGTATCTTGGGACTGACTGCTGGTGTTACTGACGATTACAGGGCATGGACTGGGATGGATTCCTTTTCGTGCCCAGGACAGCCACTGTCCAATAACTTTATTAATTTTAAATGAACTGAACATTTGGAAGAACTTATATAAATGGAAAATAATAATCTTCTTTATTAAAATGTTTGACAAGAATGAAAGAGAAAAGTAGCAAACTAACAGCTAACACTCCCAGTTCTGAATCAGTCATACAAATGAGACTGAAGACAAGGAAGGCATTATCTCTCTGGTTTTCCAAGTAAAGGCAAAACCAACATGGCAGCAAGGAAAGTTCTGCCAACTCCTCAAGACTGAGAATCCGTATTTCCTAACCACCGCTGTACAGAACTCTCATACGTCACATCCTGAGGCTAAAATGAAAGCTGTGATCTTAACAACAATGTGTGCAGAGACAGCATGTTATAGTTTCTAAGGCACGTACACATACTTTATCTGATCACCTACTCAAAAGACACATCACTGCCCCACTTTGAGGTAAAGAAACGAAGGGCGTTTTCCTATGACTAAGATGTAGAAGCTGGAACATGAACCCAAAACTTCTAACTGCAACTACATCACCTCTCTCATAACCACATTCAAAGGTGTCCAACACAAGGCTGCAGAACACTAGCTAGGAAATGGCCAAGACACATACCTAAAGCACACAGGGCCAAATCACACACCGTGGGTTCTCCTGAAGTTTACGATAAAAATCAGAATTAAATAAACATTAATAAAATGTTTTAAATCTTTAATAAAAAGATTTGTAAGTAAATGTTAATGGATCACTTTGTTTTGGAGTATAAACAACTGTATTAGCACTGCTGTAACAAATTATAACAAATGTAGTGGCTTAAGACAATACAAATGTATTATCTCCCAGATCCATACTTCAGAAGAACCATTACTGGGGAATCTAGGGGAGGATACCTATTGAGGCCACCCACTTTTGTTGGCTCCGGGCCCCTTCCTCCATTGTCAAAGCCAGGAACGGTGGGGGTGTCCTTCTTACATTATGTCCCGTGACCTCCTCTTCTGGCCACCCCCACATGCAAGGACCCCTGTGATTACATTGGGCTCACCCCGAATCCACCATAATCTCCCTATTTAAGGTAAACCAACAGCAACCCTGAGTTTCACTGAAACTTTATCTCCGCACTGCCAAGTAACAGAATACAATCACAGGTTCCGGGGATTAGGATGTGGCCATCATTTATATTGGGGCGGGGGGGGAGGGGAGCAGGAGGAAAGAAGGGTTGCATCATTCTACAAATCAAAATAACCCAGATTAAAAGTGTATACTAATTAAAATCTAAATTTAATTTTGAAGTTTTGTATCCCCTCCCTAGGAAACAAGGTCCATGGAGAATGGATAGAGACAACCCGTCATTCATTTTAAACTGTTGTCTCATTCTGACAGGATACTAGAAAAAATAACCAGAGTCTTACTTTAAAAGACGCTTTCCAATCAGCTAGTAAAGTGAAGAATTAGTCACAGGCTAATGTGACTACCTGTAACCATGACTTCATATGCAGACTAAGTTTGACTACTCTCACCTTTGCTTGCAGAGACTATGTTTGCATTCTCCACTCAGGCTCACTTATTTACTTAAAATGCAGAGGGCAAAAGTCAAAGACATTGATTCGCTCACTTCGTCAACTTTGAAGCTCCTGATGTACCAGGTAATAAGAACAAACTACTAAAACTTAGAGCTCCCTACTGCTTATAAAGCATTCTGATTACATCATCTGCCTCTAGCATCACTGTGAGGGATATTTAGAGAAATATTACTAAGTTTTTCGATGACACCCAGAGAAGTGGGCTGCTGCGGCCAGTGCCACAGTTCCCACGTGCGCGGTGCATCAGCCCACGTGGGAGTGCTGTCCTGTCCTCACAGCGTCCCCACAGCTGTGGGAAAAGGAACGACACCTATTAAGGAGAGAGGGGGAAAACCTAAACTCAGTAAAAACATAACATTTTCCCAAACTACACTAGTCACATATTTTAGATATGCTCATTAGAAAAAATACACGAGGAAAATGTGTGATCCTACATTTCTACTCAAACAATAGAGAAATCTGAATCCATTAGAATTTTAAATAGAAAGTGTTAAAATAAGAATACTCCTACACGAGGAAAAAATGAAAAGTTTACAGCATCTCTTCGTTTTTACTTTTCTACTAATTTGTGTAAGCTCTACAGGATTAATTGAATCAATAAATAGAGATAATGTGCAAAAACCCTGAGAGCTTAAATATTGTGGTAAACTTTTTAAAGTTAAAATTTATCTGCCCTAGTTAAGGAGTGAAAAACATATCACAAATGAAAGGGGACAAAATTGTAGTGACTGTTACATCTTTAGTATCTTTATATGACTAAACAAAATAATTGTCTTTCTGAACAGAAGTTACAAACAGACTTTTTCAGGTCAAAATTCCTTTAAAATATACTATTTGAACCGTGCCTATGTCCACACTATTAATGTTAATACAGTAGTAACATTTCAATGCAGACAATAATGGAAAAACTTCATTCCCCCACAGAATTTTGCCTCTAGAAGTACATATAACAAAGTTGGAGGAAATGCTTGTTGATAGTGACAGGATCATGTCAAAACCCAATTATATCTGTTCATCCCCTTTTGCTTAATTAAAGCAAAAGGCATCAAAATCTTCCTCCGCAGTAATCATGTGGAAGCTGCATAGCCCGGATCCAGTAATTAACTTAACCTTATCACTGAACTGTATTGGGTCACTCGGGTGCAACCCAGTATCAAAGCTAAGAGTCAATGCTCTCAGGCTAACATTGCAGAGTGACACAGAGATTGAATAACGCCATCTGTGAATGGACAGGCTTTGTTCCTACCTCGCTGTGCTGGATAAATGCTCCTGCTCATAACTTTAATGTGGCAGCTGAACCACTTAATCATTGTACATTAATACATTATCAATATTACGAACATGTAACTACAAAATTACTTGTCAAAGTAATCAGATATTACAGATTTTGTGCATACATGCAACACAGGGGATTTTGAATATTAATTGTACATTTACAAAGAAGATACACTGCAGATTTCTAAACACATACAGAAACATTTTATGCACAGTAAAGTTTAAGTTCTAGAGAAGTATGTTTCTGAAATTTACATGGAATCATTCCGTGCTCTCTCTTCCATCAGACATACGCGTGGGTGGTTCTAACATGGCTTCATTCAACCTAAAAGATGGATGTGTATACAATTTCTAAAAATCCAATTTATTCAATTATGCCAATTTACTTGATATTTTATTTGTTTTCCTGGAAAATATTTCAAAATATAATAAATCATCTTTTGAATATACATTGCTTAAGGTCACCTATTCATTATTCCCAGTTAAGTTTAAGCATATTTTGTTATTTTGCTAAAGGATCAAAAATCCTGTTGCCAAGACGTGGTTTTGTGGTCTTTCACCAAGTAAGACACTAAATCATAAGGGACGATGATCAGCAAATTCCCTGCGACAGGCCCTAAGCCTGCTGAGGTAATGCAGCTGACAAACTTTGATGTGCCATGCCCGGGCACATTATGTTCATGTAGTGTGTACATCTGGGCACCCTTTACGGCAGTGCAGCAAACAGCCACTCATTTATTCCACTCTAATTAGCACACATGTAAATCCTCACCAATCAAGCCGCGCGCGGGGTTACCATTGTGGCAGCCATACAGCAAGCTGGCAGAACAGACGAGCAAAGGAGGAGCAGACACTTCTGGGCTTGATCTGAGCCTGCCGTCACATCGGGCAGGCTCCCCCAGAAAGGGCTGCAACCAGCTCTCCCTTTCAAAACTGATCAGGGTACCCCAAAAGAAAAAGGTCAACAGGCAGAAAGCTGACTGGCCACAATTCTCAGTTCTTTACCAGTCCCAGGAATACACCTGAAGCAACATGCTTCTCGTTCACTTAAAAACAGAACCATTACAGCCAGAAGTCAGGATTAAGTTATAAAAGGGCTTTATGACAGAAGATACAAAGCAATTCTGAAGAAAGGCTGTCACACCACAACACGCAATAAGTTGCGGGACTACTAGGGAACGGTAAGCAACAGACCTCTCTGTGCCTGAGCGCCAGACGATGCGATGTCCTCGCAGCCGCTGTGTTCGGTAAAACAACTCTGTTAGAAGCCAGCGTAAGTCACTGTTTCCTTCTATTAATCCTTTGCCAGCATGTACATTTAAACTGATTTTTCATGCCAAACGACCAAAACCAGCAACTCCATCTTTGAACATACTTATAAAAATGTTATTAAAAAAATACAGACCGCACCAGTTTGGGATTTTTTGTTTGTTACTTCTTTCACCATGATGAAATCCTCATGCCTTTTTTAGAACATCATGCACAACAGTAATTTGCCAAAAAAAAGAAAACTGTTCAAAGTCAGAAAGAACAGACTGTGCCAGTAAAAATGAATGTAGTATCTACACTTCAATGTGTTTTACTAGAAAGGTTTTCCCAGTAAATAGGAACTTATGCCGTTTCTGAACATTCATTTAACTTGCCATTCCCAGCGCCATCATCCAAGCACCGAGGAAGCCGTTCAGCAATGAGGATGGAAGGCGTCACACGAAGACGCGCGACCACGTGCAGGAGACGCACGTGACAGAGCAGGCACCACCCGCCGCCCTGAACGCAGCCGTTCTAGAAGGAGATGGTCACGTCGGACCGCTACTAAAAAGGCACCGTGACTGGGAAAGGACGAGAAGTCTTCCTCAAGAAGGCAACGACCACCTGATTTCTTAAAATACTTAGGTATTTTAAGGTAACTAAAAACTTCATCCACTTCTTAGACACTTCATTAGGAACTCACTCTTAAGTGTTAGAGGAGTATATTAGGTAAACAGAACAGACATTGTTTCTCTCCTCGTGGAGTCCACAGCATGGCTTAGGGGAAAGACGCTAACCCTGTAAACACAAAGAGTCGGCCTGCAGAGATGGATACTGTGTGTGAAGCGGGGGCACCCGGCACCAAGGCACCCCACCCCCACCGCTTGCCCCTGCAGGCCTTGCAGGGACCAGACTCAGGAGTCGCCCTACCTAAAATAAAATAACCACTCTCCCCCAACCCCACTCTCAAACCCTTCCCCTGCTTTCTGCTTCTCCAAAGATGTGACTACTTTGGAACATTTGCCCTTACATTGTCTTTGCACTGTTGATTTTGACTCTCCTGAATGTGAGGGGGCTCCACCAGAGGGGAGACATGGCCAGCTTTGTTCACAGCTAAATCCCACACCAGGAACATATCAGGCACTGAGGAAACATGTGCTGAAGAGATGGAAGAACAGAGGAACAAATGAACATTCCAACTGAGTAACATACAGAATTCTGGCTTGACCAGATGCAGGGAATATGGATCACCTCACCTATCAGGACTGAAGGCCTGGGGGTCATTTACAGTTAGTTTTAAAAGTTTATTTCAGATTGGGGTGCCTGGGTGGCTCAGCCCATTAAGCAACTGATTCTTGATTTTGGCTCAGGTCATAATCTCAGGGTCATGAGAGCAAGCCCCACATTGGGCTCCGCACTCAGTGATGCTAAGTGTGTGGTCAGCTTGAGATTCTCTCTCTCCCCTGCTCCTCCCCTACCCTGCTCACAGTTTCTCTCTCTCTCAAATAAATAAAATCTTTAAAAAAAAAAAGCATTTATTACAGATATTTACACAATCAGGAACATACCACTTCCACATAAAAAAAAATCAAGGTAATTCTTAGGATTTCTCCAAAACAAAAGCGAAAGCTTGTAGGAAGTGATCAAGTGCTATCTGGGTGGCTCAGTCGGTTAAGCGTCCAACTCTTGGTTTCAGCTCAGGTTATGATGCCAGGGTTACGGGATCGAGTCCCGCATCGGGCTCCCTGCTCAGCGGGGAGCCTGCTTGAGATTCTCTCTCCCTCTCCCTCTGCTCTTCCCCCTGCTTGTGCTCTCTCTCTCTAAAGTAAATAAACCAAAAAAAATAAAAGACCATGATGAAGGTTACAAACCTTTCAAATAAATCAAATCCACACATAATTCCTGTAAAAATGATAATTCTGTAATGATCTGATATTACAGAATTCCTCGATTGGGCTTCATTTTTACATAATTCATCTTAAAACATATTCCCGCCTAACACCATAATCCAAAGCACCCATAATCATGATCGGCCACATGCACAGAGTCATATATACCTAAGAACACTGAGTCGGCAGGAAGGAGAGGGAGAGACACACAGAACTAGATACTCCAGGCTACATTAGCCCTAATTGTTAGCCAGGAAAAGAAAGCCAGAAAATGATCTTTAGTAGCTGACAAGGACACTAGCTCACAGAGAAGTCAGTGCAAACAGAGTTCGAGAGATATAATATAAACTGTGCTTTCATCTATAAATAGTAACTACAGTTTCGTGTTTTATATGCATAGGGTTTGTTCTCACCTGCAAAAGAAAGTTCACATCTCACATCAAGACCTTATTTAACCTATTTCTTTTAATTTTCATATTGTCAAAAATGTCCAGTATTTGTTTTCTTTCTATTTACAAGACACAAGCTATTAATTTTTAAATATACCCCTATCTTATTCAATCACTAATAAAGGACAAAAACACAATTTCACCAACATAAATGAATTCTGAGTTTTGCTACATTAAAAGATATGTTTTTTCCCATAAAATAAACCACATTCAAAATAGGGCAAACTATATGGAAGAAGAAAAAAAAACTTAACCCATATTTAAAAATACAGTCTTTAATCTACAAATATATATTCATAGGACTCTAGATGTGGAATATAATTATATACTCCATCTGAAGTTGTTTTCAGGCATATAATAAATTTTAAGTGCTATCACAGAATGAATAGCACTTGGGCAATTGAGCACTTTCCTTCTGCTTTCCAAAGGGCATCCTATTCAACTACATCGGAGGTGGCAAGCAAGTGGCCCAGGCACCACCCAGAGTCTTCATTCCCCATGATGCCACCGGCGGCCTCAGGACCTCTCTCAACAGTCTCCACTCATCCACTTCCAACAGACTGCAGTAGAAATCAATCCACCTTCCCTAAGCTTAATCCAGGGAATACTTTACTGACAGCTGGACTTCCTGAGTTTACCAAAACAAAACAAAAACAAAAACAAAACTCAAGTCAAAACACCATAAACATATCTTTATTTATCAATCTTCTATAAACCTACTGAGAAACTAACTCAATGTGTCACAACTTGATCAAAATGTATTTGACATTAAATGCAATGATATTTAGGTGATATTAAAATGCAACTAGGGAAGGGTCAGTACTGGGGTCTGTGTGAGCTAAGGAGAAACAGAATCTTAATGAAAAGAAAAAGGCCTGCCATCAAAAAGACACATTCCTACCATGTTTAAAAAATCAAAGATACAATAAATTATACGATGAGTGTACCTGCAACTCAATAGTGCCTTGTCAACAGCCATCCTTTTTCCTCTACTGTCTCCCAAAAACACAAGACTCTTACTGCAGGGTCTAATGCATCAAAACATTACAGTAAAGCTGTTAATGCAAACAGCACATCAACTTAAGCAAGAAAATGCAAAGTTATGCTTCATGAAGAGGTGTCATATATGTATGATGGTTATGCCAACACTGTTTTAGTATTTCATAGAACTCGAGATAGTCTCTTTTCAAAGAGAACAGAAGATCCATCACTTCATGGACCTGCAAACTTACGGAGGTGGTCAATTAACAAAAGAATATCTAACAATTCTCTTTGGGTCCCTCTGGCCATGAACCCAGGTCTGTGTCATGCTCAGCACCTCTGAAAGTCACAGCCATACTCAGGACTATAAGAAAGAACTCCCTTTTCACTTCATTCTCCCAATTATAATTGTACTAAATCATATCCTATTAACAGCAATATCTTGATTGGGTAGAGCTCCCTTTCAGGTCCAATAAAAACAAAATCTTTTCAAAGGTCTAAAGAAACTGGGCATGCTGACATTTAGCACCTAAATCTACCATCTACTGTATCTCACTACACCTAACAATATTAACTGATTAATTAATCAACGTAAATGTATGTTTAGAGGCAGCTTGTGGATATTTGTTAGCCCATCACTTACCAGCATGACAGGTCACGGTAACATAATTCATTGATGATTTTATTACTAAAAACATTACCACATTCTGTAAAAAATCAATGCCAGTAGCAACTGAGTAAGGCCAAGTCCTGTAATTCGCACACTCACATACTTATGCATGTCTGTATGTGTGTGCGTGTATATGAGCACGTATGTATGGGTGCAAGCATGGTGTGTGTGCTTATATGCAAATATGAGATATATTTATATATAAATAAGTGCATACGTCATTCCACTTCTGACTGATAAACCATTTAACCAATATATAAAACTCATTTGTGTGCATTAGAAATAAGGTAAATCAAAAATACCTTTATCTCAGGGCGCCTGGGTGGCTCAGTTGGTTAAGCGACTGCCTTCGGCTCAGGTCATGATCCTGGAGTCCCGGGATCGAGTCCCGCATCGGGCTCCCTGCTCAGCAGGGAGTCTGCTTCTCCCTCTGACCCTCCCCCCCGCTCATGCTGTCTCTCTCTCATTCTTTCTCTCAAATAAATAAATAAAATCTTTTTTTAAAAAAGGGGGGGCACCTGGATGGCTCAGTCGTTAAGCGACTGCCTTCAGCTCAGGTCATGATCCTGGAGTCCTGGGATCGAGTCCCGCATCGGGCTCCCTGCTCGGCAGGGAGTCTGCTTCTCCCTCTGACCCTCCTCCTTCTCATGCTCTCTGTCTCCCATTCTCTCTCTCAGATAAATAAATAAAAAATCTTAAAAAAAAAAAAATACCTTTATCTCATGGTAGACTTTCAATAAAATTTACTCTTCTTTATCCTTTTTCCATTTCAAGCAGAATATTTACAACTTTATTTAAAAATCCATAAAATATCTATAAAGAAAATATTGATAAAATTGCAAAGTGTTTATCAGCTTAAGATACAGATAATACATGTTCATCTCACTTACGAAGTTGAATATTCTTGAACTGTTGTATAAAAGATGAAAAACTTCTCTACATTATAAATTATACATTTGGGTAACTGCCACTGAAAATATCAGAGATATGTTTAATAAGAAAAACTGACCCAGACACAAATAAGACTCAAGCACCTTCCCATTTCACATCTCAACTCAGAGCTAAGAGTCCTTCTCGACATGGAGCTAGTATCACATCAGAAAGTTGATGTCAACTGAAAGAGCAGTGTAATAATATGCAAACTGCATTTAATCAGCAGCCCCTCCAAAATGTAATGCCACCTCTGATCTAATACCTCATTAGAAGGGCATTCAAAAATGGAATATTCACAGGCATGTCTCCTTTACAGATATTTTCACTATAATAATGGTAGCTGAAATGGCACCCCACAGAGGTCTATGTGCATACCAAGCTAAAACATAAGCAAATTAAACCACAAACTCTACTTTGAAGTTTCAACTTCAGGATTTACAAAATAAAGCTGATACAGGAATTTTATTTATTTATAGGGGCTTATGAAATCTATTTCCTAAATCTGTAAAATAGTCTTTTCTCTCCACAACGCAATGAAGAAACTGGGGTGGGGGTGGGTGGAGCAGGACTAGATATTAACAGGTTAAAGGCCAACAATATAAAAGAAACGGGAATGAAAGAAAAAGTTAAACAAACAAAAGCAGAGGCAGAAATCAGGGTCAGGTTGAAGATTAGATTCAAATCAGAAGCCACCATCTGGAAGAAACAGCCTACTTCAAAACTGCTGGATATGTTAGCTGGACCTGTTACCTTCCGTGGCGACTGGGGAGGGAGGTCTCTGTGATGGCTGACAGGAGCAAGGGAAGGTTTATGGTACTACAGTGTTTCCTGGTCCTGATGCTGCTTCCCTGAGTATATTCATTTTATGAAAATTCATCAATTTGCACACTTGTCTGTATACGATATATATCCACACCATGAGTCACAGTAAAATTCAATCCAGAGTTCTGCTTCCAGGGGGCCAGAACACGGTACATACAGGAAAATCAGAACAATACAGGATGGTTGATCTTTGCAATAAGTTATCTCACTATTGGCAATATCAGTTGCCTCCTTTTGATGAGCTGATCAACAAACTGATTCAAGGAGGGCAAGCTGGTTTTAGCACTAACAGTACTTGTGACAACCATCTACTGTCTCAGCCAGCTCTGAGTGCTAACAAAGTACCATGGACTGTGTGGCTTAACCAACTGACAGATCGTTTCTCACAGTTCTAGAGGCCAAGTCCAAGAGCAGGGTGCAAGCACGGTCAGATTCTGGTAAAAAGTCACATACTGACTTGACTTGTAGATGGCTACCTTCTCACAGTATCCTCAAGGGGGGGGGGGGGGGGGGGACAGAGGGAGGGAAGCTGTCTGGTGCCTCCTCTTGTAAGGACACTGCTCCTATCCTATCAGGCACCCTTGTGCCCTCATTTAGTCTTAATTAACTCTTTATAGGTCTTGTATCCAAAAATACAGTCACACTGGGGATTAGGGCTTGAAAATCTGAGTTCTGGAAAGACACAATGCAGTCCGCAGCACCTACTAAATGCCCGGCACCATTAGAATACCAGGTAATATTTTTAAATATTTGATAGGTGAATTTTAACAGAGAAAAGAATAGGTTCCAGAAGCAAAGCTGTAATCTTGCCGCCCAGAGGACAAAGGTTAGACCATGAGGCAGGTCCATCCAGAGGACAAAGGCTAGACCGTGAGGCAGACAAGAATCTCATGTTGTCAGAGGTGCACTTCTCCTTTCAAGAGGACCCTCTCTACCACACTAACTAACATGGTTTAGGGACCACGTGTCCTCTCTCATCGCAGAAACAGTTCACCATTTTGAAGGATGAAGGTAAAGTTGAAAAGAATGGCCTTTATGAGAAGAGAAGACCGTTCTGATCTGGAGGCAGGGGGGAGGTAAGGGTTCGGGGAGAGAGAACTGGGAAGAGGGCTGGAGAGAATCAAACCACACAATTCTCTCCAGCACCCTTGCTGGGGGGACGGGACAGGGGCTGAAGCCATGCAGTGACAGCACCACACAGTGACATCACACTTCTGATGCCCCTCACCAGAAGCATGGGTTCAGCAGCTTCCCCCCAACTCAGAGAGCGATACAGATAACCCTGACCTAAAGAAAATGCCAAAGATGTGGCAGTGTAGAAACTGCTCGTGGTAAACTAATTAGACGGTTTTTATCTAAAACATTTCCCCCAAGAAAGCAGAAGGAAAAGACTTCAAACTTAGGTGCACTATAGAATTTATTTAAAAATTTACAAAGATAATTTGGGGACATAGGAGACAGTGGTATATGAAATTTAGTAAACCTCACAAAGCAGAATAAAATATTTCTCACTCAACAAACCATATTTCACTCTCCAAATGTCCTTAGGAAATGGATTGTAAAGTATACCTGAATTTGAAACTTTGACATATTCGGCATATTATTTATTTCAGTGTGATAACAATAGTTATGCAATGATAACTTAAATAATATAAACTCACATTTTAGGGGGACTTTAATTTACTAAGAGGAGCATATGCATATAATTTTCTCTCAAGAGAACCAACCTTGACAAATTACCTCTAATCTTCCAATAAAATATGGTATGATGTTAGAAAATTTGTGTTGCACTAAAGAATCTGTTATTTAAAATGTGACTTATATACCTTTTAATATTTTCACTGTAAAAATTCACACATAAAGTGGGAAAACTACTCCACATAAACCTACCTAACAACTGAAAAAATGCCTGCTTAGATTTATCCAAATCTAACAAGTTAAGGACCAAAACCAGCATGCTGGGTGGTAAGTATTCCCTCATAAAGCATTTACTAGAGCACCTCACTATATTCTTAGGAGTCTCCTAAAATAATATGGAACAAATTTTTTCTCAAACTGCTCACTTGCATTTGGGTACCAGGAGGCATTTTAAAAATCTCAAAACTGCCCAAAACTCTTTAGACAAAGGTCAGGTATCACCAATCTCCTCAGAAAAGACTACTCTGAGCTCTCATGTACAACCACCCTTCAGGTAATGTACCTGGGTACCCCACTCCCAACATTCTTCTTTAGTAACACATTTAACTTTCATCTTGGACAAAAAAAATATGTCATAATAACGAGAGAAACAACAAAACCTGCGGGACACAAGGCACATTCGACCAGCAACATCTGTTAAAGGCTCCTCTGCTTATTCATTCACTTACGCTTCAGTGTGGGTTGACACATCCCGACTCACATTTGTGGTGCAATGCACAAGAAAACTCAGTCCCACTTGAAACTGAGCCCAAATGTAACCTGGGAGACGGGAGGCACAGGAAAGGGGAAGGACATGGTGTGAGGGGACAGACAGCAGGCTCACACCATCAGTCAACGACAACGACAGAGCATCTCTTCATAGAAGGGGCGCTGCCAACACAATGGACCCAAACCTTTCCAAAGCCTTTTGCGCAGTAATGGCACCTTTCTCTAAACACTAGTCTCCATTACCTGTTTATCTGGGGGAGCAGATAAGGGGACAACAAACAGCATTAAAAGAGAGATGAGCATACTCTTTCCCAACTTTTACCACCACCACTAATCAGGCCCCACCTGTGGCCTCATGAAACTTTGGGCATGTTTCAGGAATGATCTTACCATACTATTTTATGGTTATCAGGTTATGACTTTCTGGATCAAAACTGTACATTCTTGAGGCAAAAGTTCAAACAGCTCTATTGTGCTTTGTGTGCTGAGTGCCCCGCAAAGTGTCTAACACCTGACACATGACGATGACTAGGGCACAGACCACCAGGCAGATGGATGGATCAAGGAGCTTGGCTTCCACACCTAACTGCATGGAGAACTCCTTTCAAACAGTAGGGCCTACTCGGTCTAAAACGTGAAGATATCAAGCATGCAATCATAAAGACCATGAACAACAGTGCGAGAGACAAATGGCTAATTCAGCTTGCTGTTTATAAATCTGGATGTTAACACGTCCAGCTTATTTAAAATGGAATGTATAAAGATCTGTTTTTGTGGAATCACAACATAAAATTTTTTAAATGGATCATATTTTCCTAAGTTTAAATATCCTTAGTTTTACTTAATATCGATTTGTAGAAAGTTCCTGGAGTTCAAAACTTCAGTAACTGTCATTATTGTGGTCCTGCATCCATTCCACATGAATAAAGGGAAAAAAATCTTATCAAAAAAAAAATAATAATAACAGACTGCTTTAGGAGTTGCCAATTGAGTGCACTTCTGCACTGCTGACCTGTACATTGGAACAAATAAATGTAATCAAATATGCTGATGTGATCTTAGCACTAACTGAAAAAAAAAACTGGATTTTTTTTCTACTGTAGCTGTTTGTCTTATCAAGGATTTTAATCTATGATAAATTCCATAGCCATTAAAAATCTTAGACCATTGATTTATGCCTTAATTCAGACATGCTGAGCTCTTCAAAATAAATGTTCCAAAATAGCATACACTGCAAATTGCAATCTAACATAAAACAAATGTTAAAATGCTAGCATCTTTCCTGAATATAGTACAGTGTATTAATTGTTGGTCTTGGTAATGTAAGCTTATTAGTTTTGCATAATTTAAGTTTTAATTCATCGTTTAATTTTTAATTAAGCAGCTTTTTTTTCAAGATGTGCTTCCTGCTTATACGTTGGTCACTAAACATGGTATATATAAAATAATTCTCTGGCATGAATATATGACAGTGCCGTGTAATATATGACTTCTCCATGATCTCAATATGAAAACAATCATAACAGTTCATGATCTAAAAAAAAAAAAAAAAAAAAGCAGCCATTTTAATTTAGCATTAATACTTCAATAATTTAAGCCCGGAGACAATGCTTAAAAAACTAAAGACCTGAACACAAAAGTAAAACCAAACCACTTCTTTTGCAAAGAATTCCTTTGGATTTTAGTTAAAAATAATGAAGCTTTTTCGGGAATCATCCTCCATATTAAAAGCTAATTTGTATTTGATTTTCCTATGGAAACAATGGGGACCCATCCTGGCACATGTGCCTAAGGATACACAGTGTCCCCACCGGAGCAGAAGGGGATATGTAACCTTGCCCACCTAAGAGAAACTGGAAAAGCTAATGAGAATAGAGAAGGAGCCAAGAAGGCGATGAGGGAAATGCTAACTTCCATGTCAACTTAAGAGTTTGGATAGAGGTCCAATTAAAGCTTTAAAGTTATTATTACAGTGAGTGCCCTATTGCAAGGCTCCCCCTTTAGCTGTCTCTGAAGACAAAGCAGTGGCCCTTAACAGACTGCAATGTCTCATCATCTGCAGACCTTTTTAAAAAAACTTTAAAGCTTATTTTAATAAACTCTTGCAGGTTATCATTTCACTCAATATAATTTTTAACTGTGCCTTTATTTGGTTTTTATGTTATATAGCCTCAATATGATGAAATTAGAAAAGAATGTCAATAAAGGAAAATTAACAAAAAGAGTCTGAAGAATGCTAGCAGTATCATGCCCCGCTTCCAAACTACCTTGAGAGCTTGTACAAGTCTGTGGCCACCCTTACCAGAAAACAAGAACACCGGGGATCTGCCTGTTTCCACATCACCAGCACATCACAAAACCTCTCGCCCACTCCTGCCAGTGTTGATAAAATTAAAGGCACACATGCACACACACAGACATGCACCCCTGCATGTATTTGTTTGCTTTCTCCGTGGAAACAGAATTGCCAAGAAAAGTTCCATGGAGGCCTGTTAAGATCAATGGTTTCACAGCTCTAAGCAGAGCTATACTATCGTTAACCTGCTCAAAATAAAAGAGTTATGCATCCACTTAGATCCTTTCTTTCCCTGAGGACTTTTCAGCATTAGCTAGAACAGGCCTGCGACCACTGTCACAAAGACAAACTGTGGAAGTTAGAGTGGTTTCCTCCAGAGGACAGGATCTGTCATGTTCTAAATTATGCATTTGGTCACTCTTTGAGTTTATAGGATCATGTTATTTGGAGGAATGGGGGAAAAAAATCAGTTGTTTTTAAAAGGAGGGGATTAATTAAAAGACTTGTTGAAATAGCAGGTCAGCAAAGCTGGACATGTGAAGGAAACACATGTCCATGCCCTGAGCAGCTCCTTCCTTCTCAGCCACATCCATCCCACATCCTTGCTCGAAGATATGCCCCACCAAAGAGTCAGGGTGACTACTTCTGGACCACCAAGTAACCAAATGAACTTACAGGCGCAGGAGATCCTAATTGGAAGACCACCTTCCCTTCCCATCCACATAAAAATAACACTACACTGGATTCACATATGTGTGTATAGATGTATTTTACATGTTTGTAAAACAAGCCAGCAAACTAAATATTCAAGTTATCATCCCCATTTCACAAATTAGGAGACCAACTGCGAAGTGAGAAAAGATGAATATGCTTAGCACAAAATTGAAAGAAGGGGGAAAAAAAATTAATGTGTTGTTGAGAAGGCCAAGAGAACCCAGTAAGTATACATGACTAAATAAATTCTGATCCTAGTTCCAAGTCAGACATTCCTTCTACCACTTAGAGTGCTAAGGCTTGTGCAATAGGAAGCAAATCGGGATAGGACAAGCAGGAAGAAGAAAGACGTCAAGGGCTATAAAAAGAAAATCAGAAAGAGGTAGAGTACTAACCCTGAAAAACAAAGGCCCTTGGAAAAATAAAGAAGCAAAAGGCACAAAAGCTGCACTGTAGCAGGTACACTTTAGCCAGGACAGCACCGCCAATGTTTCAGATTTAGCATTTGCCCCAATCACTCACATATTTGCATCTTGAGGACTAAAGGAAGGAAACAGGGTATTCATCCACCAAGAATTAATGAGCTTTCCCCTCAAAAACAGGGCACAGATGTTAAAACAGTCAAAAAAGTCCATTTCTGCAATTATATTAATATCTAAACTTGTTTTCTAACTCTTCCATATCTCCTATCCCAGAGCAACCTTTAATAAGCAACCTGACAAATATGAAAACAAAAAGAATCAATAGTAGCTCAGGATGGCAAATAACTCTGACCCAGACTTCTATAACTTCTTTTAAAAAGAGTAAAAAAGAACCTCAAAAGGAAATTAGATTTGCTTACATGCACTGTAGACCAAAAACAAAATTCCTATAGTTTCCATAACTATCTCAGGTTCACCTTCTGTAAAGTGAAAATAACAGTAACAGATCCATTGATGTCATGTGTTACTTAGAAAAACATATGAAACGGCACTATACAGAAGAATGGTATAACTCTAAAGTGTCTAAAAATACTTGCTTTTCATTATCAAATAGAAATTCAGATTGATACAGGTTCAAGAATTATAAAGTAAACAATTAACATTCCAGCCATGATAGAGTAACTAAGTCCTACTGTAAACAACTAAAACATTGGACAAAATACAGCAAACCATGATTTTCAGAAATTGAACAACATACAGAATAGGACTGTGAGCCCAGAGAGGAGAAGTAAAGGAGACGGGATCTAAGACAACTCTGGATGTAAATAATCTAGGAAAGAAAGAGAAAAATCACAAGGAAAATTGAAAAATATTTTGAATTAAATAAAAATGAAAATGAAACTTATTATGTATGCAGATTCAGATACAGAAAGCTGCACTGGTCTCATGCTAACAATGGGAAAAAGTCTGATAACCCATAAAATTGTAACTTTTCCCTGAGTCAATCAGAAAGCTGAGGTCAGAATGCAACCAAATGAGGGCAAGGCCTTCTAAGTGGAGAAGGAATGCATGCATACCTCACCTTGGGCATTGGAAGGGGCAGCCACTACACAAGTGGGACAGAAAAAAAAAAAAAAATTAGCCAAAATTTTAATAAAGTATTGAAGGCCAAGAGTGAGCAGCTAGTGTATCAGTCTGGAATAGTTGCAGGCCCAGACAGCAGAGTACACAGCACTCCATTACAAACTATTTTATCAGACCCCTACTGGTGCTGATGAGAAAGACTGAGGGAAGTCGAGAGACTAAAGAGAACCCTAGTGGGTGGGACAGGCGTGTGCAGAATGATCAGTAGCTGCTGGAGAACAGGCACTGAACATGTCCCAGTCGGCTTCACTAGGCATTTGTCTCCCATCAAACAAAAGCCTCAACAAGCTAGGCAGTGGCAGCAAACACTGTGAGCCCAGAGCAAAAGCAAAGACACACTGCTTCTGTGAAGAAGCCATATCCACTGCCCCTGGGGGAGAGCACCGAAACCCTCTTACTTCCAGAACACAGGAAAAGACTCCTACTACTGGGGAAGGGGAGAAGAAATCACCCCCTACTCTGGAATGTGGCTCCGGCTGGGGGAAGCAGAAAACTCCCAACAAGAGTTTAACTGCCATGAGGAGAAGAGGCGAGGACTATGAGGAAGCCCCACCCATGAGGATCAGGCAGTCCAGGCCTTCCTGAGACTAAAGTAGGATCCATACAACAGAGAGCTGCCCTACTTCAACTATGAGCCTAGCACAGCCACCCCAACAGCCCCCAGACCCAGGGGGAAGGGCAGGAGCATGGAGGGACACCCCCTCTGAGACACAGACATGTGGGGCCTGCCAAAGGCTGAGGGTGGACCATGAACACTGAGAAAAACCTCTAGAATTTAACTCCCACTCTAAGCCACAGGCAAGGACAGGCCATCACTAAGAGGAATGTAATGAGTGTGGTCCACAGAGGTAACAATACCAAGAGTAAATCCCAAAAGAGTTCAACTCCCGAGTAGGCTGAAGAGAGCCCCCAAACACCCTGACTAAAAAAAAAAGATGCACCCATTTCTAGGTATAAGTATTATTTACTTCAGTCTTGATCAGTCTACAGGTGATGTCAAAAATTCGATCAAAAATTACAACACATAAAACAGCAAGAAAAAAATCTGAGATGCCAGTAAAGCAGGGCTTATAAGGAATTTTGTACCTTTACATTCTCATAAGTAAAAAAAAAAAAAAAAAAGAAGTCTATAACCAATCCAGAATTCTGTCCTAAGACTCTAAAGAAAAAGAACAGCAAACCTAAACCTAAGGTGGAAGAA
This sequence comes from Neomonachus schauinslandi, assembly GCF_002201575.2. Lineage (NCBI taxonomy): Eukaryota > Metazoa > Chordata > Mammalia > Carnivora > Phocidae > Neomonachus > Neomonachus schauinslandi. The sequence continues at coordinate 4,293,724 of NC_058416.1, forward strand.
ATTTAAAACAAAAAAAGATTAGAAATCAATGAAATTTAAAATGAACAAAGGCAATAAAACACAAAAGATTATTTGAAAAGCTCAAAAAATTGGCAAAAATGTTTGGCTATAGCAATCAGAAACTAGGAGGTGCCATGAAAATAAAAGTATTCAGCTATAATAAAACAAAGATCTATAACAGCATAAAGAATAACTGCTTATAAAAGACTAAATATTAACTCTATCAATGGTAAAATAATGTTTAAAAAAAAAGCACTTTAAAAATTTAATTAAAAAGTTCAGCTTTTGATCCTGAAATAGCCAGTGTGGAAAGAGCTGTTATTGGTTTCAAAACTTGTTTTTAAGTATCTAAAAGATAAACAGGTACAAATAGTTTTTAGTACAAATATAATTTTTAATTAAAAGATTTCTCCTTAACATATACTTAACATAACATAAACTAAAACAGCTCTAACCAAAAACCAAGAGTCTGATTCCAAAACAAAATCAAAATTGGGAGCACCTGGGTGGCTCAGGCTCAGTCAGTTAAGCGTCCAACTCTTGGTTTCAGCTCAGATCATGATTTCAGGGTTGTGAGATGGAGCCCTGAGTCAGGCTACACACTCAGTGTGGAGTCTGCTTGAGAGTCTCTCTTTTCCATCCCCCTTCCCCTCTGCACCTCTCTGCACACATGCTCTCTCTCTCCCTCTTTCTTTCTCTCTGTCAAATAAAATCTCTTAAAATAATAATTAAAAATAAATAAATAAAAATCAAAATAGATCAAAATGTGACTGGATGATCAAAGTAAATAAATAACTACCAACCTGCCCTAAATCAATCGCTTGGCAGTAGCAAAATATTAATAAAGTGCTAACCAAAATAAATGGGATAATAGTCCAAAACAGGGAAGACATTTTGTTCTACAAATGTGGTATGTTCCATTTCATCTACTACCAAAAAAAAAAAAAAAAAAAAAAATTACAAATACTTCAAATTTCAGAGGTATAGATACTTTCCCTAACATTCTTTCTGGTTTTCAAAATCATAATATATAATCAAATGTCCTAATGGCTAAAAAGCCATGTTTTAAATTTCTTGGCAAAATCATGAACACTAAATAAAACTGTTCATGTTGGATAACATTCTCCTAAATTGTTTTCTCTTTTAATTCTAATGAGGTGAGTAGTGTTGGCTGTTTTAATACTATTTTCCTTAAGATCTCAAGATATCATGGAGTTAATTACATTTTTCTAACCTTGTTTGTTATATCCATGTTTCTTTGTAACAAGAATTGTTTACCCAGGAGTCCTCTATTAAGGGTCTATGTTATCTAAAATTTCTCTGAAAGAAGGCAAGCAACATCATTTAACAAGGAAACTATCTATTTATGCCATTATATACAGGGGAAACTTTTTTAAAATTTTAGCGTAATTAACCAGTATTTCTATTGAGAAATATTGATCCAAGATTCATTATAAGTGTTTGACAATCACACAGCTTATTTTTCAGAGGTAAACTAGGCAAAAATATCACGAAGCCAGGTTAGGTTTTTCACGGTATGTCCTTTTGGTGCCTATTTCTACATTTCACTATACTGCTCTCACAGCTTGGTGCCCCATGTCCTCACGATGACATCTGGATGAGGTTCCCACCATGGCAGCATCCCACCTGGGCCCACTTACGCCTGAACCTGTCCTGCCCTATCTCTCAAGCCCCCAGCTGTTATCTGCCATCACAACCTACAAATACCACATCTCTGAAAAACTAAAGAATATTAAGGTCAGAACAACATAATGATTTATGCTTCCTTTGTAAGACATTTTCCTTTTGACATAGGCAACTTCAGCTCCTGAGGCAAGCCAGCAGAAAGGAAATCCTGAAGTGGAAGCTTTCGATTCTCTCAAATCACACCGTAAATGACAATCCATGTGACTTGATTAAATGACAACACTGCTTAGAAATTAGTAAAATTCACACTACAACCCCCAGCAGACACACACACAAAATGTTGAGTGTATAAAGCATTAGTAGCAGAGTCAGAGATTGGGACTGTTCCTTCATATCTCCACTAACTAGTCAAAAACTGTAAGCAATCACTTTTCCCGTCCGACTCTCAGTGACTGCATCCACAGTGCAAGGGGATGAGATGACACTCCAGTGACTCTTGGCAAGGTAACAAAAGTAACAAGATACTATCAAATGTTGGTACAATAGACTTTACAAACGACTACCAGAACTAATACATCATAGGATACCGGTCACATCACACATTTATATAAAGCAGCAAATAACTAGTGAAAATTGAAACTGTTTTAAAGTATCATTTACTGTAGGACCAAAAAAACCAAAATACTTCTATATAAATCTAACAAGGCACATGTAAGATCAGTATTCTCCAAACTACAAAACACTGATAAAAAATGAAAGGCCTAAAAAATACGAAGATAGATTGCATTCATAGATGGGAAGATTCAATAATGTGAAGATGTCAATTCTCTCCAGTGTTCAACAGACTCAATGCAAAAAATAACTGAATAAACTCATGCAAAAAAAAAAAAAATGGAATCCATACTTCACACAATATTAAAAAAAATTAACTCAAAACAGATCATGGATCTTAATGTAAAACCTAAAACTTCTATAAAAACTTTCTATTAAAAAAATAGAAGAAAATCTGCATGACCTCAGGTTTGGCAATGAGTTTTTAGACACAATGTTAAAAGTACAAACCATAAAAGAAAAGACTGATCAATTGGATTTCATCAAATTAAGAATTTCTGCTGCTCAAATAAAACTGGTAAGAGAATGAAAACACAAGCCACAAAATGTCTGCAAATCACGTATCTGATAAATGTCTTTTACCCAGAATATACAGTCTCAAAATTCAATAATAAGAAAATAACCCAAATTAATAAAATTGGGCAAAAGATTTAACACTTCGCCAAAGAAGAATACTAATAGCAAATAAGCACATGAAAAGATGCTCAATGTAATTAGTCAGGAAGGAAATACAAATTAAAACTAAAATCAGATACTAAATGCAGAAACTTAACAGATTGGCTAAAACAAAAAATTTAACAATACAAAGTGCTAATAAGGATAGAAGCAACATTCTAGTGGTAATGCAACATGGCAAAGCCATTCTGGAAAACCATTTAGCAGTTTCTTATAAAACTAAACACACACCATAGGACCCTGCAATCCCATTCCCAGGTATTTACGGTGACAAGATTTCTATCCCTTTCGTTCAATCTCCAAACACCAGAAAACTCCATATATCCCTCAATTTAGGAATGTGTACACAAACTGGTGTATACACACCATGGCATACAGCTCATCTATTTTACCACACCCCAACTTTTCCTTGTTTTCACTCTTATCGCATTTTGACCTGCTTCCCACTTCATTATCAAGGTTACTACTAAGCTATAAGAAATTAACCTCAGAGCTGAAATGCTCCCATTTACATTTGTGGGTTGCCATTTCACAGAGCCAGCAAGATATTTTGAACTCCGCACATCATATCTGATGGGATACCTCTACTTGCCTTTTCTTTCTTTGGCGTTATTTTGACTAGTGAGCATTACATTCTGCTCCACAACCTGTAACTGAGAAAAAAAGCTCCTAATAGATGTATTTTCAAGGGCAATCACCCCTTTATGTAGGATAATGACCTCCAAGGGTGTAACTAAACTTGAAGTGTAAAGAGGTTGAGAAGCCATGTGGAATTTTGTAGAATTCACAGAGAAACAAATGTTTTCTAAAAGATTATTTTTGATGATCTTTTAAAAAAATTTTATTAAAGAATTTATGAAAGTCCAGGTCAGTTCTATTATCCTTCTAAATTAATTTGTTTAAAAGCCTGATCTTTTAAATTCAGAAGAATAATGTATATTTAAAGTATTCTATAATTACTATAAAAGTGTTAATTAACAGTGGTAAGAAGAATAAGCCATCTATGCCCAATAAATATAAGGTAAAAAAATCATTCTCATGACATTTCTGAAACCATATGATGTTAGGTAGGTCATAACATTAGTACTTTTCTTTGAAACCTTATATAATTACTAATCTTTTTAATTTTTAAACTGAGTATTGACTTTGTAATAAATGAATGCAAGTAGAATTCCAAATCTGAAATAGTCTGAGTTATACTGACCATTAGCACTAATTTACAAAGAGACGTATATAGATATTACTTTAATAGTACCTTGAATTATCTTTCTGTTTAATGCCTTACATAATGCCACAATTTTTCATAAGGCAAAGAAACACATATAACTCACTATTTCTACCTGATTTCCAAAACTATTAAAGGCTAATAAAATGAATCTCCTCAGCCCTACATGGCCCTTCCAACAAAGCCTTCCCTCATAAGCCTGCAGGCCTAGCACAGCCAACCACCCTTGCCCCCAACACGTCTGACCCACTCCCTCCCTCCTGAGGTTCTTCTTCCTGAGCACACACCACCACTCCAGTTACTACTGCTTTCATTTTCATCCTTCTCACTCTTTGTCCCACTAGGCTGCAAACTCCAAGGGAGCCAATGATTTCATCTGACTTATTCACTCTTGTATCCTAAGCGTTTACAACAGTACAAGCACCTAAGCAGTGCACTGTAATTATATTTTAAGGGAAATACTTTACACATTTACATACTATATGTAATATATATAATTATCACTTTCTTAACAACTGGCATTACAGATTAGAACATTAAAACATCTATGGTTAAAAAACTTCTAACTCACTGTTTTGCAAACATACTTTATCATGGAACTCTTTTCTCACTGAGCATCTATAACAAGGGTTTACACTTATTAGTAAAGGGTTGGTGCCAGACTGTGTCACAGACTTAATTCCATGTCAATTTTTTTAACTTCACAAGTTATGAAGAACCAAGATAGACTTTCCAATAAAAAGGAGACAGAATTAGGTATGGGTTTTACATCTTGCAACAATATGGTGGACAGATTGGATCAGGGAAAGAAAGAAGGAAAAGAGGAAGCAAACAGAAGAGGCCAGGAAAGGACCATAAAGACCAGACCTTGGGCAGTAGCAAACGAAATAGGCCAATGTGATGAAAAGTTTACAGAAAACATGGGTAAACATAACCTCATGCGGGGTGGTCAGGAGCACCAGAGTTACAGGGGCTCACAAAGTTTCCGCCATGAGTAAGCAGGTCACACTTACCTGGGAGTTGGTATAAACTGGGAAACAGAGAAGACAAAGATTTGAGAGAATAGGATACTGAATTTGCTTTTTGTTTTTTTAAGATTTTATTTATTTATTTGACAGAGAGACAGCGAGAGAGGGAACACAAGCAGGGGGAGTGTGAGAGGGAGAAGGAGGCTTCCCACTGAGCAGGGAGCCCAATGCAGGGCTCGATCCCAGGACCCTGGGATCATGACCTGAGCCGAAGGCAGACACTCAACAACTGAGCCACTCAGACGCCCCTGGATTTGGTTTATATATTAACTCAGAGAAGACCAAAGAATATTAAGGGAGAGAAATCTGTACCCAGATTCCCCAGAAAGTTTAGGAATGTAGAAGTAAAAGAAGAACCAAAGTTAGTGTTCTAGAAGAAGTCAGAATTCAAGGAAGAAAGGGAAGACTAAGAGCAGGCACAATATTTGGAAGGCTGGCCTGTTTGTCTGTATTATGTCAGTTATCTATACATGATCCACTTGGCAGAAAAAAGTAAAATGGATTTTTACATATAAGTGCCTATTACTCACAATGCACCTTTCAAAATAACTTTGGAAACCACTAAACAAACAAAACCCAAGGATCCTTGCCCTAAGGGAAGTTAGATGACAAAACAACAAACAACAAATAGTACAAATAAATTACGGAGTAAATTAAAATATGATCAGTACTAAACCAAAGAGTAGTACAGAAGGGAAACCAGGAGCACCAAGCTGAAGTAAGATGAGGTAGTAAACAGAGTAATAAGCAGGGGAGGTCACTGAGAAGGTAGCTTTTGGGGATGGTCTCAGAAGAGTAAAGGTGTCCGTGAAACAGGTCCATGAGTGAGTGTCACTGGTAGGGCTCAAATACTTAGCTCTGCATATTCAAGACAAAAAAGAAGCCAGTGTGGCAAGGAGCAGAGTGAGCCAGGTGGTGTGCAAAAGGAGGTATGGCCTGAGAGACATGGGGTTCAAGATCATGGAGGCCCTGCAGAACACTGTGGGACCAGCTGTTACTCGGAGGGATAAGGTGCTAGGCAGAGCGGTGACATGACTTAAGTATGTTGTCAAAGGATCAAAATGGCTACAGGGCAGAGAACAGACCACAGAGGGTCAGCAGCAGAAGTGGGAGACCTACCGAGGACTACCACAGTAACTGAGGAGATCAGGAGCGCTGCAGCCAGGGAATGCCACCGCCACCACAGAGGGGGGACAGTTGGATTCTGAATATATTTTGAACATAGAGCTCATCACATCTCTTCCTATGGGTGTTTTAGTACCCATGTGTTAAGATATCAATTCTGAATTCCTCTTACTAAAGCCTTGATATCAGAATACGTTATACTGCACGTTCCTTAAAAAAGGCAATAGACAATTATAAAAGCAATAATAATCTTTCCGCTACCATTACAACTGTGACTTCTATTATAAACACCACTGAAGAGAAGAAAAACAGCTAACAAAAAATTCTATAGCTATGACAAGTTTAAAGTTATTTTTACAGTGAAAAGTATATGATCAGTGCCATATTGTCTTTACATTTAATCCCCCCCAAAAAAGAAAACAATGAGTATGTTTAATGTGATCAGTTTTTTCAAAATTCCAATTAAATGAACTGGCCAAGGAAACACAGATTTATAGTCCAGCACACATGCTCCAAAGGCCATAACTATCAGAAGAATGGACACTATCTGCTGAGTTCCAATACATTGGTAGGAGATTTCTTAGGAAGATTCCAAAGGTAAAATTATTAGATAATAAAAGTTAGAACTCACTTTAAGTTAACTCATTAAACAAAGAAGCCACCTTTACAAAGCACAGAAGCTTCTGGTAAACTTAGTGCCTGTCCAGTTTCCATGAACTATGATTAAACTTGGCCCATTCAAATAAGTTCTTTTCCAAATCATTACGCAAAAATGATGCCATTTACACAAAAAAGTACTCAAGTTTATAATATGCAGATTCTCAAGAAAACTCTCTGGAGAACAGAATTTTTTCCCTGCTGAACTGTTCCAAAAATTGAAAGCTACTGGGTTGTTTGGTAATACTGAACAGTAGATATGAAATAAGTAAAATTTATCCAGAGTATTTTAATATAAGATAGTAAGTATTCATCTTTTTTAGAAACATAAGAATTAAAGATTAGCAAAAAGTTTTTATATTTAACTTTTGAAATTTAACCTTAGAAACTAAATATACTGAGAAAAAATGCTTTTATCTTAAAGCTCTTTTTAAACAAATTACAGAAGTATATATAAATTTCCCAATATCTTAAGGAAAAAAACAGTCCTCAATTCTCCTTTTGGAAACTTTAGAAACCTGTGAAAAAATCTGCAAAACTCATGTACTATTAATCTATGGGGCTCAAAAATAATTACTTAGCATCTTTTATAATCCAGACTTTACAGAAACTTGTTAAAAGCAGGAGACCAAGTTTTGAACAAACTAGTGTATGATATCACAAAACGTTATGGCACCAATCACCACAGTTCTATGATTTCCACTACAAAAATATCAAAGCAAAATAGCTGTCAAAGGCATAAATTAAATCAATTTCAAATTGAACAGAAAATTATTTCCTATTTTCCAAAGGCACTGATTTGGAGTGATCTTAAACCTCTGGAATAGAATTCCTCAATTTTCAAAAATTCTGAAGTCTAATTACAAGTAATTATAGCTTTTCATTTTCAACATGATGAAATAATTTGATTCTTTTTACAAGAGGTCTGGTTTAGCTCAAAACAGACAAGTGCTTCTGCACTGAGTTAGTACACAAAGACAATAAGGATCATTCTCAATAGAAAATCAGGGCTATATATATGTTGGCCATAAATCATAAATGCTGTATTCAAGCAAAAAAGAGTCTGTATGTTCTGCAAACACAACTCATTCACTCAGATGAATGAGACAAAGCCAACAGCCCACTGTTATATTTGGCTTTAAAATAAGAACAATATGAGAGAGAATAAAAGAAGCACTGCAGAGTTATCTCAAAATTCAGACTTAAGTGTTCTTCGAAGGGGGGGAGAAATTCAAACCTTTCTGATACTGTTTAGTCAAAGGAACCAAACACAAATCATCCCACAGCAAATGATAACTAATGTTAGTTTTAAATGCTTAATACCAGACCTGATACTTGCCCCAGAATAATCCTATTTCTATGAAAAAAATAAATGGAACCCTATGAACCATACAAGATATTCCTAATTGCAAAAATAAAAAATAAAAGAATAAACTAATTCAAAAACTTCAGTTTCTGACAGCAATAAATACTTTTGCCTGCAAAATTTGCAATGCTGCACATTTTTCCACCCTTTGCTTTATAAAGTGCCTTTTGCTGATGACTCACATTTCCAGTGATTTGTTATATGCTATTAGAACAAAAGCTCCATAAAACTGCTTTCTACCCTGACCTTACACACCTGGTTACAATTACATCTTCAGAAAGCAAACCAGGAGTTTAGCAAGGACATACTAACAAAAGCTGACCAATCAACAAACAGAAGCAAATATTAGAGCCCACCCACTCAAAATTCCCAAAAAAACCCACCATATATTTCTTACAAACACAAGTGCATACACTCAACCACACGGTGTATACACACGTCCAACACACGACAGCCATCAATACGACACAGGATCAGAACACAGATCACCCACTTGTAAAATGCTCCTGTCAAGACAAAAGTTGACCAAGTCAATCCACGAGAGATTTTTCTAGTAAATGCCATTGGAAAAAAAATTAAATTCGTCTTTTTAAACCGTGAGCCAAAAACAAAAAAAAAAAAAACAAAAACCCACCAGAACTTTAGATAGAAAAACAGTGCAGTCATTGTAATATACGTGACTTCAGGATATTATGAAGTTCTTACATTACATCAAATAAGAAACCATCTTGGCTAGAGTCCAAGACAGAATCATAATAACCAAATTCTCAGTTGCAGTAAGTTCTGATCAAAAAAAGGGGAGCTCTGGTCATTTCCAGTTATCAGCTTCCTACAGCACCTCACAAAACCGTACGAGGCTAAAAACATGAAGCCAAGTAATTCCAGAGCTGTGTGACCATGCTTAAGAAAAAAAAAGTGACCAATTTATCCCCTTTAGGATAGAGGACGCAGATCCGCTACTCTGAAGCTAAAGTCATCCTGCGTCTTCAGAATGCTATAAGGAAAGGAAGGACAACCTGTGCCTGCGCTGATTTTATATATATATATATAATACGTGTCCATTTCCTTTCTGACCACACTTCTCAAAGGGAAGAGCTGGGTCAACTGGCCCTTTGGATATTTACTTGCTTTGTGTAAAGTTAGGTGTCCCACCTAAGAATCTTTAATGCACCTGACTCTTCCTTCAAATAATCGAGGACTTCCACAAATTCAAATGTATTTTTCAGTTTACTGACCTCTTCCACCTTCTGCCATAAAACATCAGTGCTGCCCTCCCTCATACAACAAACTAGGGAAGAATATTTTCACAACTTCAACCACAGTGTGGACAAATGGGGGACCCAATCATAGGTGCATAGGTGCATTTCCTCTCTGGATGGTTGTGGCAACATAAGGAGTCCAAATATTTTCAGCAACTGAGATGATTATATGCAATTCTTATTTAAGGAAGTTCATTCTACGTCCTTGGAATATGTTCAACTCACGTCCTTTTGAATGTTTGTGTTTTTTACTTACTGGTATGGTTCTGAAGCATTAAGTATGTCATTATCTATTTAGTCACTCATTTAAAAAAACCAGCCAACTTTTAAAAATAGGAAATTTCAAAGCATTTCATATATATGGTAGTGAGATTTCTCACCATGGAAAATGGGAATTCCTGTCTGACAAACCATGAACAAAGCCTCTCTAGGATAGAAGCTTTAAAGAGAAGAAAAGCTGTTCTGATGATGTCCCAGGCTGCACATGTATTTCCTCAGAATGCATCCAATAATGTAAGAATAACATAATACAAATGTCAAGTTTATGATACAACACCCCAAACACATGAAAAATTTAGAAATTAAATATCCAATGGGCATATGAGTGTATTTATAACGTATTTCATAATGAAGAAAAATAAGCAAAAAACCAAAGGCAAGAAAGAACAAGGAGAGAGGTGCTGTCAGCCCTACGTTGGTGGCTCTTCTGCCTTCCCCTAGGCCTCCAGCTCTGCTGCCAGAGCCCTCATGTCTGCCTCTGTCCTGGTGCCTACAGACTGTGCTGAAGTCACGGTTCACCCAGGCTTCTGTCCACAAGACCAGGCACACTGTCTCTTCACATCTGTGTCCAGTGTCAAGTGCAGGGTGAAAAACAGAATAGATCCTGCACATCTCTTGATGTGCACTGAGGTTAAGACATAAAAAAATTTTTTAACTATGTTTATGTTGTGACTACCTGCAATCATTTGAAAAAAAAAAAAAAAAGTAAGCACTAAAAACCACTGAGAGCTTAGATTTTAAATCTCCAGTGTTGACAATAAGTGGACACAAGTATTTTGGCTTTTGCATCTTTAACTTAAGATGAACGTTATGTTATTATATTTCAATTTCTTTAAATATTAGTTTTGGAAATAAAAACTGCCAGGGTGGTGGGGTGAACACTAAGAATTACAGGTTTGGGTCTTCAGATTCCTTTCAAAACTAAGAATCTAAAAAAGAAACTGCATCTACTCAAAGTTGTAAATTTGATTTTAAGAATTCATTCATATAAACTAACTTCAACTATCACTCCTAACCACATTTGCCAAAAAAAATAAAATAATAACGTGAATTACATCTTATTGTCAAATAAAATACACCATATACAATAAGCACTTTCACTCTCTATTATGAGGAGAAAGTGTGTTTATCAGTGCTGAGGAGAATTGTTTGGGGACTTAAGAAACCCCCTTCACTTTTATTCCCTGATTTTCTGAACTATATATCACAAATAAAAATGTAAATTGAAAAGATATGCATGTTGGAAAAGTTGACTAAAAAGCTTTCAGAGTGAAAAGTTCTCAATCTGTACATGCAGTATTACAAGTAAGGGAAATGGCACCCACAAAGATCAGACTTCATCTAAAATACTGGGCTGGGGCACCTGGGTGGCTCAGTCAATGATGTGGCCAATTCTTAAATTCGGCTCAGGTCATGATCTCAGGGTGATAGGATCGAGCCTGTGATCCACACCTGGCGTGGAGTCAGCTTGAGATTCTCTCTCCTTCTCCTTCTGGCCCCCCAGCCCCTGCTCACATTCATGAGCTCTAAATAAATAAATAAATAAATAAATAAAATCTTTTAAAAATATAAAATACAGGGCTGATCTAGGGAGCAAAGGGCACTGAAAAAAAATAAGAAACACTTCCTAGAAGAGATTAAAACATAAAGGAGAAAAAAAAACAAAAACAAAAATGTGCAGAGACACTGAGAGAATCAGAAAAGAGAATGCTGAGGGCAGAATGAATGATAACCAATTTCCAATGTTTAAAGGATTACCCCATGGAAGAGAAATCATGCTTGCTCTGTGTGACTCCTGTGTGTACAAACCGAAAGACATACAATTGGGAGATGCAAAGAAGCAAATTTCTATGAAGAAAAACTTGGTAAGAAATAATCAAAAATAGAAGAGGGGGCACTTGGGTGGCTCAGTTGGTTAGGTGTCTGCCTTCAGCTCAGGTCATGATCCCAGGGTCCTGGGCTAGAGCCCCACATTGGGCTGCCTGCTCGGCGGGGAGCCTGCTTGTGCTCTCTCTCTCTCTCTCAAATAAATAAAATCTGAAAAAAAAATAGAATACACTTCCTTAAGAGGTAGTAAATTTCCAATCTAGCAGAAACTTCAAGATATTCAAGGAAGGATTATGCAACCATTAAAAGAACCCTCTGCATTCCCTGACAAATTTTCCAATCCTTTACCCATGCATGCAATGAGCAAGCATTTACTGCATGCCCACTGCATGCCAGGAACTGTTCTAATGACAGCAAATACAAACAAGAATGAGAACCAGAATCCTCCCTGTACAAAGGCATTCACTTACGGAGAAGTCCACCAGTAAAAAGATAACAGAATTATGTTGGACAAGTCTAGTTTTAAAATACAGTAAGACAGGGCGCCTGGGTGGCTCAGTTGGTTAAGCGACTGCCTTCGGCTCAGGTCATGATCCTGGAGTCCCGGGATCGAGTCCCGCATCGGGCTCCCTGCTCGGCAGGGAGCCTGCTTCTGCCTCTGACCCTCCCCCCTCTCATGTGCTCTCTCTCTCTCATTCTGTCTGTCTCAAATAAATAAATAAAATCTTTAAAAAAAAAAAATACAGTAAGACATCCTAATACAAACACTGAGAAGGTTAAAAAAATATATGAGCCTACGGCTCAGAGGAAAGGGTAGGCCTATATCACTGATTCTATGAATCAGTCACTTCTAGATGGTGATGAAAAGTCTTTTTACAAACTAGGAATAAAATTAACTGCTCCTATACCCTTAGCTCTTATGCAAATTCTAGTCAATCAGTTAACAAGGTAGTACCACTATTTTTTTAGGTAGCAACAAGAGGAAGCATAGTTTCTTACTGGCCAATCCCCATGTGCATCATTTCCCCATCTTTTTTCTAGCCATCACTCTCCTTAACTTTGCCAAAACAGTTTCAAAAATGTGCTCTTCAGCATCTCTGAATTTTACTATATTTTACTATATATTTTACTACATAGCTTACAAATAAAGCACAAAGAAAACCCTTACATCACTTTTCAAAAAAATATATTCATATATATAATCATCTTGACATTTTATAGATGTATATAATATTTATATCAATCTCATCTTAGTCACCTAACTTCCCATCCACCAAGAAAGAAGGGTATAAATTCCTAATCTGCTAACATTTCAAAAAATATATTTCACAAGTAAGCCAAGCTTCTGAAATGTTGAACTTCATGTAAGTTCAAACTGTAGGAGAGCTGCTAATTTGGAACCTCATAATTTGAACCAACCCTTGCAGTGAGGACAGCTAAAAAACACTGTATAAAATATGAAAAATGTGTGATTAAAGACACTGAAGAATTAACAAAAGACTGAAAAATTATGTGCCCAGGACCTAAGGGAAAAAAGAGGATCATGACAATAAGCTCATGAAGATATTTGGTATTTGGGGCTGCTTCTTCTCTAGGAGTATTTGCAATTCAGCAGAGGATGGCTGCTGAGATGCCGAATGGACTTCTGACTGCCACCAAACTGGAGTCCCAGGCACACCACAGTAGTAGGGGAGGAAGGAAAGGGCAACTCCCCAAGCAACCCAATTTGTATAATGTTGAACCCCAAAGAACTGTACCCTAAGAGCATGGTAAACCACAGGGGAGAGGCCATCAGAGTCCAACAGCCTACTTCAAATTGTACTAACCCATGCAATTAAACTGAAATGACCCTCGATGGCTAATATCCATATCCCCAGCTATGTGGCAGAAGCTAATATAAATCCTCATTCGGAGAAAATCTCAAGTTATTACTAATAATTCTGTTAATAAAATGTCCATCACATTACAAAGATAACACAAGAAGAAAGGAAAAACAACAAAACTAATTTTAAAAACCAACAGAAACAATAGCCAACAGAAACAGACCCAAGACTGTAATACTAGAACTATCAGAAACAGACTTTTAAAATAATGACCCTTGCAAAGTTCAAGAACAGGGATTGGTAAAATTCACCTGAACAGGGCCAGAGGGTAAGTATTTTAGGTTTTACAAGCCATAAGTTCTCTGTCACAACTACTCAAGTCTACATACAGAGTTCTACATACAGCAAACACATCATTCAAAATTAAGGGAAAATATATATATATATATATATATATATATATATATATATATATATACACACACATATATATGGCAAAAAATGCATATATATATTTTATACATATATACATATATATATATGATGAGGGGCCCCTGGCTGGCTCAGTCAATTGTATATGAAACTCTTGATCTCCAGGTTATAAGTTCGAGCCCCACACTGGGTGTAGAGATTACTTAAAATAAAATCTTAAGAAAAAAAATTTTCAGATGAATAAAACATGAAATAATTCATCACCAACAGACACACAACTAATTTAAACACAAAACAGTAACTCAAATAAAAAAAAATTACTAGTAAAACACAAAAGGGTATTTTTCAGGAAGAAGGAATTCTGTCATATATAGCTCAGAGACAGAGAAGAAATTAAAAGACAAATAGGAAGATAAAGGTAAATGAATAACTACCTGCATAAAACAACAGTCCCCACTAGTTCTCCAAGACAGAAGGGGGGTGGGGGAGGAGGCCCTGTGGCCCACTCAGGCTCTGCTTGTCCAAAAGCCCTGTAAGAGGAACTTTTCAGTCCACTTTGTTGAACAGTGGAAAAGTGCAGGACAAGAAGTCAGTTTCTTGGACTGCTGCCCTGTCAGATTATGCCACAGGCCTTCATGAGTGTCCTTGCCTGGAAAAATATCCCAGAGACAATACTGACTTATTCTTTCAAATAATGTTCTTTCACCCATATACTTGATGGCAAAGAGGACAATATCATTTGAGAAAACACAGGCTCTGAAAACTGTAAGTTGAAAAGTGATTCAGAAGTGGTGGATCTTGATTGTGAAGAAGTTTTAGAAATGTCTTTTACTTACATATTTCATTTTCATGTAAGCAAAAGAAATAGTTTCTAAATAGTTGTTAAAACTATTTAAATATAGGCGCCTGGCTGGCTCAGTCAGAGGAGTGTGCGACTCTTGATCTCAGGGTTGTGAATTCGAGCCCCATGCTGGGTGTAGAGACTACTTAAAAAAAAAAAAATGAATAAAGTTAAAAAAATGATCTAAACTGTGCCTAATTTTTTAATACATATAAAATTTGTGATAGGAAAATATAAACAAAAGAGTTAAATTTTTGTGTTCTCAATAGATACAAAATATCTACAGAATTACTTGACAATAATGGTTTAGTCGTCAGGAAGAAAACAACTGGGACTAAAGTGCTCAAGGCCCTGCACTGTGTAGACAGAAGGTAAGAGTAGCACTTGAGATTCAACTTTGATAAAGTCAAGGAAGCACACTATAATCACTAGGATAACCACTAAAACAAAAGTAAAAAAGGGTAGAACTTCAAAGCTCATTGAGGTAGGGGCTAAAATAACACAAAAAACAATCCAAAAAAAAGCTGGGGGAGTAAAGGGCAAAGGACAGAGAATAGGAAAGACAAATAGGAAGCCTTCTCTCCCATTTTTTTATGTCCCTTTAACACTCTGCTTTATACTGCATTAATTTTGTTGGTCCCTATTTCCCATATTAGACACATATTTCTGTGTTCTTCTAAATGTCCAGAGCATAGAAAAAATACATTCCTTCACTAAAACTCAGTAAATGAAGGCCCACGATGCAGGAGGGTAATGCTTAAAAGGCTGCAGATACAAAAATACATAGCTCTCACCCACAGAGACCTTACAGTTGAGTGGGAAGGCACTGACAATACAGAAGGGAATAAAAAACACAAACAATACTTTGTAGGTAAGTTACACCAAGAAGAAAATTAAAAGGCTAAGTGAGAAGTAAGTGGTCAAGAGAAGGCAATTAAACCAGTACCCCAAAGTCAACAAAGAACAAGCCAAAGACACTCTCACCCCCCAGGCAGAAACAGGGTTGGCAAGTTCAAGGCCAATGTGGATAGTGAGTATTGAGAAGGATGGAGGCAGAAAGTAGGAAAACAGTTCAGGGAAGCAAATGGAGCTCTATTTTGACCTGAAGTTTGAGATGCCTTCAGAATATTCAAGCAAACATTTCAAATAAGCAGTAAAATGCACAAGTTTGGTCCTCAGGAAAGAGAAGAGAAGAGAGAATAGAAGAGAAGAAGAGAAGAGAAGAGAAGAGAAAAATAAACAATCAGGGCTAGGGATATAAACTTGGTGGACTGGCACTGAGATAGTTTTTAAAGCCATAATATTAAAGGATATCTATCACCCAAAGAGAGAGTATGGATCAGACGCTGGTGTACAACAACACTCAGGCCAAATGCAGCCTGCCCGGGCTTTCTGAAATTCGGTTTTACAGGGCACAGCCATATTTAGTCATTCACATGTTGCCTGCGGCTGCCTGCGGCATTACAATGCTGAGTAGGTATGACAAGAGACCATGTCGCCTACAAAGTCCAAAACATTTACTATGTGGCCTCGTACAGAAAAAACTTTAATGATGCTTGGTATGCACAGACGAGGGGCTAGATACCAGAACCAGTGTGGAGGGGGGTGGGGGGGCAACGCCAAGTCAGGCAGAGGTAGGAAGCAAGCAAAGGGTGTGTGAGAAGGAGCAGAACAAACCAACACCAAAAACATCCCAGGAGACTATGGTCTCACAGAAGCCAAGAAACAAGTATTTTAAGGACAAAGTGGACAACCATCTTGAATACTGCCCACAGAATCCAGTAGCCCAGGAGTAACTGGTTAATACACTAAGAACAGCTTCAGCTCTTGGAGGAGCTACCAAGTCAAGCAGTAAAACCCCAAACACTGGTTTCTTGTTTCATAATGCTAAACTCCCTTGCCCTCACTCAAAGCTGAATCATAACAGGACTCAATAAGGGGCGGGGGGGGGGGGGGGGGGGGGGCGAGCATTTTTGCATAAGTTTTCTTGTTGTTTCTTTAAAGGCCTGAAAGCAAACCTGCTCTCAAGAGAAGGAAGAAAGGGACCAGGCTGTTAAGGTTTGTCAATTTCCATGGTGTAAACACTCCCAATTTCAAGCTACCAAGGGTATTATTACCTAACTCAGAAAATTCCTGCATATCTAACAACCATTCCTCCCTAGCCACCCTAAGCTGTTCTGATCCAGCTTCAGCACACTTGCAGGAAAGTGGCGGGCAGACGACCTTGGCAGGAACACACGAGGTGGTGAGAGTGTGAAGACAGCACCCACAGCAGCGTTGAAACAAAAGTCTGAGACTCCGCAGAAATATAAAAGTTCACTGAATACTCCTACAAGTGAGGCAAAGCACCGAAACTTGCAGTAACTGTATAATACATCATATTTACTTCCTCATTAAATCCATGTGCTGTAGAGATTTTAGCTTCTGTGAGGACTGCTTACACCTTTAAAATTATAGGTACATATTTTCTAGAATACATTAATAGCTTCCTTAAATCGTAGGTCAGAGGGCATTGATGACATATGTAAATATTTGGAACCATGTGTCCTAACTAACAATTTCCCTATGTACACTATTATAAAACCTTAGGTAAATAACGATGGATCATGGATACAAAGGTGAATGTAAAATGCAAGGATATTTAAATTACAATGAAACAGGTCTTTTTTAATCCTCAGGATGTTTATAAGAAAGCAAACCTTCTAATAAATACCTATTGACTTTCTATGGTCTCAAGGAAAGGTGTGGGTAATCTAAATGTGAACAACATACATACTGCCCTTCGCAGGCAGTATAAGGAGCCCCCAAAGAGGTCCAGGTCTTAATCCCCAGAACCTATCAACATGGTACCTTATGAAGCAAAAGAGATTCTGCAGACATGATTAAACTAAGGATCCTGCTATTGCTGTGGATTATCCAGAGGGGCTCCAGGTAATCACAAGAATCCTTATAAGTGAAATAGGGAGAACGGACGGTCAGAGTCCATGAGATTCGAAGATGTGCTACTCTGTTGGCTTTGAAAATGGAGGAGGAGGCCATTGGCCAAGAAACGTGAGCAGCCTCTGCAAGCTGGATAAGGCAAGGAAATGGAGCAGCCCTTAGAGTTCCAGAAGGAACCAAGTCCACTGACACCTTCCTTTTAGCCTGTGAAACCCATTTTGGAATTCTGACCTCCAGAACTGTAAGAAAATAAATGTGTTGCCTAAAGCCAGCACATTGTGGTATTTTATTTCAGCAGTAAGAGGAAACTCCCCCACCAGCCCTATGCCTCCTCTCATGGCGCTAATACAAGACCGCACCTACCATCTACTGTCAGAGAGTCCATGCGGGGAACAACAGAGATAACCAAAGAGACAGCACCCATCCCAATCCCTGGTACAGCCCAATCAATAATACAATAAAGACCCTTTCTTCTCTTCTGTTTATATTCTTCCAATGTAGACAGAAGTGCCAAAAAGACCAACATAAATTGGGAAAGGAGGTAAGAAAATATTAGAATCTATTACTCCTCTTTTCATACCATGTTTGTTTCACTTTACTTCCTTGCCATAACGCAAGGCAGAATCATAACGGAAGTCGATAATTATTTATTTGCATATTTTTTGGAAGTCTAAAAATCAAGTTAGAAAAAGCATGTCTTTATCTTAAATGTCTTAAAAGCCATGAATTTTTGTTATTTTTAGGCTGCTGCTTATTCAACCTACCTTCCATACAGAGTCATCTCAAGCCAACCTTGAGTGCTTGACATGGGATTTGAACGAGTGTCTTTCAGACACTGTAGCAGTCAGGATCCTCTAGAGAGACAGAACCAATGGGACATATACAGATTTTTACCCAGGAGGAGACTTAATTATAGGAACTGGCTCACACAGTTATGAAAGCCAAGAAGTCCCATGATCTGCTGTCCACAGGCTAGAAACACAGGAAGTCTGGTGGTGTGATTCAGTCCAAGTCTGAAGTCCCAAAAAAGCAGCAGCTCTGATGTCCAAGGCAAGAAAAGATGGACAACACAGCTCAATAAAAGGGCAAATCTGCCCTTCCTTCTCCCTTTTATTCTATTCAAGGGCCCTCCACAGATTGGGTGATGCCCACCCACATCAGGGAAGGCAGACCTCTCTACTCAGTCTGTAGAGTCAAAGGCTAATCTCTTCCAGAGACACCAGCCAATGAGAAGGGGGGGTGCCACTGCAGAGGCTGAAGAACACGAGGAAGTGCACACAGGGCCTCAGAGAGGGACGTGTGCCTTCCTGACCAGCAGAGGCCAGAGAGAACTATGGGTAAGTGTCAGAATCGACAGGAGGGGGAGGGAAACGAGGACAAATGGGACAGTGCATATCCGGCTTCCTCTTACGAGAGCAGTCCCAAAGCCGAAAGGGGTTCCAACACAGCCATGCGGGACACACGCCCCTCCAACAACCCCGGGTGAGAAGAGCAGTGGGATGAAGCACACCGGAGTGTAACCGGAAGGAGGGCAGAGAGCCGGTCACCGATACATGGGCTGCATACAGAGCAACACTTAAAACTAAAATGAATGAATTCAAAATGTGTGCTAAACCAACTCAGGGCCATCCATACTCTGTGAAATTAGGAATGTTTCAGGGATCTGGTTCTTCTGCAAAGTCCTAATGAAGAAACCATGGGCACATCCGAGTAGAAAGGGCAACTTCATGCATGGGGAAAATCAGAGTTAAAAAAAAGCATTAACAAAATCCAATGATCCCTTGTTTACAGATCACATTTTCCATTTCTTGCAAAATCCAATCCATGTATTCTAAATCTACAGTAAGTGCTGGGTACTCATGAGCTTAAATAAGTATCAGTCAAGTAAAGACAGGGAGATCACATTTGCGGGCAACAAGACTTGTCTGACTAGAGCTGAGAAGCCATTTTGGGAACTGAGAGTAATGGATACGGATATATAAACTAACCTCAAGCGCTGGGCTTATGCACAGACTTCAAAGGCCACTGAAACATAACTCTGATTAATTGAACAATCCAGTAAGGTAAAAACTCCCAGAAGATGGGAACTATTCCTATTATAGTTCTGATGAACCATCCAGTTCCAAACAAAAAAGAGGACATGAGGAATAAGACAAGCATTTT
The DNA here is from genome assembly GCF_002201575.2 of Neomonachus schauinslandi. Lineage (NCBI taxonomy): Eukaryota > Metazoa > Chordata > Mammalia > Carnivora > Phocidae > Neomonachus > Neomonachus schauinslandi. The sequence continues at coordinate 4,313,623 of NC_058416.1, forward strand.
GATAAGTCCACGCCACAGTGGATTTCTCAAAGTCAAGTCAATAAAATGATGACAGGAGTACATTCTATGTGAAAACAATCCTTCTTTCACAGGCTAAAGCACTTAAAACAAGGTTTAAGTCCATTGATAACAAAGTAACTCCCCCAAATTTAAAAAGAGCACCTTTGGGCGTGCATGCCCTACGGGAGCCTGCCACCACTCTACAGAATGCTCGATGAGCTTCAACCACCCAGAAGTCTGCAATCCCAAGGTACTTAATCCACAACCGCAGAACAGACAAGGATTTCACCATGCCTTCTCAAGACAATCTGAGATGGGAAGACCTATGAGCCTGACAATCAGAGTCGAATCCTGGCTCTAACCATGTGCCAACAAACGTGATAAAGCTGCTTACCCTAAGTCTTGATTTCCTTTCCTCAAATCTAGAAATAAAAATGCCTATCTTATGCAGTCATCATAAGGACTAGGTGCGATAATACACATAAAAGATGAGTGCGCTCCCAGACATTGGGCATGTAACAGCATGTAATGGCTGCCACTGTTGTTGCCCCCGTAAGCTGTCCGTCGTTAAGAGCACTATACCTGGAAATCAGGTGATTGGCTATGATTTTCAGTCTGTCATTAAAGCTAAATGTCCTGCAGAAAACTGCAGCGACATTTAAGATTAGCAGAATATTTCAAACTTAATGCAATACCCACAAGGAAGGCCCTTTAGCTTCTTCAGTAAAGGACCAGCATGGTAAAAGCAGTGGTCTGAGTAACTCCCACTGTCGGTGTGCAAGCGGGACCAGAGGCAAAGGAGAGATCACAGGTAAAGGCTGCAGAGCAGACACAAGAGCAAGAGACAGGGTGTGGGGATGAGCAGCCCTGGGGCGGAGGAGGAGGAGAGTGTGAGGCTGAGCCCCTGAAGTGTCAACACGAACGGTCAAATGGCTGGGTGTGGTGGCTCAGCCTAGAAACTGGAGACATGGCGGCCTCCGTAAGAGAAATGGGGACCCCGGCAACGAGACACAGGATGGGGGCCATAATGTCCGCTGAGCTGAGGTGGACGTGGAGTGCCCCCAGAGGGAACTGTACAGCACCACTCATGACAGGCTACCCATGAACGATGTGGACCTCGTTCCCCGATCTGTAGTATCTAACTCACACGGAGACCCACCACTCAGAACACACACTTTGTGGAGGTGCGCGCGGGCACGAGTGCTGAGTCCTTGAGACACAACGCCCAGACTTCTCACCTACAGAAGTGGCTTAATTCTCGAACTCCTTTGTAGGAACTGAAACGCAGGCAACATGACCAGCTAAAACACTACATTTCTCACCATCAGTTCACTAAGCTCTTGTCAATGAACTCTAACTCAAAGTATTGTATGGGACTTTCAGATAGGTTCTTCTAAAGGAAGAGGGTGACTTCTCTGACTCCCACCGTGCCCTCAGCCTAGAACACAGATACAATGGCTGGTACCCCAGCAGCTCTCCTGGACTATAAAGTGACCTGGAAGGTGAAGGCCCTGCTCTGAGGACATAGGGACAGAACAAGAGATGCCTAGATCTCTAAAAACATAAAGAAACATCAGACCGACTTCCTTTATGTGAGCTAGAAATAAACTTATATCTATTAAAGCCAATGCAAATTAGTATTTCTGCTCTACGTAGCCAAACTAATCCTAATCAATACACAGTAAAAACAAAACAAAACAAAAAAAAAAACTTAGAGATAAAATGTGCAGGGGAAAAAAAAAACTAACTTATTGTTTACTCTTTGCTTGGAAAAGTGCTAGATAATTCATATGTATTGTGTCATTTATTCCTTTAAAACTACCTCTATTTTGCAGACGACCCAGATGCCAAACCTGGTGAAGAACGTAGCTAAGGTCACATAACTAGAATCAGCAGAACCTGGATTCAAACCTAGAGTCGCAGAATCCAGGTCTCCCGATCTTCTGCCATTAAGACTGAAACCTCACACTCAATCAGCCCAACCACCCTGTGAACAGGGGCCCTCTCTGGCCTACACCTATTGCCTTGAGCTGCACAGCAACACGTTCTATGAAGAAAACTGACTTCCTATGACTCTATGCTTGGGAATCTACAATCCCTCACCTATAGGAGACAATAAACGGTAAAGATAATGATAAAATAAAGAGCCAGAGGGGAGCAGAGCGAAAGGAAAGATGGCATCCACCAAAACCAACCCTCCTTGAGCTATTTTCTCATTTTATTAACTCTTGTTTTTAAAAATCAGTTACTCGGCTTCAAAACTCATTTTTTAAAGTAATTAAAATACTCCCTATGGGTCGTGATTTTGGCATGCGAAAACGTTCTTTCTTTTCAGAGACTGTGGTGATCACTGAAACTTGTTATTTGTGAAATGTTATTCATTGGACAAATGTAGTTTGTAAGCTGACGTGGGTCCCCAAAGCCACCCTCTGACATACTGCGTGCTGTGAGGTTCCAGAGTCTCTGCAGAGCTGCACCACACCACCCTGTCCTTCTGCAGGCCCTGTGAACAGTACGGGCCAGCCCTGCACAATTCCCACTGCCCAGACTTTGTGGCAGGATGTCACTGTTAGAAAGCACCTGGGTCGGCCTGCTGACATCTGTATCTAACTTCCAACCTGTGCCGAACTTGAGAGGGGACCTTCTTCACGGTGAGGATGACCCTGAAAGACTCCAAGAAGCAACCATGATGTGCCACTTCCTCCCGAATCCCCTAAATCTTGTCTAGGGTCCCTCACCTGATCGGCAAAGGAGAGCCCCTCCTGCATCCTGTCACCCTGCTTAGAATGGTCTGCAGTCAGCCAGAGTTTTTATGACATTCCAAGAATTGGCTCAATTATTTGAGGTATTATGTGAACAGGGGAAAATGCTGCAGATCTTCCCATTTCTGCAACATTACCCTAAATGCTTAGTTTGTTATCAGCTAAATCTCCCCATTTACCATTACCTAATGTGCTGTCAAGCCAGGACTCACATTCCTTCCCTGCACAGCTAATTTTTCAACTTAAATGTAGCACTTTACACTTAATCTTTCCTTAGTTTTAGCCCCCCAATGTTTTTAAAAATGATTTTACACCATGATGGCCATCTACTCTTTGATCTATACCTCTCAGATTTCTGCCATCGAAAAGCGTGATACGGCTTTATGTGTTTGTTCCAGATGTTGACAAAACTTCTACTAAAACAGGAATCACTAACTTAGGTAACTTCCAATGCACAACAAGTATTATTTGGTTTTAGATGCAACAAACATATATAAATAAGAGCTATTTAGTGACAAGCACTTAGAATGAAAAGACAATGCCATTACAATATGGATTTCCCCATTCCATATAACTTACAGAAAACTGGATTTTAGAGGTTCGAATAGATGCTCTCATGGGCACAGATGATACCAGAAACTGTTCTCCCCAAATGCACGTTTCCCCCTGCACATCTCACTACCCGTGTACACAGAGCTTCCGTCTGCCTTCCGCAAACAGTCCAGGAATGTAGATGTTACAGAAATACAGTTGCAATTCACCTGGCAGTCTGATGCTGCATACCGGCACATGACAACACATTGATTTTACTTCTAGCTCCATGCAGACATCTATGTAAAGAAATCCATTAGGCAGACAGTTCTCATCTCTATTGACTGACAGAGTGACAACTGAATACTTTTCACCTTCCGAAGTGACTGACAGCTAGACACTTAAACAAGCCTTCAAGTTGCAATAATAGTATGAAACACTTTCAATTATCTGAATCAAACAAATCCATGATCCTACTGGTTGAATGCGTTTTTCTGTCTGCTGCTATGCCTGGCTTGGTTTACACTATTATTTGGATAATTTTGTGCCTATTACAAGAATGTTTTTCTTGAAGAGTAAGCTCATTTTATAAGTGATGATTTATTTTTTTTAATGTTAGAGGTTCCTCTCAACATTTAAAACATGGGTAAATATATACCCTAACCAAAACCTACTTATTTCTCCTTATGCTTATGAACTTTTCCAAACCTAATATTGTACTCTAAAAGCATTTCATGTGGTCATCAGCTCTTGCACTGTAACGCCCATTATTACAAGAAGGTCCCACGAACGTAAGTGGTGCTATAATGATAACAGATTGATTAAACTACAAAAATCACTTCTAATATTTAGTCTAGTTATTTTACATCCCTAGCCTTATGGATCGTCTCACCTCTCTAAAAAGCTGGGGTAAAATTTAACAGGTTAAAGCCCTTTTCAGTTAATTACAATCTAAATATGCATCATCATCAACAACAACAAAAAAATCGTCTAAGAGAAGCATGCAGCATATAGAAAAGGTCTTGCAAAAATCAATGAATGAATAGGAACCAAAGAACAGTAAGTGTACCTCACAAAACTGCAAAGATTAAATGACCTCATGCTTTGCTGTATCCCAGCTGATCACACTGAAAAACAAACACATACTTATGATTTAAACACAAACACTGCATGTAGCTGTGCGAGCCAGACCAGGATGACTGAAACGTATTATCCCTGTGCTGACAGAAAGAGAGAGAGTCAGGATCGAGCAGAACTACTTCATAAAAATATGATCATTAATGGGAGGGTTGGCCCTTTTAAATTAAACAGCTACATCAAAAATGGCTGAAGCATTTTAAGAGCCAAATTTAGTGTGAGGAGTAAAAGGATCTAAAAATAAAACGTTTTCACACATGTTCCCTAAATATTTGCCTTAGTAACCATGACATATAGTAACTTAGCAGCTGTGAGTATTCAGTAAACTTTTGCTTTTCTAAAATAGTTTTTGTTTGTTTTGTTGTAAATGGAGGCGAGGGACAAAGAAACTACAAAGTAATCTCATCTTTTCACATTTACTCCAACTTTTCAAAATAAGCACCAATGGTCGCCGCTTAGCCTAAAAATGTGCTTTTGAGAAATGCAGATAACTTGGAGGTGTGGAAACACTTGATGGGAATGCAAACAGTTATAGTTAATGAGCATAAAAATTACAGTTCTCACTAAAATCCCATTTGGCATTTCGACTGAAATACAAAAACCAAGGAATGGCTTTTTAAAGATGACTAGTTTGTGATCAAATATAAAAAAGAAATAATAACTTTTTAAAATTATTATTACTAAGGGACTTGGCCTTTCTTCTTCAAGTCAGGTTACTAAGAGTACAGCCTTTGAGAAGTCAATACTATTTGAAGGTGCCAATACAGAATTTACTGTGTGCACAACATAAAACGGCTCTGTGAGGAGACCAGCTTTGCAGGCTACACAGCAAATTGATTTTCTGGAAAGGAATGTTGCCTGTATTTAACCTAACAGTGTAACCCTGTTGTACTACATGGAAAGGGATCATGCATATTGATTTCTTTATTACAATTCTTCTTGTGATCAGTAAACATTCACAAAACACTCTATTCTCAAAGAAAATTGTGTGGTAAAAAATTCACTAAGGAGACACTGGGTTTTCTGTGTGCATTCTATGCCATCTGCTTTTACCAGATAATAGTATGAATCAGTTTATTTCTTCACTTTGTGGTATCTTCTTTCACCCTCTTAAAATAAAGTGCGTTATTGGTAAATCTGTATGAGTTACCTGCTCCATCATTATATTAATTATGAGAAAATGAAGTTCTTTGAACAAGTTTTATTTTAATATTTCAAATTAAAATAGGTGAAGAAAGATTCATTGCCCTTTCAACAACTTCTTAAAATCATTTTTCCCAATGTGTCTACAGTCCCCTCCAACAACATGGTAGGAGCTACTGCTCACTATTTCTAGAACACACAGGAAAACTTGTGTGCTGGGTTGGTGTGCATCCAGTGACGAACTTAAAGCACAGTAGTGATGGAACCTGAATTTTATATTGCTTTCTTTGGAGACAATTAAACTTATAAGTCTGTTAACATGTAGTTTCTAGAATCGATATAAGCAATTAAAAAACTGCAACAAAAATGTTTTGTGAGGCATAATTACTAGAAGGTCACTAGATATTATTTGGAGTCAGTTTAGTTTATCACATTACGACATGACAGGACGTGAGGCAAAAATTATAAATTCCTTCCCTAAATCTGTCCTTTTCTGATCTAGATGGATGAAGAATAATTAACTCTTAATTATTCAGATGACTTCAAGGCAGTTTAGGATTCAGTGAAGATTGCAGTCATTTTAACCAAGGAAGGCAGTCTCTCCCATCATTTATCAAATGTGCAACTTGACCAATGATGAATAAAAAAATCTATGTTTACCCACAGCCCTAACTGCTACCTTAGAGGTTGATAAGCAACAAATTCCCTTTAAACTCTACCATATGCAAATCATCAGACACAATTTGCATTTTAAAGTATTTAACTCTACATATTTATTGGATTTTGAGGCCATGCTGATCATTGATTTATGTGCTTCTGGCAATCATATTTCCATATTTGTATGATTTTGATGACAGTAATAATTCAAATATGCAAAAAGTTGTTCCTTGAACAATATCTTTAATTACGTCCTCAAAGCATCATTGTTTTGCCTGGTGTCCTGACAAAAAGGGTTTGAAATAAGAAATGGCATAATAATCCAAAATGCATAGAAATATATTTGTCATTTTCTGTATACTACCAAATGCACAGAAGTGACTTTTCACATTAACCAATCCTTAACCTTAAAAAGGCTACAAAGCCCAGCAAACTTGTACCTAAATACTTTTATTAATACTGACACACTTTCACGACAAATTCAATCACACTTCATAACACTTGTGTTCAAAATGCAAAAGCTGCCCCATTTACTTTGCCGCTAACTCAAAAAGTTTTGCTGCTGTGTTTTTTTGTTGTTGTTGAAGTCATCACAAATTATGTGCTTTCCAATGAAGGCTATCAAGAAATATAATCATTAAAAGATTCACAACTGTTTACTGTATTTGTTTCTCAAACACAACCATCAACCACAGCCCCTATAACCACTGTCGGGATCGTTTTAAGATGATTCACCATTCGATTATATAAATAAATTTCTGACAACATTCAGACATATACAAATATAGCCATGAGTTTTAGCTAAGTAAAACCGATTTGAACAATTTCAAAATTAAGTAAAAGACAAACATCTTTTTATTTCGCGATTTTTTTCCGATTTCATAAGTAGACATACAGTGTTACATACATTTATTCTGTAATAACTAAAAACCTACATGGTACTTAATCAACTCTGCATATGTTAAGCATTTTCAATGAACAATGGAACGGGTTTATTTTACAAAACACAAAAGAATCAATCCTTAAGAATAAAATGAAAGTCATTAAAATGCAATCTATAAAAAATAAAAATTTATGTATGTATGAAATCAGAAATAAGGCCCAAAACATACCAGCATTAAGTTCTCTAGCTATTTCAAAAACCCATGATATTTAAATACCCAGAGAAGACAAATTTGGGGAGAAAAATATTAACATGTGCTCAAAATTTCCCCAGATGGATATACAAAAAAAGCAAAAAAACATTATATGAATAATATATTTTAACTACACAATTTAAAGCACATATATACACAGTGCTTTAAATTCCTACTGAAATTTTCATTAATAGCTATTCTTTCGAAAAAGCTAAAATATTTCTTTACAGATGTTTAGATCAAATTTAGTAACTCTCACAATTGAATAAATGTCTACCTGTTTTTATGAGAACACTCCAAGCAAATAACCATGTAACACAACCCACGTCAGCCACCCTAAACGTATTTCAATTAGGAAGACAAAATTCAGGAATATTCACAAGCTCAGAGTCATTCTAATTAAAACAAAAGTAAGTTGAAATTGTTTCTAAATAATTATTTTACAGCTATCTTTACACACATCATTTCTAATCACCATATTGACATTTTATACACCAGTTTTCCTTTACATTATTTCAAACTCCATTCAATATTCACCTAGGTAGTAACACTTTTCTAAGAGTTCTTTACGCATTAAAACTAAAACCTTGTCACCCTCTAAGTACATCAATAGCAGTGAGGAAGACAGGCTGTTTACTAAACAACTTCAAAAAAATAAAGACAAACTGCCGTTGATACTGCAGTGATGTTCCACCGTGCTGGAGGTAAGGTTACAAAGCTATTTCCAGTTGCACACACAAAGAAGAGAAGGAAGGGAAAGGAAAGAAGAAAGGAAGGGAGGTGGGGAGGGAGAGCGGGCTAAGAGCTGGGGGAGGAAGGCAGCGGAGGTGGGGGAGAAACTGGAGGGACACTCCTCGACTCCCCCTGGTGGTCACGCAAGAAACAGCACTGCAGCCGCGGCCCAGTGGCGGCCAGTATTTACAGAAGGAGTGCGCGGGTGCAGGAGAGGTGATTCAGACAATGCCGAGACAGGAAGCCGAGAGCCAAGCGATCTGAAGGTGACGCCTGAGAGCCGGTCAGTCAGCTATCTCTTGGCTCACCCTGCGTATCGGACGGAGCATACACCGCGGCAAAGACCCTGAGCGAGGAGCGCTCACACATGAATACCTGTGTGCAAGATACAGCCAGAGGAGACTATGGTTAAGTAACCAGGTTTATCGCATCAGATCTCATGCTCCTAGCAGTTTTCCTCTTCACCCTCTTTTTGTTTTTGCTTTTGCCCACAATAATGCAAGTGGACAAAGAGGAAATCACACAGCAGTACATCTGCATTATATGCTACTAATGTGTTTGTAAGCAACAAACAGGAGTCAGAAAAATCAGCAGTGGAACAGTGAAATAAACCAGATTTTAAATCGATCGATACTCTTGTATGAATTACATATACTATACAAAATGCTCCTCCTGTTATAATCCTCATTATAGAATTACGCCATAAAAGGATATATTTTCAGAGGTTACCCTCAATTTTACAGCTTTCACAGGCTTGAACTAGATCAAGAAAAGCCTGCTTTCCACTGTGGATATTAACAACTCAGAAAATATCATGAATAAGCAAACAGGAAGCCTATACAGACACATGCAAAAAAGCTAGTCAAACAATTGACTAAAATTACTGAATATCAGTAAAAGAAAAAACACACGTACAAACTCAACAGTGAGGAAAATAACCTAAAATAGTGCACTCAAAGCAAGTCTATCACTTAAATCAAACTTTAGCAATACAGGGTAACAACCATGGCTTTTATTGGTAAGATTTAAATTATTAACTTAAATCTAAAAAAGTATGTTAAATACATTAAGTGGTAGGATTTGCAAATCTTTGATTATATAAATATCAAAACACAAAAATAGGTAAACAGTCTCCACATTACTCCCCTAGATAAACAGTCTCCACATTACTCCACAATGTCCATCTGAGCCACCACTGTTGCCCAATTCCCGGCTTCCCTCTCTCTGGTTCATTAAGGTGCTGCGGGGACTCATCACTGGCTGCCTCTTGCCCTGTCCCTTAATTGCCCTCTAGGCACTATCCTTGTAATCACTGAAATGTTCTTAGCTTGGCCAGGTGTTCCCGAGGGCATCGGACACATCTCCATGGTTTAGGAATCAAAGTATACAATCAGTACGTCCAGGTTGGAAACACCAAAGGGGACAGGACTAATATTGTTTGCATTATTAAAATCCGTGTTCCTTGATCCTTCTGTAAACTTACACTGCATGGTCTCAGGGTGCGGTCAAACGTCCTTTGTCCTTTGAGGTCTTTAACAAATAAAGGATTTACTCATGTATGTGTCCAAATGTATGCATGTATGTGAACACTAACACATCCATAATGAATGAACTGTGTACCCCCCCCAAAAAAAATTCCTCACATATTCATAAATTTTAAGTGTCTCGGAAAAACAGATCAGTTATTCTTACGGAAAGTAACCTAAGTGAAGTTGTGTAAGTCCCTCTGATTCACAAAGACTCACCTGAATATTCCAACTATCTCTTAACAAAATGTGTGAATGAAATATTTTTTAATTAGTTACAACTGTGGCACATTTCTTAATCAGTTTCTGTTATAATGATAAATACATACAGCAGCATCAATAAAAAATACAAAATAATTCATTTGTCTTCAAGGGAGAATGTGAAATTTATACAATAAATTCTAAGTGTGAAAATAAAATTCCCCTAGAACCTTGGCATTATTTTTATAATTTGTATAGCTGAGCAAAATGCTTATTAATAATAGATTAAGCAGTTGTAGCCAACCATATAAATTGGCAGTTGATTAAAAAAGGATCTGAAATTACAGTCTAACAATACCATATAAAAGCGACATTTTCACTTGTAAAATAAAACAGAAAGCTAAACCTTGAACTGCTTGGTTCAACCAATACCTGCAGAACATAAAATCACACCGATACTATGTATGTGTGTGCGTGTGCGCACGTGCACACACACACACCTCAAATAAAAACAAATATTCAGTGGAAGAAGACAAGACAAATTGCACAGTAGTCCTGAGGAAGGGGGGAGGGAGGAAAGTCTAGTCCTTTTCACATTTTTTGTTGCATTCAAAACCCCCACATACACAATAAATTCAGGCTCATTTACTCAGATATCACACGGTTATATTTATGGATGAGGGTGAAAAGTCAATAGTGATACTTATCATCTCAGTGCTATGCTTACAAGCTATTTCTATAGCCTAGCAGACAGACAAATGTCCAATTGCAATGCAGACTTTAAGTACTTTATAAGCTAATAAATATTTTCCCAAATAACGAACCTGTTTATTTTATTTTAGCCTGATTAAATTATGTTTAAAATATTTAGGTGCAGATCCAGATTAATGAAAAACATATATTTTTTAAACACGCATATGTATATACGTGTATTACATTTGAAATAATACTTTACAAAAGCCAGTGAACTTCGACAACACAAGTAATAAATGATTCACAGTGCTTCAATTTAAAATCTAAAATAAATTTAGAAATAAAATGACTGAATTTAGGGAAGCACTAACTTATGGAATGTGTAAGGATTCTTATAATAGTATAATTTTTTATGTAATTCAGTAATTACTAGGATTCCTCACATAACATAGAATTTTAAAAAGTAAATATTCTGTGATGAAACAAAGTAAATAATAGCATTACTACACATTGATCAAAGAGGAAACAGGTGAAAATAGCACTTTTCAGTCATTTTAAGAAGATGCTCTTTTAAAAGTAACGATGCTAGATGATTAGGTGCATGAACTAAGAAAAATGTGCAGGGCAGCTCATTTATAGTGATCCAGCCTTCATCTTCTGATTTAGTTACTGTAAAAAATCTATTACAAGTTCAATTTGGTAGTGAACTGTAGCCATCTACTGGAAATGAACAGTTAAAGCAAATGCTGAATACCATGTTTCTCTCTAAGAAACCCGTATTCTTTGTGCTTAATTTAGTGGACCAGAAAAATGAACAATCCTAGATACAGTAGGATAAAATTTAATTTATTACATCAGCCTCACAATCTCAAACCTGTAAAGATATATGGTTTAGTAGTTTAAGATGTTATTTTTAATGTAAGCTCCTATTTTCTAGATAAATAACTTTCCATCACTAAGAGATTTTCTTGGTCTTATTAACCTATGAATTCCAAGACTTACATTCTTAAAATATGTAGCTATGCAAATTCCAAAACTGTTACTAAAAGTTTTAAGTCAAAGTACCCAACAAGTGCTGTTAATTACTAAATTATAAGCTAGACGTGTAATCACAGTTTATTTTACTCAGCTTAGCAATGAAAGAATTTTCATAAAAATGAAAACAAAAATTGAAAAAAAAAAAAAAAAGTCCGGCCAAAACATGGCCTTAATTTTTCTGCTAGAGAGACCATTTAAAATAATAAATAAAATAAGTATCAGAGTTGCTGCCACATTTACTACATGATCAGACTAGTGGGAAGACTTAGGGCACCTCACCCATAGGTAAATGTCATCGTTCTTGATGGGCAAGAAATTAAAACTGTATCCCTGTATTTTATATTTCCTCAATATTCCTCAATATCAATGATCTAATGGTATGTCTACTTCCAATTTGATTTTTAAAATATAAATGCTCAGTATCACAACTACTCCTGAATTATCAAGACCTAACATAATCACTGCAATGCAATGATTTAATTTCAGTTATTGCTAATGATACTTAAGAGTCAGAAACCGAGCACTGGTTAAAATTATTTCAACAGATATAAATTTCACCAAATAAAAAGAATCTAATGAATAATGTACTAATACGTTCATGATAAAACAGACCAACAATGTAAATTCAAATCTTTTCAAAAACAGAAAGAAGCTAAAATAGTTTTTATTTCTTTCAAATAACATATGCTATTTAAATAAGTTACTATATAGAAGTACTTAGTATACATGATTATATTAGTTTGATAAAACCCTTTTAATTGAAATTAATGTATGAATTATAGGAGAATTAACTTTTTTCAAACTTGTTGATAGGCAACATCACCATTTTGTAAAAGACATTCATGAAATTGACAAGAATTAGCTGTAAATCAATATATGGTGAAATCGACTTAATTTCTAAAACCCACCATTCATACACTAACGTTCTGAGTACAAAACAGATTCAATTTTATGGCTGGTAATGTCAGTCCTACAAATATATTAATAATATACTTAGATGGGAAAAAATTCTCTTAATCTTGAAGCCAAAGATATAAAAAAAGGCTCGGTATTTTCCAGATGTTTAAACATAAACTCGTATTACTGACTGCAGTTGGCAAGTGGCAGTTTTAAGAGCTACAAGACTCTAGTGTTCCTCAAGATACAGAAAACTGAGTCTGTGCCTCTTGAATAAACTTTTAAAAAGTGATTCAACCTGAAATCCCTTCTAACTAAAACAGCATAATCTCTAGTGGCCAAACTGGGAAAATTTCAAAGCAACCAGCTAATCTGACTGGAAAACAGATACCCAAGAGAAGGGCAATGGTGTCAACGTCCCGACTGCAGCCAACTGCGGTTATCTTGAGAGACTTAATTTGGTCCAATAAAATGTCAAGCCACACAAACCAATTCCAATGAACTCTATAA